>NC_045444.1:33215581-33390018 GCF_002776525.5 Piliocolobus tephrosceles | reverse complement strand
TTCTCTTCTCTTCTCTTCTCTTCTCTTCTCTTCTCTTCTCTTCTCTTCTCTTCTGTTCTTTTCTTTTCTTTTGTTGCTTCCTTCCTTCCTTCCTTCCTTCCTTCCTTCTTTTCATTCATTCTTTCTTTCTTTTTTGTTTTTGTAGGGTCTTGCTTTATCACCCAGGCTGGAGTGCAATGGCTCAGTCGTAGCTCACTATAGCCTCAATCTTCCAGGCTTTCAAGCAATCCTCCTGCCTTAGCTTTCATAGTAGCTAGGATTACAGGCATGTACCACCACACCCAGCTATTTTTAATTTTTTTTTTGTATAGACAGAATCTCACTATGTTGTCCAGGTTGGTCTTGAACTCCTAGTCTCAAGTGATTTTCCTGCCTCAGCCTCCCAAAGTGCTGGGATTACAGGCATGCACCACCATGCCCAAACTCCAAGATCTCCTTTTTTACTAACAACACTCTAAATCAAGTGAGTTCTCTGCAGCAGCAACAAAAACAGCAGCAGCAGATGCAGCATCAGGAAAGCATATTATTTTCACAGCCTGACCCACTCTGATTCAACTACTGGGCTGAGACCTGAAGGAGGGATAGGAGTTACCCCAGGCAAAATTCCAGAGATGTGTGCTGTTCTTATCCAGAGTTAAGTGGTTTTCAGGAATAAATGCATCTCCATTTGTTGTATATCTTTGGCCAAATTCCAGAGTGATGAGATGGTTGCATTTTAGTGTATTGTCCATTTATATTTGCTTTTGGGACAGAGGATTGTTTTGACTGCCTTTTTGTGTCATGGTGGAAGTTGCAAGTCTCCTATGCTTAGTTTTAGTGACAAGATCTTCAATGAATATGAGCTGGTCCATACTTTTTGCACATGAGTATAAAAGCTCAGTCCACGTTCCAAAGGACATGCACTATATTTGACAGTATGTCCCCAAATGGGCATACTCCGTGCATTACTCATCCTTCAAGAAGCAAACAGGTTTGAATTTCTTCCCATACCTCTTCCTCAATTTCTTTGTGAATACTCAGCGCTCTCATTTCCACGTGCTGATAACCAGGGTGCAGAGGATTATTTTTCTTCTTGTCAATAATAGAAGTCGTTTAGTTTTCAGGTTGGGAGACTGAGAGTGGAAGGGTATCATCTTTCTGCTTTCTTAGTAATCAATATTTTAAAAAATTAAGTATGTCTGCAATTTAGTGAGTGTATACTATGTGCCCGCTATTTTGTTAAGTATTTTGCAATAATTTTATGTATTATCATCTCCATTATTGAGGCTTAGAAAGGTAAGTAACTTGCTCAAGGTCACTGAACCAATATGTTGTAGACAAGGAATTCCAGTCCAGTTTCATTTGACATCTAATTCCATGTTGTTGATGACCATGCAATAATCCTTTGATGTACCACTGCTGCCAGACATCACGCAGACAAATTAGGTTCACACTTGTTTTCAAGACTGACTTCCAACAACATGGCATTGCCTGATTGTCTGCCTGTGGTGATTTTTGTCTGTCTCAACTGAAATCAGCCCTCTCCAGTCTTTCTTCACTGGCTCACTAAATTTACTTGTAAATTCAGTAATTGACAAAAGGACTTTGGGCATTGCCTTAAACATATTTTATATTTCTAAATCTTTAATTTTCTCAACTAAAGGGTACATCTGGTCATAGGTTGGGTCCCCTGGGAAGCAGACCCTGGAATGGAGATGAACAAACAGATTTATTAGGGAGTTCTCTTGGTATCAACATATTCACAGAAAATGGAAGAAGGCAGAACTGGAGAGAGGGAAGAAATTGAGCTATGATGCCATTTCAGCTGATTTCTCAGACAACCCCATAGGGAATTTGGAAGCAAGGATCACCTTTCCAGAGTTGGGGTTGGGGAGGCTGGGCCTTTTACAGCTATGTAGATCTATTCCTGGATGTAGACCATCCTGGGAAAAAGGTGTGACCTTGGGTGAGGTGGCCTCTTCGCTGATACACAGAACCACGAAGAGGGCTACCCACTGAGAGGTATCAGCCAACAGCATCTGCCCCCAGCTGGGGAGAGGAAGTCATTTTGATTAAGGGAGATCTGGACAGCTCATTGGAGCACCCACCACAACTGTTTATATTCACATATACCTTTCTGTCATTCTTTAATCATTCATTTACTTAACCAAAATATAATATTTAAGCATATAATTTTTACCAGGCACTATGTGAGAGACTGGGGATATGAATGAAAAATATGCATCAAATTCCTTTTCTTATAATGTTTATTGCCTGGAGAAGGTTGTTTGTGTATAATCTCTTTCCTTGAAGTCTCTTGTTTAATCAGAAATTGGTTCTGGATCAGTAATTTAATGTGGCCTAATTTAAGCCAATTTAAATTTCTCATCTAAGCTTTAAGCATTCGGCTCTTGTTTCTCAAATTATTTTAAATTAGTGGATATCTCTTTTAGATAGAATTATACTAGATTATGTTTAGAAGTTTTTACCACTTATAAAGTCACAATGACCAGTTTAGCGGACTGTGAGCTGAGGCAAAGGAACTTCTGTGTTTAAAAGCAGCATTTAAAATTAAGCATACGTTTTGACAGAAAGGAATGATAGCAGCAGTTGAATGTGTTACTTGATATTATCCTAGCTTCTGAGTATTATCCTATTATTGTTAAAAAAAATAGTGTGTTCTAATTGTAATTACTTTTGATATTTTTTCACCCTAGGAGGTAAATTATTAATTAGGGTGTGCATTATAAATTACTTTTTTATTAGGTGATTTCTGTCTGACAATAGTTTCTAGTTTTTTTTAAATTAAACTATGTCTCTTGGATTTATTATTAATAGCTTTGGGCTCTGTTAAGAGAGAGGCTAATCGGATTTCTGCTTTATGACTCCACACGCAACTGGAAATATGATTCTGACCAGCTAAGAGAACTAGTGAATTACATGTAGCTGATATAAATGGCTCTGGGTGAGAAGCCATTTCTAAGTGAAAGTTTTATTATCATATTTTTTTCACCATGATCTTTCACTATAGATTTTAAGTTAATTTATCCCACCATTATGCATATGTCAGAAGACATAGAGTCAGTTCTTTAAAGAACTGATCCAGGCCTAAAAAAAATTAGAAAGGGGCAAGAAAACTCAACATACAGTCAACTCAAAGTGATAAAATAAATAGATTAATGGATTACCAATAATTTTCCTGTACTCAGTCTTAAGACTTAAAAAAAAAAAACCCAAAAACCTTTATAGGTATAAATTGAAAAACAAAACAAAACAAAAATCCAAAACCAAACAACAAAACCTTCAACAACAAAGTTACTACTAAAATATAACTATTTAAAAATGGAAATCAGGTTTTTTGTCTTTTTCAGTTTACCTTTTGAATAGTCAATCTTTTTTTGTTTTGAGAAACTCCTTTGAAAGAAAGGTGCTTTGGAGGAATATACATTGTACATATTATACTACCCGAGAAAGATCTGGGATAACACCTCACAATCAGAGCCTTTCGTATTTCTACAGTGAAGCCTCTGGCTATTCACACTAAGAAGATGAACCAAGATCATAATAGCTGCAATCAGTTCAGTTCAGGTTTGCCACCTAAAGAGTCAGCCCCAAACTTGGAAAAAAACATTTGGTTTTCAGAGGTCTTTGGATATCAGAACTGAAATGAGATTGTGCACCTATGCTAACAATGTTGGCTTTGTTTTTTTTGTTTTTTTTTTTTTTTGCCTAAACTAGTGTGAATTGGTTTTTATCACTAGTGACCTAAAGGGCCATTTATTCCCAGAAAGATATTCTGAGACCTCATCTCTTAAATAATTGAACAAATTATTTGGGACAGTTGGTGTGGACAAATAACATTTGGGACATTTGGGACAGTTGGTGTGGGTACTGGGCCCTGGAGGGAAGACCTTCTTATTCTTTGTTTGGGAGCTTGGATAGTGGTAGCGTCCTTAGCCTCCAAGTGGGCTTCATACCCTCATTTCCTAAATGAAGTGATATAGTTGAGACGTTTGTCCTCTCCAAATCTCATGTTCAAATATGATCCCCAGTGTTGGAAATGGGGCCTAGTGGAAGGTACTGGGTCATGGGGCAGATCTCTCATGAATGTTTTAGTGTCATCCACTTAGAGATAAGTGAGTTCTCGCATTATTTGTTCACATAAGACCTGGTTATTAAAAAGAGCCTGGCACCTCCTCCTCTCTCTCACTCCCTTTCTTGCTATGTGATGTGCCCTCTCCCTCTTTGTCTTCTGCCATAACTGTATGCTTCCTGAGGTCCTGACCAGAGGAGATGCTGGTGCTGTGCTCCTTGTACAGCCTACAGAAGTGTGAGACAAATAAACCTCTTCTCTTTATAAATTACCCAGCCTTGGGTATTTCTTTATAGCAATACAAAATGGACTAATCCATGAAGCTTGCTAATTTATGTTTTACCCATGGACACATAGTTATCTATTAGGTTTCCAATTTAGGGGAGAACTCTTCCAAGAAATAGATTGACTTATGCAGTAGCAGTGAAACCGTCAACATCCTCTTTATCCCCTTTTCTTAAGTGTGATAGGACAGCAAAGGAATACAAAGAAAATTAACACCGTGAAAGAGAAAGATCAAGATAAACAGAAAAATATCCCTAAATTTAAAGGAAACCAAGATCTTTATAAACAGGATAAAACTTTAAAAAACAGAGAGAATCAAGAAAATATTACATAAAAGCAACAGAAAAGTAAGAGCTCTAAAGAATAAAAATATTATTGCCTATGAAAACATTTAGTGCAAGAGCTAGAAAATGAAGTAGAGGAACGTTCCAGGAATGTAAAGTCATCATAAAAAGAAATAGAAGTATATGAAAACACGTGAGATAAAAGAACCAATCCAAGAGGTCCAACATGTTCCGAACAAAAGAACAGAGAACATGAAGAAGAAATAATGAAGGAAGAGAAAACAGTTTCCTTACAGTTGAAATACACCAATGTTCAGCTTGCAAGGACCCACTCAGTGAATCCATAAAGGCTGTGGTTTGAGCACCCAGCAGCACAAAGTAAAACAATAGGACCTGATATCTGCCCTTGGGGAGTCCAGTGTAGGGGAGAGTTAGATTTGCCACATTTAGTGAATTGTTCTGAATTGTACATGTAGAGCAAACAGTGATTTACTTACTGAATAAAGAGTTTTCTCTACATTATTCTGGCCAAATGTTGGTGGTGGTGTTGGGGTGTGGAGAGAGAGAGCGTACAGCAGATCTTTTTCTATCAGGAAAAGACACAATATTAGATTCACATTCTGTTAGAATGTATGAAGGCGCTTTATTTGATTGATTTATTTATTTTTGAGATGGAGTCTCACTCTGTCACCCAGGCTGGAGTGCAGTAGCGCAATCTCACCTCACTGCAACCTCCGCCTCCCGGGTTCAAGCGATTCTCCTGCCTCAGCCTCCCTGAGTAGCTGGGATTACATGCCCGCCACCACGCCTGGCTAGTTTTGTGTTTTTAGTAGAGACAGGGTTTCACCATGTTGCCCAGGCTGGTCTCAAACTCCTGACATCAAGTGATCTGCCTGCCTCAGCCTCCCAAAATTCTGGGATTACAGGCATGAGCCACAGCACCCGGCCTATTAAGGCACTTTGAAAGAGAGCTTTGAGTGCCCTTATTAACTCAATAGTACAGTGGAAAAGCAGGCTATAATAGAGTGTGTATATATGGTCTCATTCACTTGTATATGCAGGTAAGCTTAGAAAATAATTTAGAACACATCCTATTTCTAGGTTGTGGAATGATATGTAATTTTTATTTTCTTCTTTATAATTTTCTATATTTTATGAAAGAAGTATTTCTGTGGCTTGGATGTTTGTCCCCACCAAATCTTGTGTTGAAATTTAATCCCCAGTGTGGTGGTGTTATGAGGTGTGACCTAATGGAAAGTGTTTGGATTATCAGGGGCAGATCCATCCTGAATAGACTAATGCCCTCCCTTGGGGGTGAGTGAATTCTCACTCTATCAGTTCCCGTGAAAACTGGTTGTTAAAAAGAACCTGGCACTTCTCCCCAACCTCTTGTTTCTTATCTCGCCATGTGATCTCTGCACACACTGGATTCCTTTCACCTTCTACCATGAGTGGAAGCAGCTGGAGTCCCTCACCAGAAGCTGATGCTGGCACCTGGCTTTTTGTACAGCCTACAGAATCATGAGCCAACTAAACCTCTTTCTTTCTAAATTACCCAGCCTTGAGTATTGCTTTATAGCAACACAAAATGGGCTAAGACAAATATGTATTGATTTCATAATTAAAAATAATAAAGCTCTTTAATTGGGTGGGGGACCATTTTTGGACTAAAATGCAAATACTCCTGGAAGGAAAAGATGGTGAAAACCTGGGATAGTAGCTTGTGAAGGTAGGAGAAGTAGGAGGAACTTTCCACGGCACTGAGAAAGAAGGCTTGGTGTGGGAAAATCTGCAGAATGAGGAGACTGTAAGACCCTAAAGATAGAGCAAGATAAAAGCTTCACCTACTTCACAGTTTACCCAAAACCTGTGTTTATAATTTCCTAACTATGGTAAATTGTTTTCTAACACAGAAGATATGTTGCCTAGACCCTGATGCTATCCAAGATTATCTATCTAGGGGCAGCATAGACAGAACCAGAATCTAGAATGAGTCTGACCAGGGCTCAGAAGTGAAAGTCAAGGTTGGGAGCCCAGGACTTATAGTGAAAAGATTGGGGCATGGCTTACGTAAGACATTCTGTGGCTGCAGAGATCTTTCTAACGTATTTAAAAATAGATACCCAATATATCCTGGAAGCATCCATTATTCAGTTGTTATGGTCCCCATTGTCATCATGTAGATACATTTTTTCCTCAACTGATCCACGTGGAGGGCTATCTTGGACAATTTAAAAAGCCGGAAAATAAAGTAGAAATATTTCCTTTTCTTCTAAAAGCTTGGCAATTATTAAAGATAACAATTAAAAGCTTATTTTATAGACTATAACTCCCCTAAGTGAAACTCTGAATGGCCATGTGATGATCCAATTTGTTACAAACATTCTTTAGTGGAATTCAGGTCATTAGCCCTCACCTGGAAAGAGGGAAAACCTTTGACTGCCATTATAGTTCAAAATGTAAGAATATTCAGTGTGATATACATCTCTGTTAATTATATAATCTATCTTAAATAGCAATCATAGAGAATTGTCATAGAATTATCCACTCAAAGTAAACTTTTCTTTTTCAAAAAGGATAGTATGCTTAGAAGATTAAAAACAAATAATTCAATCTCTAAAAGTTACTTTTCCCTGCAAAAATACTATTGTGGATTTTTTTTTTTTTTTAAAAGCACAGTGTAACAATAGCAGGGGGAAGGTAGGAGAAGCACAGAAAGTTGATTTAAGAGATAATGTATTGCATTTAAAGAATTTCAATGCCATTACTTTTCATCACTTAACTTTTCAAAGAACACTTTCAGCTTCCTTATTTGCATGTTTCATTGTTTTCCAGCCTTTACACTGTATGCTTAAAATGCAAATGGAATAATATAAGAATAATGAGAAGTAATACTTGGAAATGTTCTGAGAAAATGATGAAAAAAGGGTCTGGTTTGTATCTGATTGAAAAGAGGTGAGACTTGGGAGAGCAGTCAGACTAGATGGAATTTTACCTTAAGCGCTAACAAGGAGCATCATTTGCATCCTTCTTTCTCCCTTGTAATATTGAAAATTAGTTAATAGTTCTCCTTTATGATTCCTTTACCCTTGATCCATTTCTTTCATTCTTCACATTAGGCACCTATCAATCAATTAGTCTCATTTCAATGAGCATTTACCAAGCACTTATTAACTAGTCATTGCCACAACTGGAATGTAGAACAAACATTCCTTCATTAAGAAAAACAGAATTTGGCTTGAGGACAAACATGGGAAACATCTGTCTATGTCTTACTCCAACTCCTTGTCTGAGCCCCCATTGAATAGGCTCAGAAATCAGACCTCCTAAGTTCCAATTCCAGCCCTGCCATTTTCCAAACATGTTACATAGACAACACACCTTCTCTGATCCTCAATTTCAATTTCCTCATTTGTAAAATAGAATAACAATACTTTTCTTAGGTGGCTGTGGTGATTGAAATAATACATATAAAGTTCTTGGAGAAATACCTCTTACATATAGCATGAGTACCTACTATTGTATTCAGGTTAGTATGCTCAGCAATGTGTAAGTTTCAAGAAGACTAGGATATTCTCTCTGTCCTTGGGTTTGTGATCTACAGCAAGGAAGGTATAGGGTGACCAACCATCCAAGTTTGAATGGGACTGATGGATTTCCTGGGACATGATTCTTTCAGTTTTGAATGGTGATGGTGCCAGTCAAATCTGGATGAGTTGATCACCCTAGAGATAGAGGAACATCTATTCAGTTAGTCATAGTCCCAAATCAAATAAATCAAGTTTCATGCTAGAAGCACAAAGTTATGTTGAGGCACATGGCAAAGCATGGCAAGTTCCTTCACAGAGAAGAGGGAGAGAACATTCCATGCAGAGAGACTAAAGAAACAAAGGTATGGAGGTGAGAAAGTACCTGGCCTGCTTGCAAATGCCTGAAGCATTTTTGGTGTGGAAAACATGAAGGCGTATAGGAGGATGTGGTGAGTTAAAGGTTCAAAAGGTGAGCCATGGCCAGACTCTTCAAGGCCTTGAGTGTTATGCTCCAGACTGGATTGTTCAGAGGTAATGAGCAGATGGCCATCAAAGGGAGTGAAACAGGGGTATGATCTATACTTCTAAACCTCACTCAGACCCCCACTTTTCTTATGATAACTCATGTAGCCTTTTCAAATGGATTTAAATGAACAATTTGTCATTAGCTCTCATTTTATTAAGTAATCACATAATTTCCATATGTCAAAATATTTAAGTTGCCATCTTTATATTATCAAAAGTGCAAAGTAGCTTTTGTTACCTTCCAGATTCCAACTTGGGAACATCTTTGACTATCCTCTTTCCATTATCCCCCTTCTCTAACTAACCTTAGCACAGCAATAATTTTTGTCTTCGTGGCCAAATTTTCTTCCTCCCCACTCCCTAGCTCCGTTTAAAACATAATTGTATGTAGTCTTTTCTCCTAGCCTCTCTCTACTCTAAGCCACCCTAAATATGTGCCAATTAATCTTGTTAAACAGCATTTTTTGTCATGTCACTTTCCTATCCAAGAACTGACTGTGGCTTCTTCTGAACCCCTAGATCTAGGCCGTTCTTGTCAGCCTGCCTTCAAAATTCTCCAACAGGCTCCTCCTTCAACCACTCAGGTTTCTTCCACATAGTTCTTAGAAACTATTTGTGCTACTCAGACCTACATTCTTTTTGTCTTAAACTCATAGGAATCAGCCCCTCTATCTGTTTCAAACTTTTCTCCACATGTGGAAGAGAATTTCTTCTGCCTTCCTGCTAAAATCCACAGTGAAATTGCATAAAGAGAAATCCTATGTAGAGCCAAGTGTTTATAAGAGAGTAGGTGCTTAAGAAATGGATTGAGCACTATTGCCATTATATTCTGTATTCTCTAGTTAGAGCTTACATGTGACAAACACTTTATCCTTTACAGTGCTCAGGCAGGTATGTCTGTCATCTCATCTGGCCCTTGCTAAAGCCCTGGAAGGTGGATAAAGTAAATACTCATATAGATGGCTTTCAGGTGAGGAACCTGAGAATGGCTAAGGTGCTTTTCCATGTTGATACAACTAGTAAATGTCAGAGCTGGTACTAGAATCTAAGAACTCTGGCTCCTAATAGAGTGCTCTTTTCACTACTTCCAGCTGTCTTGATTCTTTGAAGCATATATGTTGTCACCACCAGAAGAGTGAAAGGTCCTTGAAAGAAGGGACTATTATTAGAATTGTCTTCAGCTCCTGATATGGTTTGGCTCTGTGTCCCCATCCAAATCTCCTCTGGAATTGTAATCCCTACGTGTTGAGGGAGGGACCTATAATCCTCATGTATTAAGAGAGGGGAGTGATTGAATATGGGGCCTGTTTCCCCCATGCTGTTCTCATGATAGTGAGTTCTCATCAGATCTGATGGTTTTATAAATGGTAGTTTTGCCTGCACTCTTGCTTCTCTCTCTTCCCTGCCGCCATGTGGAGAAGTTCCTTGCTGCTTCTTTGCTTTCTGCCATGATTGTAAGTTTCCTGAGGCTTCCCCAGCCATGCAGAACTGTGAGTCAAATAAACCTCTTTCCTTTATAGATTACCCAGTCTTGGGAATTTCCTTATAGCAGTGTGAAAATGGACTAATACAGCTCCCTTAGCATGTAGCTGTATCTTGAGCATAAAGATTCTGTTTTTTAGGTACTTGTGAGCATACTGTTAATTTCCTAAGCTATTACCTATGCTTTTCATATTTTGTATCATTTAAAAATATACTTTCTGTATTCCTGACATAACTGTGTGAAAGAGAATCTTACTTCTCAGTTCCTCTGGGCCCTACCTTCCTTGCCCTCCTTGCATTTGGGAGACATCATATGACAAATTAGGGCCAAGGTGGTGAGTGGCAGTGCCACTGGTCTCTCCAGGTTCTTTCCTCCTGTACCACCAGAGTCATAAAGGAGCGTGCCTTGAGATGGTGAGGTCCCAGGATCTAAGTGGCAGGGATTGCTACCCTGAGACTTGGAGGGCAGCTGGTACAAGGGCTCCTATCTGTCATGGACTTTGTGTGAGATAATAAACTTGTATTATTTATGTCACTGATATTTTAGTTTAGTTCAGTTTTTGTTGTTATTAACTTTGGTATATCCAGTCTATCCCGACAATACAAAACTGAAATATGTAACAACCAACACGTTAGCATCTCAAATTCGCAGCACTTCCCTAAAAAAAAAAAAATAAGGAATTGTTCTTGATTTACAATTGGTGCAAATAAGGACCCCCAAAGTTGAGGGACAGACTTCGAGCCACCTCCAAAATGAGTCTATTAACCCAAAGTGTGTGATTTTTCCACATACTTAAGGACTAGTATAAAAAATGAAATCAGGTGCAGAAGAATGAAGATTTATACTGCAACCCGTTTGCTTCCACAATAACGTCTCCACCCTCAGCCCTCTGCCCCACCTCAGCCAGCCTTCTTCCCTTTTTTGTCTCATTTACTCCTTTTTAACTGTCATTCAAAGTCTTTCCCAGGGTAGGCTCTATTGGAAGAGGCATTATTTATCACTGTATGGTCAGAGTAACACCAACCTGCACAAGGATCCAGTTGAAGGACTGGAATGAATGCAAAAGATCTGCTGGTTTTGTGTAAACTTCTCAGTAAACACCTCCTACTGCTACCCTTTGGGAGAAAGAGATGACGATCATGTGTGTTGTTGTTCTAAAGAAGAACATGTCTCTAAACAGAAAGAGAAAGGGAGAGAAAGAGACCGCATATTCTTATATGAGTTTCAGTCCAATGTCAGTAATTATGGCTGTTCCATTGCTTCCATTTAAATTCTCTCCTGATCACACCAATTACTGTTAATAATCTCAATTGTTACTTGTTTATTATAATAACCCCAAAGGGTTGAGGGTCTTCTTCACATCTTATGACCAATTTGGGTGAAATTCAAGCTTAAACATAACCTTTATTTTCCTAATGATATCTATCTATCTATCTATCTATCTATCTATCTATCTATCTATCTATCTATAGTATATGTTATTTACTACTTTTTTCTTCTTAAGCTTTTTTTGGGGAGTGGAATGGAGAAAGGAAGGAGGTTGAGATATTGAGACTCTGGGTCCAGACTAATTTGTCTATATAAATTGCATGGCTGACTAAACAGTTACTGATATTTCTTTGCAGCATTATAAAGTTGAACAGATCATTCGATTTATATTTTAAACTCACAATTTCAACTATTAGGAAAAGCTGAGGAGGAGGCCAAAAAGATGTTCCCTGGGGGAATTTTTGTTGCTAAAATAAAAGATACCAATAGACTCACAAATAAGTTCATAAAACGAATGTAAAAAAAGTTACGCTGAAGATACAGATAATTTGGAAAGCTGGAGCCATGTGGTTATGGTCAAAACAGCTGTTCCTGATGCCCTTAGATGGTACAAATTATGGGCCGACCTCAAAAACCAAAACAAGAATCCATCTTGAGATCAGATTTATTTTGCCTTGAAGACATGATATGGTTTGGCTGTGTCCCCACCTAAATCTCATCTTGAATTTTAGTTCTCATAATCCCCACGTGTCATGGGAAGGATCCGGTGGGAGGTAATTTAATCATGCAGGTGGTTTCCCTAATGCTGTTCTCATGATAGTGAGTGAGTTCTTACCAGATCTCATAGTTTTATAAGGGGCTGTTCCCGCGTTTGCTCAGTACTTCTCCTTGCTGCCTCCGTGTGAGGAAAGATGTGTTTGTTTTCTCTTTCTCCATGATTGTAAGTTTCCTGAAGCTTCCCTACCCATGCGGAACTGTGAGTCAATTAAACTTCTTCCTTTATAAATTACCCAGTCTTAGGTATGTCTTTATTAGCAACATGAGAACAGACTAATACAAGACGTGTCCAAAGAAATTGAGATTAGAAGAAGCGGAGGAATAACTGAAAAGTGGAGATAACATACTACCAAAGAGTCACTTAATTTGGCCAGTGCTTCACATGAGCGGAATTTGGATGAGAGGACAGGCGGATATTCAGATCCAGGCCATTCATTTGGCTTTTTCATTTTACCATAGCCTTCAGCATCCCAGCTTTCCCTTGTGAGTTGGTTAGTGATAGAGATCATAAAGGGTGTGCTAATAGCGACCACCAAGAAGCTTCTTCTAGTAGGGAAGTGGGCATCAACTATAGACGACACTGACTAGTAACCAGTGGATAGTTGTGTGTGTTTGTTTGTTTTTTTGAGACAGGGTCTCAGTTTGTCGTCCAGGCTGACATGCAGTGGCACCATCTCGATGCCTCCCAGGCCCAGGTGATTCTCCTGCCTCAGCAGATAGTTCTTTTTAAGCACAGAGGACTTACTCCTTCGGAGGCTCCTACAAGCAATGTAGGGGAGCCTTTTGCAGGGGTTGGGCAGGGAGGCTGACATCTTGATTTGTAGGGAGAGCCACTGTGATTTGAGAATTAAAAGTAGATGTACTCTGAAATTTGTAGGTAAATTAAATCGCAGTACCTCAATTGTATTACTGAGCTGGTTCAAGCGACCTATGAGGGTGTTGTACACTGACCAAGCTCGCCATCAGTCACTGCAAAAGCAACTGTTTGTCACTCTCCAGTTCCCCTGCTCTCAACTCCATGTTCCCTGGTTTTCTGAGCATAGTACTTCCTTTCCTTTGCTTTTAAGCTTAGATTCTTTTCCTCTCCCTCACATCTTCTCTACTATCTTCTCCCTAATCTTTCTCCCCGGTTTCTAGGACTGGCCTTTCCTCTGCCCCCTATTCTGATTTCCTGTTCCAGCAACCTGTGAAGGCAGAAATGCAGGAACCAAATAACTTCCTTAAAATGCCAGCTCTTTGGGAATAGGGAAGGAAGGAAGGGTTGGCATTCTTCCGTGTAGAAAAACAACTCGCATGTTTCAACAAATAAATTATACCTGTTGTTTATACAGATTAACAAAATAAATAATTCAAAAACAGTTTTGAACAAACCACTTTTAAAAAATACTTCAGAATAATGGTATGGAATAGTAAAGAATACAGCACTTACTCTCCACTGATTGTATGCACATTGTTTTTCTAGTTGGTCCTCACGTTGTTCAAAATATTGAAAATCCCTTCTACACCTACAATTGAGATAGGAATTGATGCACAATTTTTGCATATAAAGTTTAATAATTTTGCTTAAATGATCACTTTACAGCATATCAGAAACTCACTTGTGGGGTTCCTGTGGGTCACTTCAAAGAGATAGATACTTATTTTCCAGAGAGGCTGAAATGAAGATTGATTAGTAACTCTTGGTCTGTGAATGGGGAAAGACGCTTCACCTGTGTCAAGGCACCCTTGTGAGAGAAAACCTACCATTGTTTCACTATGAATCTTAAGTGAAAAAATCTCAGGGCAGGTGTTCTGATTTAAGGTTGTCAGTTTGCAGTCAAGCTACTTCTCACATGGGCAACTCTATGTGGCTGTGCTTCTAGAGAAATAACTACAGGGTTTTATTTATGGATGGTTAGTGCTTCCCCTGAATAATGCCTAGGAGATCGGTCAAGATTGAAATGACTTAAACAATTCTGGAGCTGATTTTTAACTGAAAAATGTGTCTGTGTTGGTTAGGGAAGGGTAACTATCTTAAGAAGAGACCCCAACATATATTATGGCTAAAACACAACAGAAGTTTATTTCTAGCTTACATGATGATACTGGGCAAGCGAACAGGTCAGCGGAGTGGCCTCTTTCATGAAGTCATTGAGAGGCTCAGGCCAATGGAGGCTGTGCCATATTCAACATATGACTTCCAGCTTTGCACAGCATGTAGGAGAAAAGGGTCAAGGGGGCATACATGGAAGGGTTGTATGGGCCAGACCTGGGAGTGTCACCCATCACTTCTGTTCACATTTCACTGGCCACATGGCAACATCTAACTGCAGAAGTAGGTTGGGAAATACAGTCTACCTGTGCTCCCAGGAAGAGGTGGAGAACATGCGTTTTAATCAACAGTTTCTGCCCAGTGTCTGTTTGTCAATTAATAGCTGTTGTGATCGGTAGAAATACATATACTTTATTCAAGGGATGAATTTTCTCAAAAACATTTGAAGACAGCTTTCTTTTCCAAAGCATTGGAATACCTGTGACTTCATCAAAAGATATATATTTATTTCAAAGTACAAGTTTGCAAAACTTCAGCACCCCATACTGCCCTAACTTTGGCTGCTTTGCCCCCAAATCAAACAAGAATAGCATTCTGTCTTCACTTCCCAAGGCAGTTATTTAGAATCTCAAGGCTATTACTCAGTTTTAAACAAAGCATTTAACATTTTAAACAAAGCATTTACTTAATTAAATATTTTATCATTCAAAACACTGGTTTGAGTATGTGTTTGTGTGTATTTTCTAACATTAGGTCTATATCCAGGGAATGACATAACTATGAATCAAAGTTATTCGTAAACTAAACCCTTTAAGACTCACTCATTATTAAGGTGAGCATGATTTGCTTCTTTGGACTTTTCTGGCATTTGAAAATAAATAAACACATCCTGGTTTGGTAGACAGTAGGAGTAAGAAGCCTTAAAATGACTTAAGGATCTTGTTCATTACTGGCCTTAAATTGTATTTAATCTAAGGGCAGGACCTTGCTGCTGTATGACTTGTAGAACCAGTTATGTTTCATACAGATTGACTTTGTTCATCTGAAATCAGAAGTGAAGTCTTTGTCCAGGCTAATGTGGTTGGGAAAAGGACAAAGCAAACAAAACAGCTTTGGAGCCAACCTGATTATGTAGGTTTATGAAGAACAGTGAATGCTTTTGATAACTGAAACATGCAGATAATCCTGAAATCTCACTCTATCTATTGGTTTTAGTTACTTCCTTGATGGGTTTGGTGACAGTGTGGTTCCAATCAATTGCTCTGTGTATCCTCTTTCCCTTGCCCTAAGTCCCTGCTCATTACTCCTCTGACGGAGGATGAAGCAAATGGGTGCTGGGAAGAAAGCAGCGAGAGGCTGTATAATCCACAAACAGTGCAAGGAACCCTGGGAAAATAAGGGCTGGTAGTAAATGATCTTTTCTTGTCATTGGGATTGTGGCACAAGACAGAATAGAGAAATGGAGTACCAGTTTTGGAAGTCAGGTAGACCTAGGTACAAATCTCACATCCACCGTCCACAGCTATGTGATTCCAAGCAATTATTTAATTTCTCTGAGCCCTAGCTTCTCCATCTATATAAGGAGACTGAAATTGTCCCTTTCTCATAGAGTTGTATGGATTCAATGAGATCATGCCTGTCATATTCTTAGCCAACTGCTCGGCATGTAATAAGCACTCAATAAATGTTAGCTATAATTATTATCTATGACAATTTTAGGTGTCCCTTTTTTCCTTTTGTGTTCCATACACTTCTCTATTCTTGATAAGAATGAAAAGGGCATATATTGCTGAGGTTCCTCAATCCAGTGCTGTTTCAGTAGTTAATGCGGTGGCCCCTGATGCCCTCTATGACCTTAGGGATGAAACAGCTTGGTGGCTCAGAGCAACTCTTTCTTCTCAGCTCTATTTTGTTCTTGATATAGCTATTCTATTCACACACCTTGCAATCTGCGAAGTTAAAATTAACCTATTTGCCAACCTGCGTCTCAGTGAGAAACTGAAAAATTACACCTTCTCTACACACTAGACAGTGTTTTCTAGTGCATCTTTGATGAAGAATATGTTAAAGCAAGAGATGGCTTAAAGGGAAAAGACTCAGTTCTATCTGCGCTTAGTTTATTCCCTTGGAAGAGTCCTCTGCAAATGTCAAAGCTCGGTTGAGAGAACAGGATGTGACATGGAAGTCGCTCAGTTTTGTCTCCACACACGGTTTTGAAATGGGGAATCGAAGTGTGCCAGTGTAACTGTCAGATTTGGGCATATGGAACAATCTAAGGAATCAGACTCTTTCCAGTAACAAGTTTAGCAACTTCCTTTAAAGAGGAAAAAAAAAAAAAAAAAAAAAAACCCAAACCCCTCATTGCACTCACAACCAATGGTTGTCTTCAGTCAATAGTTCAAAGGAGTCCACTTTTCCATTTTGTGTCTGAGTTGACACTTCTGATTTCGTGTAGAGACTGCCTGCTGTTGCCACCCTTTGATCTTAGCTTCCCTGGATTAACCTGGCTGTCCTCTGCCTCCCTTATATTTCAGAGCCATGGTAGGTGGCCAAGGATGAATGTGTTTGCCTTGACCTTGTCCTAGAGAGCAGATAGGTGTTATGATTTGTCTCTGAGACAGGCTAGACCATTACACCAGGCTGTGCAGATACACACTTTTCTCATTTATTTCTTATCTCCTTCAATGAGCCCCTGGTGAGATATTCCTCAGTTCTCTCAGGATTTATCTCCCCTTTTTTTACCCGACCAGTAATTCATAGGGACTCTGAAGTTCCAGGTTTCAGAGACTAGAATCAGGGGGCACAAACTGGGGGTCTGGTTTATGACTTGGACCTAAGAATTCCTAAGCCATCATAAAGCTGCTTGAGAGCAGACCCTTAGAGATGTGGCAGGAGAATAATGACAGAAACAGCCCCTTCCTGCCTGACACAGAAACCCACAATCAGGGTGTTAGGTGTCTATGTGGTGGGTAGATTGAGGGGTGTTTGGCATAACTCTCTGCCCTGAAATATCCCTCTTAATATCTGCAATTTTACCACTAGAGATTCATTCCTTTGGATCTGGACATGCTTTAGTGTTGGAACATCTTTCCTGTCTGGTACATAAAGTTTTCTAAGTTCTTACACACACACACACGCACATGCATATAAACATATAGATAGATAGATAGATAGATGATAGATAGATAGATAGATAGATAGATAGATAGATAGATACTTATGTAGTCCTCAAAACAGCATTGTGAGGTAAGTACTGCTATTATTCCCATTTTACAGATGAGAAAACTGAGGCACAGAGGCACTAGTCATTTGCCCAGGGTCTCACAGCTAGGAAGTAGTAGAGAAAGAATTCAAACCAAGAAAGTCAAACTCCAGAACCCCAGCTCTTAGCCCCATATGCTGTGTCATACACTAACTGCAATAATTCTTAGATTGCTGGCTGCAGCACCTAACTACTACTGCAGAAACTCTAGTCTCTGGCAACTCTTCCTTTCCACACCCCACATTATTTCTGAGAGTTCCCAGAGAATGTCTGTTGAGTGTGGACCTGTGGAGATCAGTATATGGTATATCTACCAAATCCTTTTCCCTTGTGTGAGTGTTTACTCAATATTGGCTTGCTGCTACCTCTAAGTTATAATGGTTCTATTCAAGAAAGCTATGTATTTTTTTTTAGGGTCCCCAATGAGTTGAAGCCATTGTAATGTTCCATATTGAAGGAGTGAGGATTTTCTGCCAATGTGAAACATTGAGGGTAAAGCAGCACTGTGCTCTGTCCAGATGCAGAAGGTATATGGCATCTAGGATTAACAGCCAGAATTCTTTTGCTAAGAACTCCCTCTTCCCTTACTCTCCTCTCACAGTTAACACAAGAACAAACACTTGAGTACCTTTCATGTCTCCATTCCCAGTTCCCACCTGACGAGTCCACCCTGAAAACGCCCAATCCTGGTGGCTCGTCCTCTGTCCCCAGGTGATTTGTCCAAGGGCCGATTCAAGCTTGGCTAATGAATCCTTTCCTTCGGTGGACAGGGAACGAGAGATTGAGTGTAATCCCTTTCTAGAGGTTAAGTCTGCAGGATGTCTCACAGACTTAATTAGCAACTGTCAAGGGACATGTATCTTCTCACTTAAAGAATGCCAATCTGCTGGGAGTGAATGCAGCTGACAGGCCAAGAGGCAGGAACGAAGAATGGAGTGCATTTGTGAGTGTTTGAGTCCTGATTCTAGGCATTTCAGAAGTTCAACAATGTCCCTGATCTTCCCATGTCGTACTCTTCTTTCCTTTCTTGAATATCATGAGTCAGCAAAGTCCAATATTTTTTGTTACTTTCAAGTCAAAGAAATATAAAAGTTCAGCAGGTGACAGTTTTTGGTTTAAATACCTTGATATCTGTTTGCAACTCTTTCCCTTGAACTTTGACAAAGAGAGCTGGCCAATTGAGAATTTTCCAAAAAACAAACAAAAAAACCACCGAAAAAACCTTTCCTAGTTTCTACCTTTCTACCTCCCTCATCTAATTAGTTCATTAAACCTGAGGTTGATGGTTTAAAACTTCCTCTTATAGATGGAAATACACCTGGGAAAGGAAACACCTTAAACCACTATTAGATAAAAGGCGTTATCTATAGAAAGCCTGGTTGATAAACAGCTAAAAATAAGGTTTTTGGGCAATGAAAAGCGGTTGAAGAGCAGCAGAAATTGGATGTGTAAGCGAGGGAAGTGCAGGCCAGGGTTTGTCGGGGCCTGGCAGAAAGAAGACATTCTTACTTTCTGAATGTCTTCCTTACTTTAGCAGGCTAAGTCTCAGCATTTGTATGTTTGCTATGCTTCTTTGTTCTATTGAATACATGACTAAATTGTGGAAAACATATATTCTGTACTGTATTTGAATATAACTCAGGGGGTTTTGTTTATTTCATTGTATATACTTTAAGTTTGGACCCTTTAAAAGTTGATATTCAGACTTATTCCAAATGGAGTGAAAATTGTTCTGTAATTCGGTATTAGGTAGGATTCTCCAGAACAAAAGTGCTAATAGGACATTGTGTGTGTGTGTGTGTGTAGACATTCACATACAGTTGACCCTTGAACGATGCTGGGGTTGGGGGTGCCAACCCCTGAGCTGTTGAAAATCCACATACAAGTTTTGATGCCTCAAAACTTAGCTACCTACTGTTGACTGGAAGCCTTACCAACAACAAACAGTTGATTAACATGTATTTTGTATGTTATATGTATTAGATACTGTATCCTTAAAATAAGCCAGAGGAAACAATGTTAAAGAATCATACAAAAAGAGAAAATGCATTTACTGTTACTAAGTGAAAGTGGATCATTATAAAGGTCTCCATCCTTGTCTTCACATTGAGTAGGCTGAGGAAGGGTAGGGGGTGGTCTTGCTGTCTCAGGGGTGGCAGAAGGGGAAGAAAATCTTCATGTAAGAGGATTTGCACAATTCAAACCTGTGTTGTTCAAGGGTCAACTGTATATGAAGGGATTTATTATACAGATTAGCACAAGTAGTTATGGAAGTCAAGAACTCCCATGATCTGCTGTCTGCAGGCTGGAGAATCACGAAAGCAGGTGGTGTAATTCAGTCTGAATTTGAAGGCCCAGGACCCAGGAGTGCTAGTGTGCAAGGGCAGGAAAAGATGGATGTCCCAGCTGAAACAGAGTGAATTCAGCCTTCCTGTTTTTCTTTTTTTCTTTTTTCGTTGTTGTTTTTGTTGTTCTATTTGGGCCCTCAGTGAACTGGATGATGCTCGTCCATATTGAGTAAGGGTCATTTTCTTTACTCAGGCTACCGATTCAAATGCTAATCTCTTCTGAAAACACCTTCACAGACACATCTAGAAATAATATTTTACCATGCCTATCTGGGTAAATAATAAATACCTATCTGGGTATCCCTTATCCCAGTCAAGAGGACACATAAAATTAACCACCTCTGGAACTTGAAAAGAATCGGATTACAATACCACACATATACCTTCCTAATCATGATTTAACATTCACTGATCTGTGGAAATGGCTAGGTTTTGGCGATCTTGTAAATACATATATTTGGTTTCTCCTGGGTTTTTAGTGAGCATTCCTAGAACCACATCTCTGTTGTTTTCTCTAGGAGAGGGATGAGGGAACAGAGGAGAATTTGGTTATCTTAATTTTTGCTTGCTTGATGCCTCCTCCTAGGTTCCCCCAGTCCTCTTGTGCTTTTAGAGGAATATTTGTTACCAGAAAGTTTGTATACTCTACTTTTCTGATCCATTTACTTCATCAAACCATGAAATCTTAGATTTTGAAGGAATCACATGGATTAAGTAGTCCAAATCTTTTAATCTAGACTTTAGAAAACTGAGCTATTTTAATCAGAGTCATACAGCTATTTAGAGGTCTTCTAACTCCTGGTACAATGCTATTTTCAGGTATGACATAGACATTTTCCAAATTAGGTTTTTTGGCCATATATTCAGGCCAAATCCATGCTCATTCTCCATTTGTTTCCCTTGCTCATCTTTCAAAGCAAAGCTGATGAAACTCATTTTTGCTCATGTTTGATCCCCAACTGTGTTCAAAGGGTTTGATCTGAGCTAGCAAGACTTGGGGAGTTGGGGGACATGGAGTAGGTGAGATTGGCTCACTGACTGTGAAAAAACAGAGCCATGGGACCTCCGGAAGTCTGACCAGATGAGAGTCCATTGTTCAGTCCAAATTGAAGTTTCCATCTGTGGGAACTGTAGAGATGGAAATCAATGACATGGCCATGAGAGGATGCAAGACGCAAACTAGCAAGAACCAGAAGGCTGGGAAGGGAGCTCTGGAAGGCAGAGCCAGAGGAAGTTCTTGAAGACTTAGAGCATCCGTGGCACCTTCCTCCCCAACTCCCTCTGCTTCTACCATTCCTTAAGGATGTGGGAGAATTGATCTGGACTCACAAGACCTTCGGTGATTTTGGATAGCATTTTTGGCTGAATATTTGTCAGTCCTGAAAATCCTTTGGTTGGAAAGTCCAGTGATGGATGACATGATCCTGTTTGCATAGCCTTCTAAAGCATTTTTTAGTCCATCATCTATTATGAGCCTAATCAATATCACTGATGATACCAATCAAAGAGCTGGAAGGTATGATAGGCATACTTTTATGTATGTCTTTTATGGTGTGTTCTTAATGTACTACCAGGCAAATAATTTATGATTAAAATTCTCCCACCCTTCAGTCTGACAAATTTGTGTTTAATTAAAATATGAGTCTTTAGAGAAAAGCAATGGAGAAAAAAATGTAGAAATACAGATTCTTATCCTGGTACAGAACTAATTTTTCTGTTGTTTACCTGAATAGAGAAGTGTATAAAATGAGGAAACCTGCATGCAGACCTCTAGTTAAAAAGTGTACTTCTTTTTCTTTTCCTCATCCTTCATTCCAGAGTCTTCCTCTTTGTCCCCTTTCATTTGACCTGAACTCAGATTTTAAAATTTTAGAAGCCATGAATCACACATATATTTCTTAGACTGATATAATTCACAAATAAATGAAAGAGAGTGTTTTAAACGTACATGATACATGATGAAGATGCATGAGGAAGGCATATGATATGGTTCTTGTACTATTGGTAAGAATGAAGGCATGATAATTTGAGGAAAGTGAGCAGGCTGATTCCACACCCTTGTCAAGTTCCTCTTTGTCAGTGGTTCGGCCTCCAGAGTGTCCTTGCTTTGCCAGCTCATCTTGTTTCATTACTGATGCTTTCACTTCCTTTTTTCTAAGCATACTTGCAAAGTCCAGTGTTTTGCCCGCACTTTAGAAAACTGTGGTCACAAATCAGTAGGAGATTGTGAGGGGATTTGGAGGAGGAGTGCAGGGAGGTACTCAAGAGAGTGTTTTATTGCCAGGACCATCCTGGGGTTCAGAACCAGTGCCAATAATCCTGGGTGGGTCATTTCTTTCTACCTCATGGTTTTGTGCAGTCATTATCTGGTTAAAATGATTATCATGGGAATCCCTGCAGGGAAATACTTGCCTCCTCTCCCCATCCCTGATCTCCCTAAGGCTCCAACATACTGCTTTGCAGCAGAGAAGCACTGTGTGCATCCCTTCCCACAACACGAGGAGTACAGAGGTACCTCCGAGCACCTCCCTCATGCATCTCCAAATGGTGTAGGATGAGTGAAAAGTCCAGGCAAACTTGCCTTGTGAGTGCTTTTCTGACTGTCTTTAACATACTTTCCTCCGACCAATATTTCTTTTCTTTCTTTCCTTTTTTCTTGATGGGAGAGAGGGGATTATTCAGCTGTGGCAGTGTCTCCACTCTAGAATTCGGGGTTCTAGAGTCATGCTTTCTGTATTCTGTAGATGTTCTGCCTGATGGGAATAGGTGTTAAATAAACAGTATTCTGTGGCTCGGTGATAACATCCATGAACCAGGCTTTTTTTGTCTAACACTCAGTCATTCTCAGTGTGCTGGCAATTGGCTCTTGTGTTGGTTACCTCATGACTACAGGGTGGCTGTCATAGCTCTTGGCAATATGGCCATATTCAAAGGCAGAGAGTAGAGGTGGGCATAGGTGACAGGGAAAGTGGCTTAAGCTAATTAAGCTAATGCACGTGCTCTCTCTCTCTCTCTCTCTTTCTGTGTGTGTGTGTCTGTCTCTGTGTCTCCTCCTGTGTGTGTAGATAGACTGATAGGCAGATATAGTTAGATACAGATACAGAGATACATTATTTAGAAGAACCAGAAGACTATCACTCATATCTGATTGACTAGAACTGTGTCCTATGGTCAACCACAATACAAAAGTCTAGCAAAGCAAATATCTGGGAAAAATGAATGAGATTTCTAGAAATGGCTTAGCTAAACATGATTCAAACACATGGGGGCTGAGCACATTGCTATTCTGCACAAAATCATGGTTCTATTTGTATGAAAGAAGGAGTGGATGATTACTGAGGGGCCAGTCAACAGTGTCTGATACATGAACCAAACACAGTTTTATTGCATTTTCTCTTCCACACTATCATGGGAGTGTGACTCACTCATGCTGGGAGGCTACCTTCCCAGTTCTAAAGAATGAATCATGATTTGTAAGTGATCTCAGCCAATCATGGTGGTCCAGTTCCTCTTGCCAATGGTTGGGTTAAACATGGAAGCGTGACATAGTTTTGGCCAATGAGATGTAAGGGGAACTGGACAGGAGGTTTTTGGAAAAGGGTTGCCTCTCCAACTACAGAAACATGTCGGGGAAAGAAAATATTTGTCTGGTAGACATTGGGGTAGATAGTTGTGATGGCTGATGCTATTGCAATCATGAGGAGAGGCATACAACATACTGAGAAAAACAAAGAGAGACAAAGTCTGTAAGGCTTGATGACATCACTGACTGGCTGAGTTAACCGTCCTAGGGACCCCTAATAAAGTTCTTATAGGAGAAAGTAGTTTTCTTATGGTTTAAGACACTCTGAATTACTTTCTCCATGATTTTCAGTCCAAAGACTCTCATGGCAAGATAGAAGAGGTCCTATTGTTCTATAGCACTGTCGGATGACTATAGTTAACAATAATATGTCACATAGTTTTAAATAGCTAGAAGGAGGATATTGAATGTTCCCAACACAAAGAAATGATAAATGTTTGAGATGATGGAATGCTAATTATCCTGATCTCATCACTATACATTATGTGTATTATAACATCACTATGTACCCTGTAAATATGTACAATTTTTATGTGTTAATTAAAAAAATATTTTAAAACAGGCAAGAATAATTAATTAGGTCAGCTTCTCAAAATATGCAATTCAAAATCCATGCAACTCAAAGTAATCCATGATAAAATAAATATGGAAAATTTGAAAACTATATACGGTCATTGAAGTTAGTGATCAAATTAGCATATCAAAGACTCAGAGCAAAACAATTCTTAAGGCGAAATTTTGCCCCTGCTTATAATCCCATTCTATCAGCTCTCATTCAAAAGAGGAGTAAGTAAGTAATATGTAGGTGAGAGAAGATGACACATAGGTGAGAGAAGATGCTTTAGAATAGAAAATATATTAATGTAACAAATTTTGTTACAAATAACAAATCCATAAAACTTCTGCTCTTGCTCACCTCTTGAGCTTGAATGGCACTGGAAAATCACTAACAGGGTGCTTGTGCTTCACAGGTGTCTTGAAAATCGTCCATTGTCTTCACTTAAAGACTAGCTCTCATTTTTGGCAGCACAGGCGAGCTGCTCAGACTCTCATGACCATTTTCCTATTAGTCAACCAGTATCGATTATTGATTCCTAACCATGAGCTCACAGCTCTGTGAAATCTGAAGACATACAAATGTAAGACATGAACTATTATAATCACTTTCCTAGAGCTGCTGAAACTGATCACCACAAACATTGTGGCTTAAAACAACAGAAATCTCTCAAGTCCTGGAGGCTATAAGTCTGAAATCAAGGTGTGAGCAGAGCCATGCTCTCTCCAAAGGCTCTAAGGAAGAAAACTTTCTTGCCTTTCCTGGCTTCTGATGGTTGCTGGCATTCCTTCATGTCCCTTGGTTTGGGGCAGCATAACGCGTTTCTGTCTTCTCATGGCTGACTTCCCCCTGTGTATCCATGTCTGTTTTCTTATGAGGATAGCAGTTATGGGAATAGGGCCCATCCTAAGCCAATGCGATCCCATGTTAACTATATCTGCAAAACAGCCATGGGATCCTCGGAAGTCTGACCAGCCTATTTCCAGGTAAGGTCACATTCTGAGTTCCAGCTGGATATGAATCTTGGGGTGGACACTATTCAACCCCGCGCAGTCAGTGGCTGAGGAGTGTTTAACCTGGTTGGGATAGCCCCATATTCTATAGTGTTGTCCTTATTGTAGGTGTCATGTGGCTCAGTGGAGAAAGTGTTTAGATGGACCAGGGAATGTGTGCAGGTGAGGTGGAGCTTGAATGAAACCTTGAAGTGCAGGTACAATTTGACTTGATAGAGGGGACAGAGTAGAGTGTCCTGAATCATGGAGATGGGAAAAATTCATGAGCAAGGATTATGAATCCGAAACTCTAATTTGAAAAATTAGACTCCTTCCTCAGACTGTGGTTCCTGAGGACATGTATAGTCAGGACAGTGTGAGGGTACCATTCCCAAGTGCCAGCCCCTCTGCATGGCTGGGAAGAGTGATTGTGTGGAAAGAAAATGTGTGTGTATGCAGGGGCTGCGGCAGTAAGGAATTTCTTTCAGATATTGAATATGTCTTGTCTGTCTCCTTGCAAGAAAGAAGTTGGGGATAATAGCAAGAGAGGATTTTATGCTTTAATCATAAAAGCTTAAGACAGGAGATGGATGATGCCCACTAAAAATAGATATGAGAAGACCAAAGTTGTAGGTCAAATTTAGATGTAGATGCCTTTGGCTTGAATCCAAAGGAGAAATATAAAATCTTGATCATTATCTGCAGGATTTTTGTTTTTGTTTGGAACATTTATTTATTTTAGCCATCAAGATCTGTATACCTGTTTAGACTTATCTCCCAAATGTCCTAATAATTACCAATTTACAGCCTCCTAAAGATCTGTAATATTGTTTGGATGCTCCAGTTATTATGCTTAATCATTTTAAAGGAACTGAAGCAGGGCTCTACATGCAAAAAAATCACTGGAGAAGACTTTGCCCTGCTTCATATAGGACCAGTTCAGTACTTCCTTTTCCTTTACATACTTCTTTTCTCTGTGTATAGATCAAACCCTTTTTAAAAGTATCTCTGAGTCCTACTTCTCAAAGTCTGATAGAGAAATTCTAGAAAATTATCTCCAGAAAGAGTTAACTTTCTACTCACCCCACTAATTTAAGTTAGCCGTGCCCACATTTACCTATGTTGTTTGTTCTGCCATAACATCCTTTTTCTTCACTATGACTACAACTTTCTTTAGTTCAATGCACTTTTGATCATGGATTTCACCTACAGTGCTCCAGTGTAGCCACTGAAAATTTCACCTGGAACCTCAAGATCATGTAGAAATGAGTCTTCTGCCTGTTACTGCTTTTTAAAATAAATCTCCTCACATTTTGGATGGTAAACTTTGGGCTTCAATTGCAAAATCATCTTTTGTTCCAGGGTTCTGAAGGAGGGATCAAGACACACTATCCGTGATAAGCCTAAACAAAACAGGAAAATAGAGAGTTAAGTAAAACCAGAAAGAACCTATATGAAATTTTTTTAAAAAAGTGATTAAAAGGGGGTATATTTAGGAGTAAGTCATAGGCACTGACAATCACAACACAGGCTGGATGTAAATGCCTGGTACAATTGTCGTGGTGCTTAGTGGTACTGGTGGCCTCTTCTGGATTCTTCCTACTGCCTGAATTCTCTCAAGCTCTGGGGCTGCTGGTCTGCTACTTATTTCCCTGTGATGGGCTTCTGGAAAAGAGGGGTCTTGCTTCCTAAAGTGCTGAGCAGCTCTTCTGTTTGAAGAAAGCTGCTACCTCTACTTTGAGGATCATTTTACATAGAAACTCTTTAAGGGGTCTCTCTAGTTTGTAAGTTTGAAACGGACCTGGAAGACTCCGAGAAATGCTTTTGGAACACTTGTGGCAGATTATCTTTTCTTCCACAGAGGCTGAAGATAAATGCAAGACAACAGAAATCACAGCTAAGTAATCCTTTTTAGCTAAAATTAGTATTAAAAGTTTTGGGAATTTGGAGGCCTTTAATAAGTGAAGAGTATTTGAATACATTGGCCCAAATGTGAAAACAGTGTTCAGTTTTTTTTTTTTGAACCAAGATCAAGAGAATTGTGTATTATAAGTTCTGTGAGGTCAAGGTCTAGGCCCACCATATAATATATCTTTAGCCCCTCGTTCAGTGACCGGCATATAATAAACCCTCAATTGATATTTGGTGACTGACTGAATCAATGAATGACAAAATGAATGCCTTCTAAGATATGCCAATAGTTGGCCTTTATTGGTTGATGGGAAGGACAGTTGTAGATCCTTCATCATTTTTGAAATTCCACTGTTAGGAATTCATTTCATTTTAAACGTTGCCCTTTCCTTCTCACACCTTCTACTGAAACACAAATACCCCTGCAATGGGTGACTTACTAAGTCTCTGATGTCTCTGATGTTCTAGTGTGAGTGCATTTATCCGATCGTGACACCATGTGACATTCATGAAAGTGGATGGTGCGGGGGATGATAAAGGTAACGTGTTGCAGAAAAGGGAGGCCAGACCTCAGGAGGCCAATTGACCAATCCAGGTATTTTTCCTAGGGATGGCTTTGTAAGACAAACCCTGCCCCAGCTGCTATAAACATTCCTGGGAACACTTGCAGCTTTTGGAAAGTAGCACAAATTAAGGAGAGAGGAGAAAGGTAGCTGGAGAGGGAATGTCTTTACATTCTGACCTAGTTTTGTATGAATAAAATGTATTTATTACTTAGGCAACATTTTCCCCAGCAGGTGAATTATAACTAACAACATATAATTTTAAGCTAACATTATTTTTGCTAAAGGCCTCAGTCATAACAGGTGTTATTAAAGGTAATAAGTACTTAGAGAGTAAGATTGAACAATTCTTTTCATGGAACATTCATGGAAGGTCCAGTCAATGTAGTCGAGAATTCTGTTAAGTATCATATTTTCCAGTCCATGGGGAACACCATGATCTGTAAGTGATCTTATGGTGTTTGGGTAATGATGAATTCTGGTAGATACACCTGAAACACTTAGTCCAACCTTACTAAATGATTATGCCCTTGAAGGTGATGACACTGGGTTTAAGGCAAACGGATATTTACATGTAGGAATTGAATCTATGGTGCTGTATGCTATTAGGCTCCTGAAAAGAGAGAGAAAGCCTATACATTTTCTGTTTAGAATAGGGTATAAGGAGGAGGGGAGCTGGGAGCTGGGAGCCAGATGGTCAGCCTTCCTAGACCCAATAGTAGTGCACTGAAAGTGCCCTGTATCAGCACCTGCTCTTGCTAGAAGATTTCAGTAACTTTTTTTTTTTTTTTTGTTTTGTTTTGTTTTCGCCCTGGGCCTGGGTCTCCGGGGTGCATGGCATTGGAAGAGGGGCAGGTTAGTATGCTGGTCAGGTCTGCCATGTCCAGCACTTGCAGCTTAAGAACATAGGGCTATTGTAAGAGTCATTATTTTAGGGTTACTTTATTGGTTTTTAAAATAAACACCATTTAAGTTAGTTATAAAGGCTTCTCTTTTGACCCAAGGGCCATACAGTCTTATTGATGACCAATTTATGTTCACATTGATACCAGATTGGTACCATTTATTTATTTAGCACATTGAGTGCCTATTATGTCCTTTATTCCAGGGCTGAGTATACAGCTATGAACTAGGACAACAGGGTCTCTGCACTCTTAGAGCTTATATTTTAGTGTAAGTGATATGCAATGAATAATAACAATGATATAGAGGTAACATTTGAGAAATGGTTTCTGCCTTGGAGTTCTCAGTGTAGTTGGAGAGACTAATGTATCAGCACATACTTATCATATCAATATAGAGATGTGGTATCATCAACTCAGAGGAGCTTTGTGAATCTCAACTTGGACATGGTGTCTAGTTTGCCCTGTTATAGGGTACCTCTGGAAACTTTTTCTTACTTTTTTTCCATCCCCTTCTGATGATGTCATCACTTAACCTCACTGTAGAAATTAGTATTTTGCCTGGGGCTGTTGACTCACACCTATAATCTCAGCACTTTGGGAGGCTAAGGTGGGCAGATCATCTGAGCTCAGGAGTTCAAGACCAGCCTGGGCAGCATGGTAAAACCCTGTCTCTATCAAACAAACAAAAATTAGCTGGGTTTGGTGGCATGTATCTGTAATCCCAGCTACTTGGGAGGATAGACTGAGCCCAGGAGGCGGAGGTTGCAGTGAGCTGAAGTCGAGCCACTGCACTCCAACCTGGGCGACACGGTAAGACCCTGTCTTAAAAAAAAAAAAAAAAGAAATTAGCATTTTGATTGAAATAGGCAACTGTCATTGAGTGGCTGGCTGACCAGCTTGCTGTTACTGTAGAGGATGTGCGAATATTGAACCAGTTTTCACCACTGTTCATCTTTCCCAGTCTTCAGGTCCCAGCTCGGATCCCATCTCTCAGGGTGGCCTCTGGCCGTCCAATCTCTAGACAACCTCCTAAACCCTTTAGTTATTCTCCTTGCTTATCCCAAGGTGTTTATAAAAAAGGAGAGGTGAGGAAAGCATAAAAATAATCATAAAAATTAGGTAAGGATATAAAATGCCACAAATAATTACAAATTGTTTTATGTAGCATTAGTGAAAAAAATAGGTTTCTTATCCTTTTAAATTTATATTTTTAAAACATTTCAACCTTGGAGGAGAAGATTAGGCCTTTTGTATATGTGTGTGTATATACCTTTAAATCATTAGACAAGAAAATAAAGGTCCTAAAATGTTAACAAGATTTATGAACACAGGAACAAGGTCTTATAGAGGCGATTGAAATATGTGACAACCATTAACATTTCAGAGTAGTGATGAACTACTTGTATAGATTGATGTACCTAAAAATTAGACAAGGCATATTAAAAGCTGAGATCATTCAGGCTTAGGAGCAGCTGAATATGAGCAATTATGAAGCAGTTAAGCCATTAAATAAAACTGAAGATCTTGTGAACCGCCAGAGCAAAAAGTCACCTCCGTGTGACTGAGAGCGTTAGCACCAACACTCTCATCTTAAAAACATAAACATTAGGAAATGTTGGTGCCAAGGGCAATGGAGAGGCTCTTTAAAGACAAACTGTGTCACATGTTGCTCAGGACAGCAATTTCACGCAGAGAAAGCCATCTCTAACTAGGCACACCAATTGCGTGAGCAGAATGGTGGGGATAAAGTGATTAAGGGCAGCCTTTTGGTGTGGGGCCGACACAGAATCTGAACATTACAGAGCCCTGTGGAAAATGACTTACCTGGCTTCTGTCATGCTCATGTAATTGTACATTCAGACTGGCTGCCTTCATCAGCTCATCCCTCCTGTGAAAATGATTGTAAATACGGGCAATGTTTATGTGAAAATGTTTATTCTATTCCCATTCTGCTTGGGCGTTAGGCACTGTAGCATGAGAGGGTTTCAAGAACACACTATATGAGGGAAAATAATCCTAAGAACATCTGCTCTTTCTCTCAGTCACTGTGACTTGGCTACATCATTTGATAGTAAATAAGATTATTCCATGAAGAAAAGGCTGAGCCAATTTTAGAGTGGGTCTGGCCTATGCAATAATGCTGTGTCTATATGCATAAGTCGTTTTGAATAGCTTAATTGGTTGTCAATAGAAACATCTAATATTTATTAAGAATCTGCCATGTGCTAGGCATGGGGTAGGAACATTTACATATTTATTCAGGAGAAGCAGGGTATTGAAGTAGCAAGGGCACAACAATTCGAGCTTTAGTCTTGGCATGATCTCTAACTAGTAGGGGGTACTAAACAAGTCATTTAAAGCACTCAACAAATGTAAGCAAGGAAAGCAAATTCTCTAGACCTGTGTTTATTTTACTGTTTAAAAGTGTGTGTGAGCATGCGCACGCATATGTGTACAAACATGTGTCTGGAAGAAATTATCTTTTACATTCCTCTCAACACTAAAGTTCTATGGGCTGCACATGTGTGCAACTTTATTTATGTTTTTGACCCCTTTGCTATTTTGTGGACAATATACTTTCCATGTGCAGTATTCTCTTTCTTCCATGTTCAAGTCAGTCATCAAATTCCACTTTAATTCATCTTCAAAATATCTCTCAAATTGTTTCCTTTCAACCAATTAATTTGTATCAGGAAACCCTGTAGTTAGGAGCACAGGTTCTAGAGTAGAACAGATTTGGGTTCAAATTCTTCCTTTGCTACTATTAGCTGTGTGACCTTGTGATCTTTATTTTTTAAACTATCTGAAATTCCACTTTCTAATCTTTAAAAGGGGATGGTGACATTTACATTGCAGGATTGTTGTGAATATTTGATGAGAAATGCATTTTAAATGTTTGGTAAAATGTATGACACAAAAACTCAATATTAGGTAGTCTTTTTAACAATATAATGGCAGTAGTTATATTAATGTGCCGCCATCACTGCTGTTACTCTCACCCTACTGTCCACTTTCTTTAGCTTGGGTTGCTATGATAGCTCTGTAGCTAATATTCCTAATTCCATTCTTTGAACATTTGCTACAATAAGTAACTATACTACATGGTAGACTGTTTTATTCTGGAAAGTTTCTATTGCTATATATTCAGGTTCACTTATGTTTTCTTCTGCCGTGTCTAACCTGTTCATTTTTGCAGTGTATTTTTTAAACCTCAGACATTGTAGTTTTCGTTTATAGAAATTCGAATTGGGTTTATTTTGTATTATCCATGTGTCTTAACTTGTTCGTGTTTTCCTCTACCTTAGTGGTTCTCAATTGGAGGTGATTTTGCCCCACAGCAACAAATGTCTAAAGATATTTTTGGTTGTCTCAACAGGGTTGGGATGCTACTGGAATCTCATGGGTAGAGGTCAGGGGTGTTCTTGAGCATCCCGTAATGCACAGGACAGCCTCCACAACAAATAATTATCTGGTCCAAAATGTCAGTAGTGCCAGGGTTGAGAAGCCCTGCTCTGCCTTCTTGCACATATGCAATATAGTTAGAGTAGTTGTAATGTCTTTGTCCATTTGTCTTATCATCTGTATCATCTCTGAGTCAGTTTCTATTAATTGGCTTTTCTCTCATTATACTTCTTCCATACTTGGTAATTTTTTACTGGATACCATCTACTGTGAATTTTATCTTCTTGGGTGCTGGATATTTTTGTATTCTTTTAAATATTCTTGAGCTTTGTTCTAGACACATTTAAGTTACTCACAGACAGTGTGATCCTGTAGGTGTGTTTTAAAACTTTTTCGGCTGGGCCCAGAGTAACTTCTAATTTAGGGAACATTTTTCCCCACTACTGAGGCACTAGGTAGATGAGTACTCTACCCGATGCCCTGTGTATTGTGAGCTTTTCCACTCTGACGGAGGGAAGCATGAATTCTTTCCAGAGCTGTGTGAGCACTGTGGATTGCTCCTTCTCAGTGGTCTTTATCTGCCCTGAGTAGTTTCCTACACAAGCATACTGGTCAGTGCTCAGCGGAAGACACAGAGGAACCCACGGAGACCTCCCGGGTACTTATTGTCTGTGCAACTCTTTCCTCTCTGGTCCTGTGTGCTGTGAATTATAGCCATCGTGGTCTCTGTGAACATTCGACTATTCCTCCTCAACTCAGTTAGAAAGCCAGGTTCTGTTTGGGCTTCTTCCATTTGGTGTAGCTTTGGAAGTCTCTCCAGGCAATAAAAGGGAGAAATCAAGGTGGAACTCACTCAGTTTGTTTCCCTTCCCTCAGGGATCATTGTCCTGCACGCCCTGTTGTCCAATGTCTGAAAACTGTGTTTTCATATGTTTAGTTTATTATTTAAAGTTATTTAAGGTGGGAGGGTAAATCTGGTTCTCAATACTCGATCATGGCCAGAAGTGGAAGCCCACAGTAGACTTTTAAGAAGGTTACAGACAGTGCTGTATATTATGTTCAAAACAGAATCATAGTTTGTTTCCACAGCTGTTCTGCCTTCAGAATCAAGTTGGCATCAATGCTGAGATTTTAAACCACAAGGTATACATTTACCAGACTAACCTTGGAACTTTTCTATGTTGATTCTCTTCTGTTCCCTTTCTCTACTTGGGATTCTTCTTTTTGAGAATCTATGCTTCAATACGTCAGCTGTTCCGTTTTTAAGCCTTTTGCTCTCCTGGATCCTATACTTGTACAATTAATTTGGGCCTTTTCCTTTGGTTTGCTTTTTGCCCTTTTCAGCAGTCAGATCCCAAAGTTTATATATGGCTCAATAACTCACATATCTGTTTGTTGGTTACAATACAATTTAATGGTGTGTTTATATTGCTGTATTTAATTAGCTTTGAAATTCCTAACAGAGGTATCCATTTTCTGCCCTCAGGACATGTTAACATTTTAATTACCACTTGTGTATTAAAGAATATTTCTTTACATGTTTCTAGTAACTTTTTTTTCTTGAAGTCTTTCATTAAGATACATTTATTGAAAAGGAGGGAGGCAAGAAACATAATGAGAACTGGGAAATAAAAGCAAAATAAAATACAACTGAGTCCCAGTTTCCAGTGCTTGCCAGCTGTCCCATTACTATTTCTCTTGGTGGCGTGATGTTTGCACATTTTCCAAAGTTGGAGAAATGTTAGCTTTCCATGGCTTATGGTCACTAGCCTGGAAGTTACTAACGCCAATACTGATATGCTTTATCTTGGGTTAGCTGGATCTGGTAAGGGGTTTGTTATGCTGCTACATGTAGTATGATGCTTGACAATAAAGCCCTGGATTTGGGTTGAGTGACTCATGAGATTAGAGATGGGAAATGTGGAGTCTTTCATCTTTCAGTTCTCAGTTCAGGGCCAATCAAGAAGACATTGGGTTTAATGACCTCCAGTTAGAGGATCCTGTGAAATAAGCTGTTGCTGTCAATCCTACTTTTAATGAACAAGAATCCCCATAATTCAGCACCACATGGTATCCCTTTTTCCATAGGGTTGATAAATGGGCTGTGAATGGAATGGTTTCTGGAAACAATTTATACACAATTTATTCCCCTGTCCTAAGAGCTTAGGCAATTTGATAGAGGAAAAAAAAAAAGTGTAACCAAACTTTATTACTGATCCAGATATGTGATTTGGAGTTGTTCCAGGATTGTGGGCTTACATGGAGAATAGGGCCATAATAGGAGGCAAGAACTGTGAGAGTCAAAGGAAGCTGGAATCCATCATCGGCCTGATAGCCTAGAGAGCACTATGGAAAGGGTGAGCAGTCTTCAGGCCAGAGGACACATGAGGGCCAAGGACAGGAAGATGGAAAAACACTGGGCACATACTTGAATAACAGATTTAATATACTAGTAATAGAGAGTTTGAAACTGAGGCACTCCTTCTTGACAAAAAGTCTCTTATATTTTTCTCTTCAGTGGGTGAAGGAAGCCAATGCTATGGTCTGGACATGGTTTATCCCATCAAAATTCATGTTGAAATGTAATTGCCAATGTATTGGTGTTAGAAAGTGGAGCCTTTATGAAGTGATTAGGTCATTCATATGAATTACTGTCTTTACTGTGAGACTAGATTGGTTCTTGTGGGAATGGATACGTTCCCTTGGGAACAGATTAGTTTCCTCCAGAGTTGGTTGTTGTAAAGGGAGGTTGCCTATCATGTTTCTTCTCTTTTCTTGCATATACCATGTTCACCTTCATTTCTTTGTCATGTTTTGATTCAGCATGAGGCCCTCACCAGACGCCATCAGAAGTGGCCACCCAATCTTCAACTTCTCAGCCTTCAGAACTGTGAGCTAAACAAACTTTTTGTCTTTATAAATTATTCAGTCTTGAGTATTCTGTTATAGCAGCACAAAGTGAACTAGGGTGGCCAATTTAAGAAAATAGCATCTAGGTTAAGCAGCAAAATGAGGGCAAAATGACAAATGTTGAGAGATCCCAACATACCTAAATTTAAATGGCTTGGATTCAACTCCTTGGGGGAGAAGGAAAGAGAAAATAATAATTTAAATGGGGTGAGTGATTCTGTTTGCCATTCTACCTAACAAATGAGCCTGAGATGGGAGATATGGACCCAAGATGTCTCCTAGTATGGTCTCAGTTCTTTTTTTTTTTTGAGGCGGAGTCTCGCTCTGTCGCCCAGGCTGGAGTGCAGTGACGACGCAATCTCGGCTCACTGCAAGCTCCGCCTCCCGGGTTCACGCCATTCTCCTGCCTCAGCCTCCTGAGTAGCTGGGACTACAGGCGCCTGCCACCGCGCCCGGCTAATTTTTTTTTATTTTTAGTAGAGACGGAGTTTCACCATGGTCTTGATCTCCTGACCTTGTGATTCGCCCGCCTCGGCCTCCCAAAGTGCTGGGATTACAGGCGTGAGCCACCGCACCCAGCCTGGTCTCAGTTCTTATGTGCCTCTCTCATGGAGTATCTGTGCTTACCATGAGTGATTCGAATGTTTAATAAGATGATTTTCAAACAACATGGCCACTCAAAGCAAACTAACAATTTCATCTGACGGTCAATGAAAGAATGAGGGAAAATGGGATGACATGTCTTCCTAATGGATTTTTTCTAAGGATAATTTTGATTCTCTATGATTTTTGTCTTAAGTGCTGGCCCTAGAACATGATGCAACTACACTGGAATGGCATCATACCTACCACATGGTTGGCATTCAATAAATATTGGTTAAATGAATATGTAAATATCAGAACAGAGTGACGGGGACAGTGTTTCTAGAAAATTCAATAGTTCAGCTAAAAATGTCTCAGAGGATTATCCCAGCCACCATATGTATATGTGTGTCATCTATCCATCCATCTATCTATCTATCTATCTATCTATCTATCTATCTATCTATCTATCACGCTTTCCAAAATATAGTTGTTGTTACTACCCAATGTGGGAAACTAAAGGATGGCCTTGGTAAATTTTGGTAACATTTGAGTTGTAATACCAAGTGGTTGATTTTGTGACTTGCTCATCTTTTGGCTTAAAATATATTTCAAGCAGTCATTAAAATGAATAAATCAAAGAGCAGTTGTTAAACGCATATATTTTATAAATGGTCCATGTAGATAGAAATTGACCTTGTGAAGTAGAATGAGCCACTGGAACAGGAGCCAAGAGGTTCATTCTAAGCCTTCTGTTGACTCTCCAAGCTGACTGACCTTGGGTAAGCTGCAATATTTCTATCCTCAGTCTCCTCTTCTGTAAAGCAGGAGGGTTGGGTCAGGACAATCTCTGAGGTTCTCTTCAGCATTTAAAAATTCTGTGATGAATTTTAAAAACTCAACTTAGTACTTCAGCAGACTAAAAGATCAAGGGCTCAATTTCCTTTTTCAGAGTTCTTTAGCATTGCAATTTGGTGTTAACAGAAGGGGCCAATATTTAGGAGCTACGATTTCCACCTAGATATCTAATTTGCACCTGGTGAGCAAGACGTGGCAATACTGTTTGGAGGTCTTTTCTTAATTCAGTGGTCGTTCTTAAACGTTAGGGTATATAAATATTGACTAGGATGCTTGATAAAAATTTACCTTCTAAGTAGGGCTCAGGAATCATAATAGTTAGGAATGCCCTAAGTAATTCTGAAGTCATTGTCCCTGAGTTCATTTTGAGAAACACTGATTTAAGGTGTAAATAAAATTGTCTTAGGAGAGGAAGAAGCTCAAGAAATAAATTCAATCTTCTATTCTCAAAGGCAGAATGAGTTTACCCTCAAAGTCTGCCATAGAAAGGCATTCCACAGGCCGGGCGCGGTGGCTGACGCCTGTAATCCGAGCACTTTGGGAAGCCAAGGCAGGTCGATCACAAGGTCAGGAGTTCAAGACCAGCCTGGCCAAGATAGTGAAACCCTGTGTCTACTAAAAATACAAAAAAATTAGCCAGTTGTGGTGGCGGGCATCTGTGGTCCCAGCTACTCAGGAGGCTGAGACAGAGAATTGCTTGAACCCAGGAGGCAGAGGTTACAGTGAGCCAAGATGGTGCTACTGCACTCTAGCTTGGGCTATTGAGCGAGACTCCATCTCAAAAAAAAAAAAAAAAAAAAAAAAAGGCATTCCACAAAGTCCTAGTTTTAACATATTCAGATATTTTAAAATTCCTTCTTTGTGTTTCACAAGCCAATTCTGTTTCACTTTTATAGTTGCTTTTCTTTGTTGGCCTTAATACTTTTACTACAAATTCTTATGAGATCATAAAATCTTGAAGTTGAAAGTGATGTAAAGAAATGGTGTTATTCAGTCCTCTGCTTTCTTACTAAATGAGAATTAATAAATTTAAAAATAAAATGATGTAAAGGCTAATATAAAAAATCTGTTTGGTAAAAGATCTCAAATGCATTTTGGAGCATGCATGAACTAGACAAAAATAAGGAAGTTATTAGAGATGTTTCAAGACACAAAATTTTCCTAGTCAATTATCCTCAGGGAGTCATCTTCAAACAACTATCTGGGAGGTAGGTAGGTAAAAGATAGGTAAGTAAAACCTGCTGTTGTGGATTTGTGGAGATATATACAGGGCTTATAGGTTAAGTGGGGAAAGGAAAGTGAGAGGATTAAGTCTAAAAGCTCTTGCTTGCTAGTGCTTGGTTAAAGACTCTAGCTAGCCAGTGTCTAGGCCTTGGGGCTACAGATTGTACATAAGGACCTGAGAATTGCTTTCAATGGCAAGCATGGATCATAACTCTGCCTTAAGGTTTAGTAGGGATACATGAGAAGTGGTGGCCAAGAAAATAGTTTGTCAATGCTCTTTGCCATAAGCATGCATGGGCATGACCCTAAAAGTTGGGTGGTTTATTCTGGCTTCCTTGCCACCCTTCTTCCAGTGGGAAAGCTCTGTAGAAATTCACCATTTCCTAGAGGTTACACAGATGACTGGCCTTTGTATCATCACAGGGGGCTGATAATGTGCAAGGAAGTGCTGGTTCTCACTCTTCTACCCTTCCGACCCCCACAAATATATCCTAGTAGCAAGACTATTTTTACTGTCTAGTCTGAACTTCGTCTTTGATTTTGAATTAAACAACATAACAATGGAAGAAAATGGAGTTGGAATGGAAGCTCTGCTTAGGGAAAATAACGAAAAGAGGCCAGATGAGGCTGGCCCAGGATGTCAAAAGTAAACTTCTGTGTTGTGTTGACAGTCTCAGGTTGATGTTTTCAGAAAACATTTACCACCTCCCTTGTTCTTTTTTTTTTCTTAACATGAAGCAAAATCACGTTTCTTTAAAAGTTGTTTTTTTTTTCTTTTTTCTTTTTCACCGAAGCACAATTAAGAGAGCCCTAAAAAGAAACACTTTTCACTGGTTTGTTAAACACTATGTGTGAAGTCATTAAGTTTATCCTTTGCTCCATAGCTCTGCACTTATTCAGAATTTATCCTCATGATATTTGTCCTAATAGTTTTAGAGTTTGTGTTGAATTAAAACAAATAACCTGACTAAATAATTCCAAAGTAGATGAGTTTCTACAGATCCCTTTTCCTTTAATGAAATAAATGTTTTTCTCAATTCTAATATTAATGTTATTAATAATAAGTAGTATTTAACTAAAATGCATTTGATAAATTAATACTGGGGGAAAGACCCTTTTCCTTTCCCCACTTTTCACTGAAGAAAAATCAGTGGCCTCAAGTTCAAGCTACATTTTTCCCCAAATTTGTGAAACTCTAACTAGGTCTTGTGTTCCCTTATCTCTTATCCCACAGTTTCCCATCAAAGCCTTTAACATGACTCTTACTACAAGTGCTATAAAAACATAGTACAGCAAGGAAGGCAAGTGTATAAGCTAAAACCTAAAGGCTGGTTGGGCAAAGTGGCTCATGCCTATAATCCCAGTATTTTGAGAGGCCAAGGTGGGAGGATGGCTTGAGCCTGGGAAGTCAAGGCTGCAGTGTGCCATGATCAAACCACTGCACTCCAGCCTGGGCAACAGAGCGAGACCCTGTCGCAAATAAATAAAATAAAACCTAAAGGCTGAAGTTCAATCCCAACTCCACGACTTGCCATCTGTGTGACTTTAGGCAAGTTAATTAACTTCCCTAGACTGAGTTTCTTCCTCTGTCAAATGAGGGCATCGCTAGTACTAACCTGAGAGGGCTGGTATGAGGATTCAGGGAGATAATCCACATAGAGTGCTAGGAACGCTGGCTGGTATATATTGGATGCTCATTAAAAGTTAGATAGCTGTAATAATTAATTGTGTGGCTCCTCCTCTACACTGTGAAATCCCAACCGGAGCCAATTCATATATCAACATTTGTGCTTATTTTTCTAGATCCTGTCATGTACGTGGTTCTCAATAGATGTTGAATGGATAAATGCCTTACTCTTAGTGACAGTGTGTAATCCAGCTTGCAAAACAAAATAAGCAAACACCATCCAAGCCTCACAGCTAATATGGAGTATCTGCACCAAGAACACAATAGATGCACGTTATCCCCAACAACACTACCTTGTGTGTGGAAGAGGAAACAATGCGGGTTAAACACCACATCCTCTGCCTCCATTCTCCACTTCTTCCAGGACCTGCTGAGCATACGCCAAGTTTCAACATTTAGGAAAAGATGTGAAGGACATCAGGTTGACAGAAGGCTATGATAGGATTGTGGAATTTGTTGTCAGGAGGCCTCCAATCCCCTTACATCAGAGATGTGAGTCTGTCCCTCGTGACTCTGTGGTTGATCTAGAAACATACAATGAGGAGTTGGAAGGTCTGGAACCATTACCCAACACACCTGATTTTCTGACAAAGACTATTGTGTGCCAACATGCATAATGGAAGATAGAGTGATAATCTGCTGGGTAATATTAATCAGCAAAGGAAGGGAGGTTGGGTTACACAAAGGCCCTCCCAGAAAAACTACTGACTAAAGGCCCTAAGCAGCAAAGTAGGGTTCTCACCACCAAGGCCCTGGGCTGCTTTAGGGTAACAGAAATGGTTTGACTTTGAGCTAGAGGGAAAGTGCTGCTTAATGGTCTGGAGCCATGGCTGTGGAGTCAGAAAAACCAGGTTCTAATCCCAGCTGTCACTTACTAGCTCTGGATAATATCTTGAGCACCTCAAGCCTCTGTTTTCTCAACTTTAAAATGCAGATAATAATACCTACTTTGTAGAATTGTTATGAGGATTATATGAAAAAATTAATGTAAGGGATTTAGTACATTAAATTTGAGTATTTAATACTGAATTACTGGCAGATTATCCCTATGGTCTTTGGAAACTTCATTAGATGCGATGTTCAGAGCCTCATTTTTTATATTTGTAAATTGATGCAATAATTTATAATGTGCAAGACGTGAGTGTTAAGTGACATAATGAATGTAAAATTTCAATCAATGTTCTTTTGAAAACACCTACAGTTGTCCAGGTGTGTCAGCATCTTCCACTCTGTCCTCCATGCCTCTCTTTCTTCTCTCTGTGTTTTCTTGCTTAGTTCTCTCTACCCAAAAGTCATGAACCTCAGACTATCCACTGGTGATCCAATGCTTCTTCTTGGTGTGCCAATTCAAACCTTATATTTTTGTCAGTGCCTGGGACTTCTTTTTTTATTCTCCCAGTCAGAACTCATGGTTCTTAGTGTTCATTATATGTGGGTATCAGTCAGGAAAGCAACCTGATTAAAGCAATTCACAATGAGACTAGATAATGGCTAAATTAACGCAGAGGCAGTCGCATTTTATAACTCATGCTAGGAGAAATATTTTTACTTGAAAAAAACCCATCGAATCTGTTAAAGACATCAACAATATCTATATGCAAGGTAAAGGTAAAGAAGAAATATTTTGTGGAAGAAATACCTTGAAACAGAGTACCTTTCCTCCTCTGGTAACATGTTTCTCTCAACACATACCAAAGAAGGAAATGAGGCAGCATCCCCACTTCTGAAAGGTTGCTGTTAGCAAGAGTAGTGTTTTCAAGGTGAAAGTGGATATAGATATTTATATTTGGGTCTCTTCTAGGTCTAAGTGGCTCCCATTGCTGTGCCTTCTACAGAATTATACTTTGTAAGATCCCATTTTTGGAGACAGCCCTAAGTACCAAAAACATAGACTTCTTTCCTTGAGAGCTCAAGGGAACCCTTTATTTTTGTTTTGGCTGGAAATGAAAGGGAATGCTTCCAAATGTTTCGAATCCTCAGATGTCTTTAGTTTGGATGGACTAATATGAAAGATGAAGGCTGGCAGGGGTGTGATTGAAGTCTATAAAGTCACGAAAGGTCTGGAAGAACAAATACAGACTTGCTCACCAAATCTCTGAAAGCTAAAGCCCTGGTCAATGCCTTGAAGCTTAAAGGGCTAACTCATTGCACTTAGCTGCAACTTTACAAATGGTAGTTTAGTGATACAAAGGAAATGCTGTAGAATTCTAAGAGGCTGCTTAACAAATTTGTGTATGTTTACCTCAAGAGATGCTAACAGCTGGACCTGTGATTTGTTTATGTTTCACACTGCATCTGCAATTGAAAGACTTGGATTAGAATAATTCCAAGAGTCTCTGATATTCTGTGGTTCTATATATAATTAGTGAAAGTTATGAGATGCGGGGTATATCCCTTCCTCCTTCCTCTAAGGGGTCAAAATCTTGTAAGAAAAAAAATATTCTTTGTGTCCAATTTGGAAACTACCTGTTGAATCCAAAGGTATCCAAAGCCTTCAGGATCCTCATATTTTCATGAGATGAGTTTATCCTGAAATGAATGTCCTTTCAACTAATTTGTGAAGTCTTTTTTTGTTTGTTTGTTTTGTTTTTGAGGCAGAGTTTCACTCTTGTTGCCCAGGCTGGAGAGCAATGGAGTGACCTCAGCTCACTGCAAACTCCGCCTCCCAGGTTCAAGTGATTCTCCTGCCTCAACCTCCCAAGTAGCTGGGATTACATGCACCCACCACCACGCCCGGCTAATTTTTGTATTTTTAGCAGAGACAGGGTTTCGTCATGTTGGCTAGGCTGGTCTCAAACCCCTGACCTCAGGTGATCTGCACTCCTCAGCCTCCCAAAGTGCTGGGATTACAGGCGTGAGCCACCACCCCTGGCCAATTTATGAAGTCTTAATTGTCAAGTGAAAAAGCAGAAGAGAATGTTCTCAATATCTGCTTCCTATTGCAAGGTGTTCCTGACTTTATCACATCCTTGAGATTTATCAGATGCTCCTGATGAAATCACATTATTATTGGTAACAAAGATATATACCTTTAAGTTCCCATATATTTGTCTCTTGACCTACAATAATTTTGTTTCAAAAAACACAGTGTTCAACTCAAAATGGATTGTGTGCTTGTTATAGTAAATGTATATTGATCTGATTAAAAATGCATTAATTTCTTTAAATTTCAATAACAATGGATTCATTTTCTGAAAGAAAGAGCTGGAAATGTGCAGTCACATAACCTGATAACCTCAGATAAGTGGTATTTAATATTTCTCAACAGGAAATTTTCCCCTTATACTTATAAAGCAAAAATCTTCAATATTAAGTAATGTATGTAGTGCATATGAAGCACTTAGAAGAAATCTCTGTAATTTAACTCAAGGTCACATGCACACTGTCAGAGTAAAGAGGGGGTTGCAAAATTATCCAGGGAACTTGAAACAGTCTAGACAGTCAATCCAGATCATTTAAAAAGATATGTTAAAGATGCTCGTAACAGTAAGAGAGTTATCAGCTAATATGAAGATACAGTTTGGGGACAGATCAAATTTAGTGGTAAAAGCCTTGAGGTCTTTGCTTGAAATCCATTTTATTAGAAACATGTACACTTAAAATACTTCCATAAACATGAAATTGTTTAATCAATTAATATTTTTTGTTTATTATACACATGCATAGCCATAGAAATCTTTAAAAATAACCTAATGTGTGTGAATGCTTATTTAATTTTTTCTATAAAACTCATTGCATTATGTAAAATATACCCCAAAAGAAGCATTTTCCTGGAAAGAGAAAGAAGCCAGTATTCTCTCTTCAGATCTTCCAGCAACTACATTTAGGCAAGTTCTTTATTCTTCTTCAGTTTTTTCACTTGCAAAATGAAGAAATTAAAGCTAGAGATACACTTAGAACAGATAACTTCTAAGTATGGTTTAACATAAAGTCTAATAAAATATATCTGCACATGCTTATATAGACACATCACAAATAAGTCTACAACAGTTAACTAATTGTGTAACTGGGAGAATAACAAGTATATTAATAAATTATGCTTTTGTTTACTTTTCTCCCAAGGATAATTGCTCAGTAGCTCAGGCTTCCAATTAGCAGGAACTCATTCAATGGTTGTTGAATTGGATAGATTGTGATCCATAGTCCATAAAAATGGGTTTGAATTATAGCAAGTATGCTCGAATTTCACAAATCTTGCGTTCTACTAGGAATCAGCCTCAGAAAGTATTTTCACTATTTTCATGGCTTGGATAAAGGTGGTAGATTTCACTAACAAATAGTTATCTCTGAGAACAGAAATGTGAACAAAATCACAGCTTGTATGTGAACCGATTCTCCTTTCCAATACAGACTGAACGCCAAATGTGTAAATATACATTACCAGTGCTCCGGCTCTCAGATAAGCTGACACACTAATTCTGCCAGTGGAATGTCATGCACTTGCCTTTCTCTCCATTCTCAATACTGTCATCATTTTCATTACTATTATCATCCTGGATTAGTCCCAGATGATTTCTTGGCCCTAGAGCTGCACTGTTCAACACGGTAGTCACTAGTTACTGTGGCTATTTAGCCCTGAAAACGTGGGTGGTTCAAACTGAGATGTGCTTTAAGTGTAAAACACACATTAGATTTTAAGGATGTATTATAAAAAATGTAAAATATCTTCTTACTCTTTTTTTATATTGATTACATGTTGAAATGATAATCTTTTGGATACATTGGGATAAATGTTATTAAAATCAATTTTGCCTGTTTATTTTTACTTTTTAAAAATGTGGCTTCCAGAAAATGTAAAATTACATAAGTGGGCCCATTGTGGCTCACATTATGTTTCTGTTGAACAGTGCACCTCCCAAGTATCTGCTGAAAACTGATCTATCCCACCTGCCTTTTCTTGGAAACTTTATTTCCATCCATGATCTACACGTTCATTTTAGTTTTCAGGGCCTTCTCTAACCTGCACCATTCCTACTCTTGTGTTTTGGGAAGAATCCACCCTTTCCTTTTTTTTTTTTTTTTTTTTTTTTGAGATGGAGTCTTGCTTTGTTACCTAGGCTGGAGTGTAGTGGTATAATCTCGGCTCACTGCAACCCCCACCTCCCAGGTTCAAGCGATTCTCCTGCCTCAGCCTCTTGAGTAGCTGGGATTATAGGTGCCTGCCATCACGCCCGGCTAAGTTTTGTATTTTTAGTAGAGACAGGGTTTCACCATGTTGGCTAGGCTGGTCTTGAACTCCTCACCTCAAGTGATCCACTTGCCTTGGCTTCCCAAAGTGCTGGGAATACAGGTGTGAGCCACTGCACCTGGCCCCTTTCCCTTCCCAAGGCACTAAGCAGTTTCATTAATCAAGCATTTATTGATTTTAGAGCTCTGTGTGAGGGCCTGGGGCTGTAGTACTGACCCTCTTTGAACACACAGCTTAATGTGAAGTCTAGTGGAAGCTAGAGACAGATAAACAGAAAATGACAATACCTACGATGGAGTGGGAACAGGCTGCTGGAGGGCTTACAGATAGGCCTCTAACTCAGGTTCTAGAGTTTAGAAAAGACTTGCCAGAGGAACTGATGGCCAAGCTGAGGCCGGAGGAATGACTAGGAGCTTACTGGGCAAATGTCAGGTGAGATGGGGAAGGAAGGAAGGACCTTTCAGGCAGACAGAAATGGACCCAAGCCAAGCAAGAAGCGAGAGAACACTTAGGTCACTTAGTGAGAGGAACGGAGTGATATGGGTGGGAAGGAGACAGAATGGGTGGAGAGGAGACCAGGAAGCTTGAGCTGTAGGTCAGAACTGGCCAGATCATGAAGGCCATGCCCAAGGAGCTTGGTCATAGATTCCCTCCTGCTTTTTCTCTCTCAGCTATCTGCTGTAGATTGATTCTATCCCTAGACCCAATTCTCACCCCTTTCTGTGACCTTCCTCTTTGCCATGTGGCATTGCAGTTCCTCTTCCTAGACAGGCAGAGTCTATTATTCTCCCTTGATCTGGATTTGGGCATGTGACCTGCTTTGGCTAATAAGATGTTTGCAGACCTATTTTAAAAAGTGCTTGTGCATTTTGACTGCGTTTTTGCACTCTGCTGCTATCATGAGAGGGATACACCCAGGCTAGCCTACTAGTTCCAGAAGAAGAACGAACGACACGTGAGGGGAGCCGAGTCACCCTGGTCAACCTAGCCAAGGCCATGCTAGACCAGCCTATAGCCAGCCAAGCCCCAGACATGTGACACAACTCAGTCATGGTCAGTAGATCCACCTAACAACCTCTAATAGGCAAGCACTAAGCACTTATTTTGCATGTGATTTTTTTGTTATTCAGTGTTATTATGGAAATGTAGAACTTAAACACTACCCAAATAGATTGTATCCTCCTTGAGGGCAGGACCACATCTTTTCTCCTTTGTTTTTTTAACCAGTGTTGAATAAATAATTTGTAATTGATAGATATAGGTTAATAGATACTGTCAGGGATTTTAATACAGATTGAGCGTCCCTAATCTGAAAATTTGAAATCCAAAATTCTCTGAAATTTGAAAATTTATGAATGTCAACATGGTATCACAAGTAGAAAAATCCCACACCTGACCTCAGGTATACAAGCTTTGTTTCATGCAAAAAATTATTAAGAATATTGTATGATATTATCTTCAAGCTACATGTATTAGGTATATATGAAACAAATGAATTTCATCTTTAGACTTGGGTCCCCATCTTCAAGATATGCCATTATGTATATGCAAGCATTCCAAAATTTGAAAAAAATTAAAAATCTGAAACTTTTGGTCCCAAGTATGTCATGTAAGGGATGCTCAGCCTGTACTATAAACATAGTCGTGAAAAATGGGAACATTCTTGAACAAATGCTGACGACTTTTCTAAAACTTTTCAGCAATGGGGGCAAAAAGGCCCCAGAGGCAGCCCCTGAAAGGGGGAAAGTGAGGAGGCTGGGTGGGTTGCTCTGTGGGCTTTCTGTATGAAAGTGAAGCCTCTCCCTGCCCCACCTCCCTGGGCTCTGGTGAGCTTTAGGATACCTTGCTGGGTGACACAGTTCTCTTTAAAGAGGAGTTGACAGAGGACAAACACCGATTTTACGTTCTGGAGTCTAAATCTCATTTGACAGTTTTTCTAGAAAGCCTGTCCTTCCTAGTAAAGCTTGCCCTGACAAATGCTAAGTAGACTGCCAGAGAAAATCGCTGAGCTTCGTGGATGTTGGTCAGGTGGGTCAGAGTTGATGGCATTGTGTCATAGTCATTTTCCATCATCAAAGGAGTGAGGAAGGACTGCTCCAAAGATTCATTTTGCTCTGTCTTGCATAGCTATGCTTTAGAATGCTGCTAGAAATTTAAGAAGGGCTGTTAGTCTCTGTTCAGATCCCTTGGAAAATTTTCTGAGATTATGAAGAGATACTGAACACCTAAGTCCTTTTTTAAGACAATAAGTCAAGGTGATATACAGACACTGAGAAAGGCAACACAAGCAAATGTGAGGAATATCAGTTTCACTTTGTAGTCAGCACAGTGCTGTGCTCTGAAGAAGGAAGTCGTATACCAAAGCCCACATGAGGGAATCCCTGTCCTTATGATGGGAATCTTCCCTGATGAATCAGAGGTGGAAAGTGGCTTTGAAGTCACATTGCCTGGATTTGAGTCCAGTTCTGTTATTTACCTGCTGCATGATCTCAAGCAGGAAAACTTAGTTGGTGAGCTTAGCTTCCTGTCTTGTAAGATGGAAGTGATAATAGTGCCAACCTCGCAGAGTTGTGGGGAGGACTACGTGAGACAAAACATGAAAGGTTTTTGATGAAGCACTGAGTGCATAATGAGATCTGGGTAAATGGTGGCTGCTATTATGAGTGATTTCTGTAGTCCGTGTTGATCCTCAAGAGCCAGGTAGTAAGCAATAATACTCGAGCTTGTCCTATAAGGGAATGGCTGGTTGGATGCTGTATTGACAAAAGATGAATCTTTAGGGGAAATTAAATTTCTGCTTGTTCCACTATCAGGCTTGCACTGGCTGTAGATAATGCCATAGTGAAACCAAATTGTCCTGAGAGTCCTTTGTGCTCACCTGTCCCTATTCTCTCAAGGCTGAATCACAGTCTACTGAAGAAGAAATTTGTTCAACTCTAGTAGCTGCTTGCCACATTCACTGCTCCAGGATAACCATTCATTCCAATTGGCTGGAGTCTGGGCAGGATGTTAAACTTTGGATAATGTAGAGGCTGAGAACTTCAAGGCTAGTGGTCACCAATGACCATTACCATGGTTTTAAAAAGTATGTGTCTATATAGTGTGTGTATGAGAAGGGTATCTGGCTTTTACTCCTCCTTTAATTGTTCAGTCTTTCAGCAAATATTTACTGACTGTGCCCACTGTATGCTAGGCACTATGCTCTAAATGCAAGTGGTGTAGACACGCTCTTACTGTTATTTGCAAGCAGATTCATTTCCTAATCTTTATCTGCAAATTCTATTTCCAGGTACTCTTGCCAAGTGGCTTCTTGGTATATTTGACCAATAGGAGACACTAGAAGGAGATAATAGAGCAGGAGGAAGAGGAGGAGCAATCGTATTTCTTACTCTGTCCCCCACCTACCACTTTGGGAAGTGGCTACATCTTCTCTGTGTTCCAGCTCCCATGGTAGCTTCTGCCATGAATCCCACTTCCACTCCCAGGCCTTTGGATTTGTGTGAGAGTCCTTTCTTTCTTTGTTCCTCCAGTCCGAAAAATGGTAGCAGTTTTTTGCTCTTGCTTAAATTTGGGTTGTTTCACTCTCAGTATCTCCAACACTTTTGTAACTAGTTTCCTAAATTAAATTCCTTCCATTAAACTATCTGCTGTGGTCTTTCTTTACCTGACTAGGCTTTGAGGGGTCCGATACAGTTTGGCTCTGCATCTCCACCCAAATCTCATCTGGAATTGTAATCTCCAGGTGTTGAGAAAGGGACCTGGTGGGAGGTAATAGGATCATGGGGGCAGTTTCCCCCATGCTGTTCTCCTGACAGCAAGTGAGTTCTCACAAGATCTGATGGCTTAAAAGTGCGACACTTTCCTCTATCTCCTGCTGCCATGTAAGATGTGCTTTGCTTCCCCTTAGCCTTCTGCCATGACTATAATTTTCCCAAGGCCTCCACAGCCATGCAGAACTGTGAGTCAATTAAACCTCTTTTCTTTGCAAATTATCCAGTCTCAGATAGTTCTTTATAGCAGTGTGAGAACAGACTAATATGGGATACAATCTCAATACTTTAAAGTTTTTGAAAATGGGAACAGATATTATTCAAATAGTCTCATAAACATGTAATGACACACTGAAATATGCTATGAAGTACATGTACAATGAGAGCATGGAACTGGGAGGGGGATGTGTTGATCTAGTCTAGGGTCTTGCTATGCCAAATGAGGTCCCTCACCTGCAGCATTGCTATCTCTTGGGAGCTTATTGGAAATGAAGATCCTACCACAGTTACAACTGATTCAGAGTCTGCATTTTAACAAGCTCCGCACCTCAGAAGAGCGATCCCATGAGAGCATCTACTTTCAATCTGATTATTGTGGCTCAGACCTTCCAGCTCCAGTCTACCAGGATTGTGTAGAATCAGTGGGGGCCCTGAATCACAGCTCCATTCCAATGAGAAAAGCTTGCAATGTCTGGTTCTTGATTCTGCCTGAACAAACACTACAGGCCAGACTCTGAAGCAAATGCAAGATAGAGAGTGGAGATTAGGGTGACAGTTGGAATAATTTCAGAAGAAGAGGCTGAAAACTGCTTCTCTGCTGACTTTCAGAATAGCTGGAAGATGAGTTCTAGAAATGTCTTTAAAATGTATTAAAGTATGTTGTGGGAAAGCAAATATCTATTCCCATGTGACCATATCTTGTATCAGTCAATGCAGGACATTTGATCATCATATGCTTTCCACACCGGTAGACTTCAGGTGAGACTCACATGCATTGTTTTTTAAACCATAATAGAAGAAGCTGTCAGAGAGACAGAAATTGTACATTTGAAGGTATTAGGTCACCAGACCTAAACATTGATTTTCAATGTGTCATTCCATTCTCCACGATCATCACCCAGTAGTGAGTGTGGCAGAAGAAGAATAGACTCTAGAAGTAAAAGACCATGTTAAGTCCCCTTGTAATATATACCACGTAGAGTGGTGTAACATGGAATATATTTGATAATTGTCCCCAGTTCCTGTCAAAGAGCTCTTAAAACCATTGAAATTTCCTGAGTGATAGAAGTGTTTCCACATCCTTCCCCATACTTTGCCCTATACATCTCTTTATCTAGCTGTTCATCTATATCCTTTAAAATATCGTTTATCATAAACAAGTAAATGCAAGTAAGTGTTTCCTTGAGTTCTGTGAGTCATCCTAGCAAATTAATAGAATCCAAGGAGGAATTAGTGGGAACCCTGATTTATAGCCAGTCAGTCACAAGTATAGTGGACAACCTTCTACTTGCATTTCACATCTGCAATGGGAAGCAGTCTTGTGGAACTGAGCCCTCACCCTGTGGAATCTGACACTATCTTCTGGTAGATAGTGTCCGAATTGAATTAGAGGACATGCAGTTGGTGTCTGCTGGAGAATTGCTTAGTGTATAGGGAACCACTACTCCCGCCTCTTCTGGCAATAGAAGTGTTCTTCATTGAGTGTGAGTAGAGAGAAAAAAACTAGTTTTCTTTACATCTCACCTATGCCACTTTGTGAGCTGTGCTGACTTGGGCAAATGCCTTAACATTCCTGATGCTTGTTTTTTTTTTTTTTTTTTCATGTGCTGAGTGGAACTGAAAACACCTTAACTCATTGGTTTGTGGTGTGGTTCAGATGGTATAATAATATGCTCTATAAAGGAACTAACTGGTATTGAAACACCACATTTAAGGCAAAGTGGCAAAGCTCTAAGAGGAAATTGAAAGGTACCAAAAATGGGACTAAAGTGAGATGGTCTGCAGCTTCTGTGCTTGGGTAAAAAAAGGACTGCACAGGGTCCCCTTGTAAAAAAGGCTTTTTTTTCTTTTTTTTTTTTAATTCAAGCTTGTACTTTTAAATCATTCCCTGCCTCGTGTCTGTTTAAAATTTGTGACTGTTAATACTTAACTCTTTCTTACTTGTGGCTATGAATGTTGAGATTTATGCAACAAATATTTGCTGAGCACTGACTTTCTAGCAGGTACCATTCTAGGTGTTTGGGATACTCAGTGACTAGATCAGACGCCTGTCACCATGGAGTTTATATTTTGATGAGGACAACTTGCCATAGCAGGGACCATGAGGGTCCTATCAAATTTGAGCCTATCAAATACCCATCGGCTTTAGTCCAAGGACCTGGAACCTAACCCGTCCTAGCTGGGATGAGTATAAAACCCCCTGTTTCAGTTGCTTGCCAGTCATAATTGCTGTTCAACTCTAATCTTATGGTGAGTAAAGATATTCCTTATTCACCCTATTTCTGGGTGTCCTCCTCATACTACCCTCCCCAATGACTGAATCTTCTCTCTTGATTGGGTCAAATCTACTGCCGACATCCTCAGATGAGGAGACTTTCTGCTTGCATGGTACAGTATTTCTTTATCCATTCACTTTCCCTTCAGCTAATATTTATTGAGACCACAATGCTCACCGCTGTCAGGAACTGAGGATAGAGCTCTGAGCAAGACAGAACAATGCTATCTTCATAGAGCCTCCTTTCAGGCAGAGAAGGCAGTGGACATGGTTGAATGCTCAGTTACAGTTGTGAAGAGGACAACAGAGGAAAAGTGTGGTGTACTATCAGGATCTCTGATAACACGCACTGGACTAGCCTGATTAGCTCACTCCTTGAAGTGACATTTGAACTGAGTTCTGGAGCATAGGGGGTGTTAACCAGGTAAGGGAAAAAAGTAGAACCTTCAATGCAAAGGAACAGTGTGTGTAAAGCCTCTGAGGTGAAAAAGAAACTGATTTATTTGAGGAACTGAAGAAGGTTGTGTGGCTAGATCATCGTGAATAAGTGGAACTGGGGAACAGGAGAAGTACTTGGCCTTGCAGGCCATGTGAAGAATTTAAGTGTGTATGCTAAAAGTAATGGAAAACTATTGAAGTGTTTTATGAGGAGATGTTATATGATTTCATCTATGTTTTTAAGTAAATGTTTTGGCTGCCATGTAGACAGTGGGTTTGGAGGTATGGTAAGAATGGATGTGGGGAGACCAATTGGGAAACTATTTCTGCTGTCCGGGCAAGAGATGAAGTCAGCTTGGATTAGAGCAGTAGCTTTGGAGATGGATAAAAATAAGTAGAGTTAATAGGCATTAGGGAGTGAAAATTGGCAGGAGGTGGTGCCTGAGTAGTTATTAGTGCTAAGGAAATGGGAAGGCTGAGGATGGCACCCAGGACTCTGGCTTAAGCTTCTGGGTGAATGGTGGTATTGCTCACTGTGATGAGACATACTGGAAGAGGACTGGGTTTTTTGAGCAAAATTATTTTTTAACACATTGGATTTGCACTGACTTTAAAACATCCAAGAGGAGATATTGAGTAGGTAGCTGGATATACAAGTCTGGAGGTAGCAGTACAGTTTGGGTTGCAAATTGCTGCCAGTAACTGCCTGAATCATGGTTGGGTAAACATTTCAGGTATTGGAACCAATACTTCAGATCTTGATTGTTGGCAAAAGGGCTCTCTCAGCCCTCTCTGTGAAATAAATCTTCCAATTAATATTATTTCCAATGCCTCTTGAGAGATTATTAGACTTTTATGATGCAGGACACCAAGTTGGTCTGCATTGCCAACAACCTGATACCCTGTTATGACGATAGTGAAATATCATCTATTGCAGATAATAGTGAATGACCTTGAAACATCCATTGACCTTTCCTCCTTAGCAACAGAACCTGGGCTACTATTCCCAGCCTCTTTTGGAGTGATGTGTGGCCCTGTGACTAAAGTGCTTGCCAATGAGATATGAAGAGTAAGTAGTGCTGTGTGGGCAGAGTTATTAATGGGGTGGGAAGAAGTTTATGTCTTTCTTCTTATCGCTTAGAATCCAGATGTAATAGATGGAAAACTGCCATCTTGGACTATGAAAGTTGTGCGTGGCAGAACAGAAAGAAAAGGCCTGGGTCCTTGATGACTTTGTGGAGCCCCAATATTAGCCTTAGGTTGACTAAAGTATGTCTTCCTTTACCTGTAAATGGTTTGGGAATCAATGGGCATTAAAGTCATAGTTGGATCTCTATTATTCGTGGTTGAATTCAATTCTTCTACTCTGTTTGGCAATTTCCTGGGTACTTTGCTATAATGCAAGTTATCAAGGCATGAAATTTGGTGTAAAGAGAATAGGTTTGCTTCTCACCCAAGAAAGTTTATTACTGGAGTGCTAGTGGGATCTTGTTTAATATTGTTTATTTCTTGCCCAAGGCATGATCAAAAACAGTATAAAGCAAGGATCGGGATGGCCAGCAACTGAAATTAAATGGTAAACAGGAACTCCAACAGAGGAAAACGAAATGAATTAGTTAATAATAATAAAAAAAAAAACTTTCAGATTGCATCAGTGAGCTTCGGCTGCATTGAAAATCACCCCAAAACATAGTGGCTACTATGAACTGAATGTTTGCATTCCCCCCAAAATTCATGTTAAAGTCCTAGTCCCTAAAGTGATAGTATTTGGGGGAGGGGTCTTTGGGAGGTAAGTTGGTTTAGATTAGGTCATGAAGGTGGAGCTCTATGGCCTCCTTATAAGGGCACGAGTCACTAGTACCCTTATAAGGAGAGGAAGAGAAACTAGAACTCTCTGTCTGTATGCCATGAAAAGACACAAAAAGAAGGCAGCCATCTGTAAACCAGAAAGGGAGCCCTCATGAGCCATCAAATCTGCTGGACTTTGGTCTTGGACTTCCCACCCTCTAGAACTGTGAGAAGTGAATGTTTGTCATTTAAGCCACTCAGACCATGGTTGTTTATTTTTTTCTGTTTTAGCAGGCTGAACTAAGACAGTGACTTAAAACAATAACTATTTATTTAAGTGATGCCTTCACAAATTGGTAACTTGGGCTGGGCTCAGCTGGAGCACTCTGATGATCTGAGCCAGACATGGCTGCTCTTGGCTGGATCTCATTTATGTATCCACAGCTGAGTGCCAGGCTTTGATTGGGGTGCTTTGGTTTACTTCTACGCAGACTCTTGTTCTTCAGGACTTGTTTATATGGTGATAGTGGTAAGGGTCTCAGAAGAGTGAGGGGAAGTGTACAAGACTTCTTAAGGCCCAGGCTTGTAACTAGTACAAGGTTATTTCTGTACCCATCTTTTGGGCAAAGCAAGTTACAAGACCACCCCAGATGGAAGGAGTGAAAAAATAAATTGTATTTCTTGATGAATTTCCAGAGTGTGTGGGGAAATGATTGGTTGTTTTTGCAATTTATTACACAAACACCTAAATACCTAATTTAAAGGAGAAATGATAAGGGAATCAAGGCTCTAGCAGGAGTAATAGATCTGATACCCTGTGTAGGAAATGTAACTCAGGGCTTAGATGTGTGACTGTGCAACCAGGCAGACCTGGATTCAAATCCTGACTGTGTTGTTGACTAGCTGGGTACTTTATTTATGATAACTTCCTCCTGGGCTTGTGAGAATTATATATAAGTAAAACTCTTAGCACAGTGCCCAGCAGGCACTAAGTGATAACAAAAAAAAAAAAAAAAAACAGTTGTTGTAGTTGTGGTTACAATAGGATACTGCTGTGGCATAGCCTGAATTGGAGACAGGATTTACCAGGACCATAGATGAGCCAGAGAGTGGTTGGCTCAGCTTGGCACAGAGAAGAAAGGTTTATCACAAGATTATATATTGGACTAGGGCAAGGCAGAATCCAGGGTCAGACGAACTATGGACTCTCTCAGCTGTAGTCATGCAGGTGAGCACAAATCTAAAAACAATAGTAATAATTTACATTTATTGAGCACTTACAATGTGCTAGATGCTATTCTAAGTTCTTTACAATATTAACCCAATCTTCATAAGATCTCTTCTGGGTAGTACTGTTATTCCCATTTCATATATGGGGAAATTGAGGCACACAGAGATTTTTTAGCCTCTTGCCCAAGGCCCCACAGCTCATGAGTGGTGGAGCCAAAATATCAGACAGGCCTGACTCATCGCTCACTCCAAGCTCCTAGTACACTCTCTATTCTGTGGGAAGATCCAAGGGCAGGAGACAAAGTCAGGCAAGCATGGCATAAAAATTTCCAGAGAGTCAGGGAAGATCCAAGCAGGCACTTGTGGCATCCAGAGAAACATAGCTGAGGAACTAGGGATGGGAGGTTGGGGGGATATGGAGAAGGGGGAGAGGATTGTCCTAATAACTGAGACTTTCTAAATAGCTTAGTTCTCTCACTTGCACTGTTTCGAGCATTAAAATTTCCGGTCCTTAAAATGAGGCAGATGAGAATTACTTTCCCTTTGCAACTAAGCTGTCAGAAACGATAGTCTCCACTTGCTGTCTTCACTTTCTCTTCTAGTCTTTCAGCCTAAGGCAGCCTGACTCCCAGCCTTTCCCTTGGTCAAGGTTGCCAGTGACCTTGCTGGACATATCCAGTGGAGTCTATTCAGTACCCAATGCTTGGCATTGAAGAGCTGTGCACTTTTGGTTTATTGAGCTGCTTCTTCCCTGCCCAGATAATCTTGGCCTGAAGGAAGAGACTCTCACCCTTTATCAAACATGCCCTCAAATAATCTACTCATTCTTGGGGCCAAATCTCATTCCTCCCCTCATCTTTACAGTTGCACGTTCCTATGGCCAACTCCACTGTTTCAATTCTTTTTCCCTATTCCTTTGAATAATAAGGACATAAGTGATTTTATATGTAGTCTCTGACTTGTAGTCTAGAATATGGAAATCTAAAATGGGGGTGTTAACTATCATCTATTGAGCCCACATTGTGGTAGTTTATACAGAGTAATCAATTTTCACCATGAAAAATCCGTGAGGTATGATGCACACTATTTTTATTATGTAGATAAGGAAACTGAAGCTCAGAGAGAAAATTAACATTTATCCTGCAGGAAAGGAGCCTGGATTCAAATACAGGTCTTTGGATACCCTGGTCATTTTGACACCAGAGCCTATGTTTTCCTATTCCCTCATGCTGCCTCTCATAATTTACAAATTGTATAGCATAGGATCAATAGCTTTGTCTGCAATAATATGAGTCTGATTTGCATTTATGTATTTGTTTGTTTATTATTTATTTACTATTATTGCCTTTGGAATGCAGCAGAATCTGGCTGACTGATTAAGGAAAATTTCAGACTTGTTTCCCAATTGCCCAGGATGTGAACAGCCAAAGAGCTGAATTCTATTTGGATGCCTGAGTGCCTCTTTCTCTACAATTTGTAGCCGGAATCTATCCTTAATTAGAACATCCCTGGGATTTTATGGGGAGGGAAAAATGCACTGATGAGATTACAGATCAATAGCTCTTCCACAGGACACATAGATATAGAGCAAGCAATAGTTCAGAGATTAGAAATTGCAATCCAAGCATGAATGCACCTTGGAAAAACACATATTTTATCCCACCCCCCCTTTGGGATCATTGAGTGTCACTGAAGCCAATAAGTTAAAACTTAATATGTGAAGCTTAACGGGCAAAACAGCGGACTAACAGAGGAAAACACGAGGAATTTCTTGACCTGGTAATTTGGAAGGAGAGTAGGTGAAGTGTGTAAATTACAGAAAATTCAAAGGTGAGTCATTTTGGAAATATATAGTAGGCATATATCACACTAACTGCAGCTCAGAATTGTGAGCCTCACCTCTAAAATCCATTAAAACAGGGCTTCCTAACATTTTTACCACTTTAATACTTGCATCGTTTGCTTGATTTTGTCATATGTGGTCTATGTTTATTTAAAACTTCAAATGAATTATAATGATTCTTTCTCTGAAGTTTTAATGATGCTCCCTTGAGGTAATTAGAGGCACTTTGTGGTGGGAAGCATCCCAGGGCTGGGAATTATGGCATTATGGAAATAAAACCCATGTGCTACCTCCTTCCATTTGTAATTCAGAAGGAACAGTTGGACGTAGTGTTTAAGAGCTGAGGCAATAAAGAAAGGAAACTCAGTGTTCCAATGGACTGGTTGGAAAAGACATGAAAAGAGTAGGCTTTGACTTTCTTGCCCAAGTCTAAGTAGGAATTAGTGTTGTCGTTGCAAGAAAGGAAATGACTATGGCATCCTATTCTATCAGGAATTTAATCCCTGCCCAAGTTTTGGGACATTATGTCTAGGAGTTCATTCATTCAATAAATATTAATATTTATTAAGGGTCTATTATGTACCAGGCTCTGTGTTTCACAGTGGGCATTCAGTGATGAATCAAGCAGAATTTTTGTCCTCAAGAAACTGACATTCTTGTAAGATAGACTGACAACCAACAAGTAAATATGGTACTATGTCAGAAGGTGCTGAGTGACATTTTTTTTTAAAAAGAGGTAGGGGTGATAGATGTTGATGGAAGGAATGCTTTTGTATACAGAGTGATTTGGAAAGGACACTCTCAGATCATACTGCTTGAACAAAGGACCAGTTTGTACCAAAATTCAATGGAGCAAAAAATAGCAAGTACAATGTACTATAAGCCTGGGGCATAGGGTGACTAAGAGAGAAAGTTCACCAGAATTTCTTTGGAATTTCATCATTCCTTTGGCTTTACCATTAAACTAATATTTAGAAAAAGACCTTGAGCTATCATAGGGTCACATTGCCAGACAGTTATCATTCCCTTGGCTTGAAACTATGTAGAGTTCTAGTTTTGCTGGTAATATAAATCTGTGATAGTAAGGACCACTGAACAAGTCCAGTTTGGACACTGATTCAGTTTATTATTGTACCTTGTCCCCAGTGATGACAGGAACAAGCCAGGCAATTATCCAACTCCAGGGAAAACCAAATCGAGATGCTTGGACCACACAATGAACAGTAGTCATTCTTTTTGACAGGTTGTCATGGTGTGTTAAATAAAATTTCTCATCTAACATCTGAGGGTGAGAAATAACATGGGACAGAAACTTCAGCAAGAACAGGTAAGGCTATTCTGGGGGAAGTTTTACCTTTAGGACAAAATTACTTATATACTTAACGCCATTTTTTTTTTTTTTTTTTTGAGATGGAGTCTCGCTCTGTTGCCCAGGCTGTCTTATACCCACATCTTCTTTAGTATATGTCAGAATTTTGTCTTGATGAGGAATTATTTGTCTGCAAGAAAAAGAATCCCTTCTTAAGAAAAACTGGAGAAATTTATTAGGAAGATACAAGGCAATAGCATGAAACCCAAGGGAAGAAAGTCAGTTGGGGCTCACAGGATGCTGGAGCTTTAACTAGAAAGTCATAAAGAAGCAAGTTATTTTCTCCACATCTTGGAATCTTGTGGTCTCTTGTTTCTGCCTCTCTCTGCTTAGCCTCTTCATTTGTGTGACTCTGGAGAGTGGTTTTCTATATTTTTCTGAGCACAGGGTTACTCCTGCTTCTGTCTTTACATTACTTCCTTGTTCATTCTTAAAAAGAGACTCACTAGAACTAGTCCTGCTCAATGAATAAATATGTGTGAAAAGCAGGTTATAAATAAATATACATAGTATAATCCTCCTCTATAAACAATTTTAATATGTGTATGTATGCTTAGAAAAAAATCTACAGCAAAATGCACTAAAGTGTTTTTAATAGTTATCTCTAAGTGATGGGATTATGGGTGATTTAAATGCTTTTATTTGAGTATATGTGTACTTTTCCATCATTAGCATATACTATATTTGTAATTGTGAAAAAATTATTGAAGAAAAAGTAAAGGTAAAATACAGATGGTAAATCCCAGTAGTCTAGGACTAAACCCAAGAATGGAGCAGGTATGTGCCAGGTCTTGGGTATAGGGAGGGAGGGCTTAAATCACTAGGGAATACGGCAGGAGAGACTTCACACACACACCCAGAGTGGCCGGCTCTTTATTTCTAAATGTATTTGTTTTCAAGAAAACCCTCTCAGATAGCTGTCAGTACCATCACAGGAATGGAATTTGTCAACAATGATTGCTGATGCTCATTAGATCTCTGGATTTTCTCTCCAGTTCCTTCTTGCCTTACTTGTGCAACTATCAACTGTGTTATGTGAGATTCAATTGGTCCTACAGAATCCCACATATAAAGTTGAGGCCCTGAGTTCAATCTATTCCCTGACTTGCCCCACTCTGGGAGACATCAGAGTGAATTTTGTAGGTTCCTTTCTTTCCACAAGACACCACCTAAACAAACTTCTTAGAGCCTTTCTTTGGCTCTCGGCACTCACTGGATCGAGCCCATGCCACCTAGCATAGGAGAGAAAGCCCTCTGTGCCCTGGCTCTACCTACTTGCTGGCTCATCCCTGCCCCTCTCCCCTTCCACTTTGCACTACAGTAACAAGGAATTGTTTGCAGTTCTGTAACACACCATGGCATCTCACACTCACTTGCATTTGTACATGCTGCTCCTTCCTTCTACGATGCTCTTCTCCCTTGTCTGCTTGGATCCCTTCCCTTCCTTTCTTCTGCTCAGATGTCACATCTTTTGGGCAGATTTCTTTGAAAGCTCAAATGGAGACTTTATTCTGTTTGTACCATTGTACCTTGAAGCACCCCAGCTCTGCTTCTACAAAGTTGTACCATAATTTGCTTACATGCCTATTTCTCCTCCTAGAGGAGAGGCAGGAACTAGCTCCTTGAGGGCAAGAACTGTTTCCTTTACTTCCGTCTCAGTTATTTCTACCTCCTAGGTGCTTGAAAAATGTTTATTAAAAGAATAAATGAATAATTTCAATTTGGACTCCTGCAAATGTTGCCTATCAGAAGGTACAGTGGATTAGAGTAAAAGGAAAAAGGAGAGGATATACTATAAAAGAGGCTTTACAGGCATTATTTCCTTTAATCCCTCAACAGCCCCATGAGATTTTTATCATTCATCCCACTTTACAAATGAGGAACTGTATCTCAGGTCAAAAAACTTGCCCCAAAACACGCTTCTAGAAAGTGACAACTAGGATTTGAACCTGTCTCTAATGTCAGTGTTCTTTTAACTACAGAATCTCTGTGAATCTAAAGCCTTCCTCTGCTGCTTATAAGCCATGGGACCAAAAGCAGTTCATTTAACTACTTGAAGCCAGATTTTCACTTCTGTAAAGCAAATTAAACTCTAAGGAAGTAGTATAAAGGCTTTGCAGGTAAGTCTAATGTGTAATCAGGGAGTGAGTACTAAGAAAGTAGTATCTGCAAAGCCTTTATAAACTACTTGCGTGTTGTTTTCACACCCAAAGATTCTGATATTGGTGTGGGGTGGTACCCGGACATCAGGATTTTTTCAAATATCCCCAGAAGATTCTAACATACAGCCAGAATTAAGAAGCAGTGTTCCAGCTCAGTACTTCTTAAACTTTAATGTGCCTGTAACTCACCTGAGGATCTTCTAAAATGAAAATTCCAACTCAGTAGGTTCAAGGTGGGGCTCTAGATGCTGCATTTCTAACTGGCTTCAGGTGTAGCTCTTGCTGCTGGTTTTTACACCACACTTCAAGTAGCAAGATCTAGAGTAGAAAGCCTGCACCCTAAATGACCAATCTAAATTACCAAAACAAAGATAGTGCTGGCTGACATCTTCTCTCTTTAGACAAATGCACTTGCTCTTACCTATTCAATTCAGTTTCTGTGGATTTATAGTCTTCAGCCCTCAGTGGCCCTGACAAGGCCTGGCAATCGGCTGTGGCTCATCTCTTGATAGGTTTCCACAGGTGAGGAAGCCAGGTAGGAGAATACCTAGCTTGGGGCACAATTAAAAAAGAACCTTGTGCAGACAATCAGGGCAGCAAGTAGTACCAACCAAAGCAATTGGGAATCCAGCATGAACCACAGTGGAGGGTGTGGCTAGCCTGGTCTTTGTTTAGTACCACATTGTCTGGTTGGTTAGGATCTAAAGATAGTACAGTAAGGGTGCGTTAATTGGGCAAGGTGATTGAAGGCAGGGGATGAGAGACTGTTAAAGTTTAGCCAAGGGCTTATAAGGGCCAAGATGGCTTCCCATGAGGCCAACCTGTCAACAATCATTAATTAATCAATATGCAGCTTTTTGCTGTCTGTTTACTACCTCCCAATCCTAAACCGGGTGGGTGTCATGTGGCAGGGAGTGCGGGGGATGAATGACTTGTGTAAATGCCTGTGAGTCAGAGAAGAAACCTGGCTTGCAGAAGCCCTGCTGTTTTCCTAGAGCCAGACACTGAGTCCCTAGTCAACCAACAAAACCACTTCACCCCAAAGACCCATGAATGATTTATAGGTGGACAATTGTTATGCCTTGGTCAAGCAGTCCACTAAAACTCCATGTGCATGCTGCTGGACAGACGAAGATGCAGTTTAGAATGTCCAGTGTTCATATTACCAATGAGAGGGACAGTTGTTCTTTACAGGCAGTAAGAAAGGAGCAAATTTAGGTAAATTAGGCATGCAGGAGAATTTCCTCCCCCAGATTTGAGGAGCCTCCGATCATTTCACTTAGGAAAGAACTTCAAAACCTTATTCTCTGCAAATTCCAAAGTTTTCTTTCAGGCTTCTATTCTGCTTGGCCTGTAGGTAGGGCAGGACTCTCAGTGTGGCCTTCCAGCCCCAAGTTTCGTTCTGTTTATGGATTGAAAAACCCAACACCTTCACTGCTCAAATATCCTAGACACGCAATGTTTTGTCACAGATTTGGTAGCAGGAATACCCTAGTTCTTTGTTTAGCCACTTGAAAAGGAGGATTAAAGAAAAAAAAATCAGAGACTAGCCACAAATAGATGGCATGGAGATTGTTTTGTAAAGCGGTGCCTCTAAATTGTGCCTGTATTCCTTATGGAAACTAAAGGCAAAGCCAAGTTTGCTTTGTGCAAATTCAGCAGCACTAGGACCCCTTGGCAGAATGCCACCTTGCCCTTGCTTGGGCGGTGTTTGTGAGCAGTCTTCCTTGCTTTCTTCCAAGGAACAAACAGGGTGGAAATTCCTGATCTAGCTCTGTATCACCAGTAATCCGACCTGCAGGCTTGTACCTGAATACTGAAACCTTGGGGTTCACTGCTCAAATATAATACTTGGTAAAAGAGGAAAAGGGGTAAAGAGACTCTTCTTAACCTTTGCAAATGTCATGCACTATTTACATAACATTTACCACTTTTATTGTTCACAGCCTGGGATTTTGTGAGGAGAAAGGGGCAGGTACCTTAAGCTAAACTGCATTTCTACAGGTTTAAATTACAGTTTTTCGTTTCTGAGGGCAAAGCTCATTGTATGGACATCATTCTTCAGGGGCTGATTTTGCCTTATAAACAACTTGAATTCTACTTCTTAGATAATTCATGGAACTAGTTTTCTAATAGCTTCATAAGAGAATGTTTTTTCCCAAAATTAAATAAATAAGCTGCCCTGAAAGACAAGTTGCTATCTGTTGGATGGAAGCTTTGAAATTCTTTCAGTCTGGGTCATAGTAAATGCTACAAATTTTCATTTTCTAATCCAATCTTATTATATAAAATTGTACTTTTACAAAGACTAGACTCAAGGTTTCATTGTCTTGGTTGTGTAACTACCCAAGGCCTAAACCTGACTGAATAAGTTGCCATGTGAAGTCTGGTAAGTATTTTATAAATTCTAGAAAGGAAAAAGTCATAACGTCTCATTTTGACAACCTTCCTAACTGCATGTAGATAAGAAAAATAAACACAAGTCTATGCCACCCAGAGATCAAGAGAACATGAACCTTCAGGAAATGTGATAGACAAGCATATAAATGCTGTGGCCTCATTGAAGGCACTTGTTTCAACAATAATACAGGCTTTATATATTTGATCCTTTAATAAAAATAACATTTTTACATCTCAAGGTTCTAAACAGCTGAACGGGGGGAGTGTTTTAGAACAAATATACTACACCTTGTTGTAAAATGGCGGGCATGACTACAGTCAGAGTTTGTCAACATGGCAGTGATCAGGCCACCTTTGACCTGAAAGTGATATTTTGTTTGGCTCTCACTGTGTTTAAAAATGAATTAGTTGCCACATTTTAAAATGAGAATGTTTCAAATAAAAATACAGATTTCCGGACTCTCTTGAAAAATAGACAGGTTCTAGAAAGGATTAGTGCACATCCCCACTTGTTCTTGATTGGCTGGAACTAGTAGAGCTGATCCTCAGGTGGAACATGTACTCTCCAGATTACCATAGGTTTGCTGAGGACCACTTTGTTCATATATGTTGTCTCCTTGGGGCCTGCAGGCCTTTGACAAAAAGCCAAAGGCTGAATGCTTCACTCCAGCACAGGGGTGGCAGGCTGCCCAGGAAGTCTCCCAGGTGCTACCTGTGGCAGCTGTTAATCTCTCTCTTCTGCTCTCTGGTGGAGACATTCTTTTTCTTCTTGTGGAGACATTGTAGCATAGATGAAGGATCTCTGAATTGAGGGTCAGGGACTAGTCCTGAGTGATAACTCCTTTTATCTAATTGAGTGAATTCAGAAAAGCCACTTAATCTTTTGGAGTCTCAGTTTCTTCATCTGTAAAATGAGGGGTTTGTTTATTCAATTGACTCATTCAACTAACATTTAAAACAGAAGATGCACCAAAGGACTCAATTATAAAGGACATAAACTGATGATGTATAGACACATTCTATGCTGATATCTAAATCTTTTTTAAAAAGAGTGAATTTGAATGCCTTTAGGCAGTTTCCCACAGTCCCTGTCTCCCAAGGCCGAGTCATCAAGATCTTAAATACCTGTCTGACCTGTCCATCATTTGAGTTCATAAATGACCCCTGACCTCTATAGCCCTTTCCCCCATCTGACATCCTGTGGTTTTCCTCTGTCTTCCAACACTCGCCTCTTTTTCTACCTTGCCTCTTTATTTTGTTCTCTTCCCATCTCCCTCTCTCCCAGCCTAAGGCTTGCCAGGAGCTTAGCTTTTAAAGTCTGCCATTGAGTTTCTGGTGAGAGAATTCTTTTGGCTTCAGCCCTTTGTTGCTTTTTATCCTCACCTTGACAATAAGGACACAATTCCCAGTTTTACTCTGTAGCTTGGTTTACTGTTAGCAGCAGTTTCCCTCCCTTCTTTGCAGCAGCTGTTCTCATTCTTCTCACCAGTTTTTAAAAGACTTGAATTTCGAAATACGGTCGCTGTGCGCCTCTTCAGAGATTCATCCATAACTGTCAGAGCCTTTTCATTCCCTGTCTTTTGTATAGGTTTCTTTTATGAGCAGGGTGATTTGCATTTGTCTTTAATTGTTAATTTGTCTTTGCATTTACTGTGGGTGTAACATGCAGCTGAATTTGCATTTTCTTTTCACTTTCACTCTCTTGGACTGGGGCTGTCTGAGGTGCAAACCATGGAGAGATTCAGGAGTGTTTGCTGAGTGGTAAACTTGGCTCTTCTGGCTTTATTTTATTTCCCCCTCCCCTTATTCTGAGTTGTTTTTATTACATTCAGACACTCTAAACTGTAATCAAATGTAGCCTCTGTTTTCCAATCCATTGGTTTCTTAATCCCATTCAATGAATATTAGGCCTTTAAACAACAGTGGTATTCACTTAATCAGGAGAAATCCCCTGTAAAAGGATATTAGATTCTTGGGTATAAAAACCATAGAATTTATTCTGTGCCTACCACTAACCAGTTGGGTGCATATCATCATGTAACTCGCTGGTCCTCAGTGTTTTTAACTGTAAAAGGGGACAATAATAACTTTTTAAAAATGGCTATTTCACCATTTTTTCTGAGGTGCCAATGGGTGGTTGTGGAACCCTTTGAGGAGTACGGTATCCTGGCCCAGTGTAAAATACAGTGCCCTGAGGACCCCATGCCGTCCTGCCCCAGAGCACTCTGTTCAGCTGCTGCTTGGTTGTTGAAGGAGCTTTGGTTCCATGGAGTTTCACCAACAATGACCACGGTGTTTCAAATCATATCAAAGTTTCCCATTAGCAAGGGGAAGAGAACCAGGCTAAAATCCACTCACAGCTTGGTGCTTCTCTTTAGTGCTGTGAAATAACATTCAAAAAGGAGGTGAATGCCTTACACTCAACCTGGAGTCCTGATGTGCCTACAAAAAGCATTAGATCTAATCACTCTTCCTAGAATGGCAGAGGCCAGATGTGGCCCTATATACTCCAATATTCAATTACAAGACTGTTCTTGAGAAATAAACTTTTTTTTACTACATTGTAGAATATTGAGAAAATTGTTAGTTGCTTCTGTAGCCCATTCTGTAGCAATATGTAATTTTTTGCCCCTCTGAGAGAAGGGAAAATTTTGGGTCAGTTTGAACTAATTGTAGGGTGTATATAGAGGTAGTTCTCAACAGTCTGGCGATTTCTCCTCACTGCTTCGATTCATTAGAGCTTAATCACCAGAAAGGCCTTGGAGGTGGTGGAGGGGCTTCTAGATTTCCAAAAACATCTGCAGTATTATGGAAAAAGGGCTATTCCCCTAAGCCATGAACCTCCCTCACACTACTCCCTGGGACAGACCTTTTTCAGTTTAGAACTATGTCCTGAGACAAGTGGAATTAATGGATTTATTGGAATCAGAAGGTCAGTTTGATAGTTTATTAATTTTTTTTAACATTTTTAAACTTTCTTTTTTTACAGAGAGGAGTCTCACTATGTTGCCCAGGGTGGTCTTGAACTCCTGGTCTCAAATGATCCTCCACCTCAGTCTCCTTAGTAGCTAGGATTACAAACTTGTGCGGCTCTGCCCATCTTAGTTTGATGGTTTAGAGACTAAGGCAATGTGTTCCCTTGGTAAGGATTCATTCTCCCTCAATTCTTCTTATCATCCTTTACCACCCAAGAAATCCTTTTTTCTGGATTTGGGGGAGGGAAAGATCTCACTTTGCAGAGATCTCTGTTCCAGATGGTTTAAATGTGAATAATAAAGACTCTGATGGGAATCTAGACCCACGCTCCTGAGACACATCCTAAAATTTGGAGTCCAGAGAATAGTGAGAAAAAGGACTCAGGCTAAGAAATCAGAAAAGGTGCAGAGGATATCACATGCCAAGAAAAAAAACAGAAACAAAACAGTTTGAGAAACTGAAGAAAATGGGTGGGCTTTTTTTTTTTTTTTTTTTTCTTGAAGTTTTAGAATAAAGCAGCTGGGTTCAGTAGGTTGTATTTTATTTTATAATTTATGAATACTATTTTGTTGTATCAGGAAAGTTCTTTGCTGTAATATTTGTAAGTGTAAAGAACACTGCTATTTTCTTGGAGTTTCCAGAACTTTTTGACACTGTAAACTATTAATCAGAGCTTAGGAAGTAGATTTATTGTTCTATATATCCTTGTCTGGGTAGATAAATGCAAATTTCGTATCAACTATTTCTTTGGAAGCAGCTGCCCAACTTCTGTGGCTGGGAGGACAGGCCATTTGTTCTTTAAAACTTGATGAGTTTCAACTGGGCAACTATGAATTCTCTTCTGTCCTAATCTCTCGCCTAGGGGAGGGTCTTTTCTTTCCTGATTGCTGACTGACTTCTTTCTTGTCATGCTGGAAAGCCTTGTTCAAAGATCTCAAAGACTGGCTGCATCTCTTTCCTAATGAAGCACCCTTAGCTCGAAGCTGGGGGAGAAGGTCCATCTGGCTTCTGCCATATGTGTGTATGCTGTCAAACCAGTAAACACGGCAGAGTTTGCTGACAGTGAGGAGTTTCAGTTAGTCAGTCATAAATTAGAGATGAGATATGCTGTGTTCCTGCTGCTGCGAGCTTTCACACTCCAGGAAGGAATCTCCACTTACCTATGTTGAAGAAGTTAAAAATGTGGATTAAGGAACCCTCTGATGGGGCAGTACTGACTGAAATGCACATACACGATTCAGGCTATTCAGACAGTGAGCACAGACACAGGATTAAAAACCCACAATCCTTTCCGAAGCACCTGATTTGTATCTGTTTGCTCCTGGTACACTGGCTCTCCTATTTTTGCCCATCAGTATCTAGTCAATTATGGTTTTTTTCCACTTGTGGTGGGTATTGGGGAACATCTCTTGGAAGAGTCTTTAAAAATATTCCTGTGCCGGGTGAACAAATGTACATTTTCCCCCCAAACGTGCTTTATTCTTGTCTGATAATCAGGTAGGGAGACAATAATTAAATTTTAATGTATCTGTCTTTTTAAAGAGAAAAGTGCTTTCTGGCTCTTAATGGCAAAATTTCATTATTATGATTTTAATGCTTTCAGACTAAAGAGTTTACATTTAGGCTGCAAGAAGCACAGCTAAACGATTCCACTAAGACATCTTTGTTTCATTTATAGTCTTGTGTTGAGGTGTGTTTTAATGTATTACATTTAAAACAGACTGATATATTAGGCTACTTAAACATCTTAAACCAGAATAGCTTCAGATAATATTGTTATCTGTATCCAAATATCTTACCACAGTGGGGTCACAATTTCTAAAGCAGATTCTCAAACTCTTTAACCCTGAATACTCTTCTTACCCAAGAGGTCCCATGACCCCTACAAGTCATCAAATCCTTTTACTAAAAAAAGAAAAAAAGGATTCTTTAAATAATATGAGAAGTGGGAAACCAAGGCAATCTATTTCATTTGATTAGTTCAGAAATGTTTAGGACCCAACCTCAGCTGTGTTTTGTTTATTTGGGGTTGGGATTTAGGGCAAGGAAAGAAAAGTGGTGATGGCTGGGGTAATTCATTAAAAAGGACTAATTGGGAAGAGGACAGGAGGCCAGGGGAGGGGTGGGGGTTGCCCCAGTCCTAGAAGTAAACACTACAGGCCATTTGAAATTCCATGTTTGATTCCTGGCATGAGAAGGAATGACACATATTTAGAAAAATGTTTAGACCTTGCATATGCAGTTGGGTTTAGCCATTAGCTAAACTATACATTGTAGTTGGTTACTGTCCATTCAGGAACATAAAAAGTTGATATGTTGCCCTAGCAGGTTGAATAGTGTCGCCTCAAAATTCATATCCATCTGGAAACTCAAACTGAGCATTTGTTTGGAAATTGAGTCTTTTCTGATGTAATTAGTTAAGAATTGAGCTAAGATCATACTGGCTTAGAGTGGGCCCCAAGTCCAATAATTGATATCCTTTTAGAAGAGGAGGGGACACAGACACACAGAGAAGTATGCCATGTGAAGACAGAGTCAGAGATTGGAATAATCCATCTTCAAACCAAGGAAGCCCAAGGATTGCCTGCAACCATCAGACTAGGAGCGTCATGGTCAGATTCTCTCTCAGAGTCTCCAGAAGGAACTAACCCTGCTGGCACCTTGATTTTGGACTTCTGGCCTCACAGAAAGTATTTCTGTGAGGAAATACATTTCTGTTATTTTTAGCTACCAAGTTTGTGGTAATTTATTATAGCAACCCTAGGAAATGAACACAATGGCTTAACAATTTCATTCTAATAGTTAATAACCATAGCTTTAGGTGCTTTATGATACCAAACACAGCTGTTTACTGAGGTTAGTCATTCAAGCCACTGTTGAACTTGAATTTAGGGGAACCACCTACAAAAAGAGTTTCACAAAGGAGGACCTGGTACTTCTAGGTTTTCTGTGGCTAAAATATGGCCCAGGGCCCGCAGTGTTTCCCAATTGTACAGTACCCCTTTGCCCCTGTGTCAGTAACTAACCCTACGCCACCCCTCATGTAGAAGAATGATGGAGCTGATGGGTGTGGTCTTGCTGTCTACACTTGGAGGGCCCATGCCTCTTGTTGGAGGCAGGGGAGGGGCTGCAGATAATCTGAATAGAAGGTTATTCTGGATATGAGAGGGCTTGCTGGCCATCTGACTGAGGCCTCTGCCTTAGAAGACATGATATGTGGGTAACCAAGCTGGCTGCATCTCCCAGAGTGGCATTTCTAGGCAAAAGCATCCTATTGCCACTAATGTCTGGGTATGGTCCAAAACTCCTTCAATTTGCTAGTAAATAGAACCACAGCTTTATGATCAGAAACAAAAGGGCACATTTTGTGTTTCTAAAGACAAAGTTTTAGGATCAGTTTCCCTTTAGTCCAAGCACATTTATTCTCCATTTATTTGACTTTCCAGCCCTTTTTCATAATTTCTTCACCCTCAGATCTTTTCAGTTTGGCCTTACCTTGGAAGCAGGTGAGACTTCCTTAGGGACTGGTGAAATCCAGTTGGAATACCCACTTGCTTTAAAGCACACGTGTTCTCTTTGCAGGACAGTGATCTTTGCAGGACTATGAATCCCTATCTTGGTAGAGTTCCAAGTTCACCCAGCTGTTCAAGTGAAAAGCTGGAAGTCACTCTTGACTCTTCATTCTCCCCTACACCTCATATCCAATCAATCACCATATCTTATTGATTCTTCCTTTTGCAAGTGGATGCACACTTCTCCACATCTCTCCAACTCTCCGTCAGCACCCTAGTCCAAACTGCCACCATCTCTTGCCTAGATTATTGCAACAGTCTCCTAACGACGTCACTACTTTCATCTCTACCCCTTTATTCCTGTCTCACAACCACAGCCAGAGTGCCCATACTAAATATGAGTCACTTCATATTCCCCTGCTGAAAAGAGTCCTACAACTTTAAGATAAAATATGAATGCTTGAGCAGGGCTTACATGACCTGGTCTCTCCGCTTCATCCCTGTCATTCTCTCACTGGCATTCAGTGCTCTGAATTTCTCTTAGTCCCTTTTATGGAAATTCCTCTCTCTAAACCAGTAGTTCTTCTCCTTGGCTGCACGCTAGAGTCACCTGGAGAACTTTAAAAATTATTGATGTTTCGGTCCCACTCTAGAGATTGTTATTCAACTTGTGTGGGATGCAGCTGGAAGTTTAGAAATTTTCCCAGGTGATTCTAATGTCCAGAGTAGGCTGAGAACCACTGAGGCTTCTGGATTCATCCTCTGTTCTGTAGATGGAGTCAATATTCACTTACCCCTCTGGTCTCCACTTAAGGAAGACTTGCTCCAGAAGCCCTCTTTGATTACCCTTAGACAAGGTTAGTTCGTTCATTATGTGCTCCTATTCATGCTCTACTTCCCTTAACAAACCACTCGTTGCATTTAGTTATAATTAGTTACTTAATCCTTTGACTTCCCTGTTAGAATGGAAGCTCCATGAGGGCAGGAATTGTGTCTGGTTTTGCTCAATATTCTATCCCCAGCAGCTAACTTTGTGCCTAGTATTCAGTATCTAACAAATATTAAATTGAATACAGAAACAAATGCAGACACATAAGGCATTACGCACTGATAAAGTTTCTTATTTGATTCAGGCAGTCCACTCTGGGGCACTAATTCTTACCATGGTCTGGAATTGTCAGCCTCTTTCTACAGGGATTGTCTTTCAGCACTGTGCTCCTTCGTATTAGGGACTTGCCCTGGGGAACAGTGGTTGGGACCTATTCTTCCCAGCTGCCTTATTTCTCCAATCACCAGGTCTTCAGGATACCTGGGTCCCAACCCTGACCTTGACCTACATTCCACCCTGCCTCCAGTGGTTGGTAGACAAGAGCTTGTATCAGAATGCCTTTGGAAGCATTTTCAAAAATACATGTTCAAACCTCTACCCCTTTCTAAATTCTGACTGGATATGTTTGGGGTGGACTTTAGGCATGCATATTTTATAAAAGTTCCATAGATAATTCTGGTGCACAACTTGGTCTTCCATGCTTTCTAAACTGTGAAGCAACTAATAGGAAATCAAAGAGAGTAATGAAAACTCAGCTGGGTCTGTATGTTAAGGGGGAGAAGGTCAAAAGGAGAAAAGTGTTGTCTACCACTTCCCTCCACCAACTAAGGCTCTTCCTTTGTACCTATGGCACATGTAGGCATTCCTAAGTGTCCTTCCAGGAATTATGACTGTTCTTTTGTTGTCTAATCCAAAGGAGTGACCTTATGGTGGCTCTGTCAGAGGGCTGGTAAGACAAACACAAACCAGGGTAGGAGATATTTGGAGCTGGTAGAATACTGTAGGACTCTTCAAATTATAAGCAGGGTTGACCTCTTTTGCATTACGTATCACAGGAAGGTTTTCCTTCCAGCTGCCTCACTGATACTGCCTTCTGTCAATTTGCAAGAAAGGGGACCTTGCACTTTGCTTTGGTGTCACTAAGTGCTCTACTTTATGTAACACAGTCTTTAGAACATTGCTCTTAAATATATGTTAGGGTCGGGCTATTTAAAGCTCAAGACTTATGCTGCTCAGACGTGAAGCACAACACTCCAACATAGTTTTAAGTTATGCAAATTGTTTCTTCTCAGTTGCTGCAAGAAGTTTTGTTTTATGATACTGGCCTAGGGCCAAACAGGTAGTGTGATATGAGTAGGCAGCCCTCCTACTACCTCTCCAGTGGAAGGCTTCAGCCAGCACTGTTCTCTAACATCCAAACAGGGCAGACATAAGAAAGTTGCATTGTGAGGATGCTTGGGTTAGTTAACGCAGAGCCAGCATCTGCCTGGAAGATAGGAGACTGGGTTCCAATCTTGGCTGTGGTATTGGGAGGATGTCTGTTCACTTCTCTGCCTCACATTCTCCACTTGGTCCAAGAAAAGAGCTGAACAGGGCCATCTTTTCCAAAGTGAAAATTTTACTTTTTAAAAACTTTCATTTTTGCATACATGCTTAAATAACAGGCATAAATCGACATCCTATATCTACAGTATATTCACTTGTCAGCCAAATCCCTTTCTCCATCAGAGATTTGGTCTGATTAACTTGGATCCTAGTCAGTCCCAACACATGGAAAGTCCAGAGATCTCCAATGATTTCTGTAATTTCCCAGCCTACACAGCTTTACCGCTCCCATCTCTCTGGGTGCAAACTCAGCCCACTTGCCTATGAAATCCATGCAGTCCTGGTGTTTTGTAAGCCGTAGTGGGACTTTTCCGTACCTGGGGAGGAGGAATCTGGGAAAGAGTCGTCTCTTACTCTGCATGGCCTCCTGCTCTCTCCTAGCTTCATTCTCCTTCCCCTCGTCTCTGCTCTCTCTCTTTCCATATTTCCTGCCTTCCACCCCAACCCCAAATTACCCCTTTTATGCAGAATAGGGCAGCAGAGGAAGGTGGGGCTCAACCTCTGTTCCTAGACTTACAAGCCCTTTAGTAACATTGGGAGTCACCCTTCTTGGAGAACAGTCTTGGTTACAGTTTTTCCCGTTTACATGTTTGTTTGATCTCTTACCATGTGCTCAGGTTTATCATGCATATGGATACAATGGATACTGTAGAAATTTTAGAATGTACAGGTGGGTTCTCAGGCAGACAAGCTGTGTGATGTCATTAACCCTGAGCTATATATAAAACCATCAAGACTTTAAAGCTTGAACCTGCACTATTTTGGTGCAAAAAAAAAGAGACTGATGTTGAGAAAGAGTGAGAGAAGAACTGGAGTGTTTAGGTATAGATGTGCCACTTCCAAAGTGAAGGTAGAAAAACATATCAACCACCCTATGAATATTAATAAGAATACTTTGCAAAGCACTCTGAGTTCCCAGAAGAAAGACGCTACATAAGCACAAACTTTACCTCATTCATCCTGACAGCATCCCTATGAAAGGAGATTCCATTTTAGAGACAAGGAAATGGAGAGAAGAGGAGCCATAACTTGTCCCCAAAGTCATCATTATCTCAGTTGCAGAGACTCAGCAAATTTCTTCTTATCAAGCCTCCTCTAACAGATCAGCCTTCCTGTTTCATGATACTTCTTTGCTGTTGGACACTGTTCACTATTTCACCTGTCAGTCTCATTCATCCAATCAGACTATGAACCCCTTGAGGGGAGACCCTGGGACCCTCTTTCTTTGCTACATTTTTCCCCTCACTGTGTCCAACAGAACATCAAGGAGTCAATACTACTCAATAAATGTTGATTGACAGACAGTCAATGTGGTGTGGAAGTGACACTGATTTAACCAGCTATCTTTTCCTTTCTAGTTACTTTCTTTTTACTCCTCACATCATTTTTTTATGTTATTTTTAAAATAATTGCAAGTATTATGAATATCTTGCTTTAAAAAAAGCATTATAGCATTTCCTCTGTCTATCATCCCCTCTCTGGATTAATCATTGCTTTATGATAGGATTAAGGAGAATTTTTGGTAACGTATTTTTTGAAAATAAACTACATGTGCATAGTACAAATTTCAAAGTGCTATAAGGTGGTATCCTGTGAAAAATAACTATTATTATACCCTTTGCCAAAGCTACCTGTTTCTCCTTCCCAGACGCAATCAACATTATCAGTCTCCTGTGTGTCCTTCTAGGGATGTTGTATGTCTACACAGCATATATGTACACATAATTTTTACTTCAAATGACAGCATATCATAGACATTGCTCTGCATCTTGTTCTTTTTCTTAATGACACCTTGGAGACTGTTTTCTGGCTGTATTTATAGTTGCTTCACTCACAGTATTCCTCTATATGTGCATACCATCATTTGTTTGACTACTCCTCTATTCATGGGTATTAGATTCTTCTCCATGTTTCACTATTTATAAACAACAATAGAGTGTGTATTTTCCTACATATTTCATATTGTGTATGTGGTAGCATATCTATAGACTAAATTCCTAGAAGTAGAATTGCTGGTTCAAAGAATTGTGCATTAAAAATTTTGACAGATGTTGCTAAATTGTTCTTTATAGAAACAAGTTATACCTATATACACTTCCAATCACAAGGTGGAACAATGATACATTTTAGAAAAGCTATATATCTCAGATGAAAACGTGGGAAAGTTGCAGAAATCAAAGTGTAGCACAGTTGCATGTCCCAGCATAGCTACTGATGGCCAACATTCATGCGCAGAATGAATGAATGTCGCCCATCCCTGCTGTGGGAGCTTGTGTTCATTAGCTCAAAACAACTCTGTGATTGTGAGGTGATTTTATTTGAAGGGACTTTAAATTGCTACCTTGTTTAACAGTTAAAGCAGCTGTTAGAAAACAACAAACATTTATTGAATATCCCTTGTGTGCCAGGAACACAGATGAACACTTCCTATGCTATGAGATAGGTATTATTATCCTCACTTTTTTGATGAGGAAGCTGAAATTCAGGTTAAGTAACTTGCCCATAATAAGCTATGGAATTCAAGAAGGCCTCTGTCTTTCTAGTATGCCACGCTGATTTCTTATATTACTTGTGTGATTTGGAAGATTAAGGAAGTACTCAGTCAAGTGAAACTGCATTTTGTCTAAAGAAGTATATAAGTTCAACAGTGTTGCAGCAGGGAAGATGTCCGGATATTTGTACTTTGAACTTGTCAGTAGAAAAAGAAACCACATGGTAGCCAAAGGATGTTTTCTGAATGTAAAAATCTCAATGACATTGTAGTATTGTCTCATGCAGTAAAGGTCTTAGAGAAAGATCTGTCATCACACAGGATGACCCTGCTCTAGAAGGAACCAATTTTTAATCTTAACATCATTTTAGGATTTGGCACTATAAGAAAAGGGAGCATAAGGGAGTGGAATACAAGCTTTCCCCCCCACCCCCACATCAGGATACACAGCTGAGCTGCAGCACTATCAATGACCAAAATTTGAGCCTTGTGGTTACTGCTATGATGAAATCCTGTGGAAAGGGGAGTTTCACTTCCAGACACAGACTGACCAGCAAAAGAACCAAGAAAATCCACATAAACATCTGTTGGTTTTTCCCTGCTAAAAAAAACTGGCAATGATCTATCGCTGGAAGCCAGGGATGGCAATGTGCGTCTTCTGTTTGTGTTCACAAGATGTTGGTGCTGGGGGCTTTGAGAGCACCTTTCTCATAGGGGCGTTTTGCATTTCACACCTAGAGGAGTAGCCCCAATACAACTAATTAGTTTAGTTCAACAATTCTTTACTGTATTCCTGCCAATATGTGAATATCTCCCGGATGAGTCAGCTGGAAGATATGTGGAATATAAATTCTTGTCTTTATGTACTGTGTTAGAGGAATATCCAGTCCAATTGTGCAGATAAACACACACACACACACACACACAAAGCTACAAGACATTCCTCCAACAAATGTTTGTTCAGAATCTGCTATGTGAAAGATACTGAGGCTGGGTGCCGTGGCTCATGCCTATAATCCTAGCACTTTGGGAGGCAGAGGTAGGTGGATCACCTGAGGTCAGGAGTTGAAGATCAGCCTGGTCAAAATTATGAAACTCCATCTCTACTAAAAACACACACACACAAAAATTAGCTGGATGTGGTGGCACATTCCTGTAGTCCCTACTCAGGAGGCTGAGACAGAAGAATTGCTGAGCCTGGGAGGTGAGGTTGCAATGAGCCTAGATCATACTACTGCACTCCAGCCTGGGCCACAGAGTGAGACGCTGTCTCAAAATACATAAATAAATAAAAATAAAACTGAAACGTACTATGCTAGGTTTTCAGAATACAATGGAAAAAATAGATCTTGTCTCTGCCTTCCTTATTTACAGGCAGATAGGGAGAGAGATGATTGAACAATTACACGAAGTGAGGATTATAGAAACAAGTGCTAGAGGTATTCAGAGAGGTTACATTAGACTGACTCAGTAGAAGAAAGTGTGAAGTACAAGGTGAACGTCAGGGTGAATCCCTATTTACTTCAATAGGGATGGCACCATGTTCAAGAGACTGAAGAAGAGACCTAGAGCCAGCGAACAAGACATGGGGTTAACTGAGGGAATTTATATACAAGGCGGTGTAGTGGCAGCCAGCTGGACAGAAGAACTGCAATCACTTATTAAAAAAGTGCAATTTATATAGAATATTTACTTAGCACCCTCCCCCTAGCAACCTCCACCTGGCAGCCTTCATCTAACCAAAAACAAAGGGCCTCAATCCCCTGTATGGCCTGCATTCCATGGGATGGCCTGGGAGTTCAGATGTTCCTCATGGATAAGAAATGAGTCTCTGGGCTGACCACTCTCAGATTTCTTAGCTTGGAACTCCAAACACATGTTCTTCTTAGACCATAGGGTCGTTCTCAGGGTATGCTTAAGTTATAGCTGCCAGGTGCATCTGCCATACAGGGTCATTCTCAGGGTGTGCTTAAGTTAAGTTATTGCTGTCAGGTGCATCTACCATACAGCATGGAGAAGCCAAAAGTGCATATGACCAAATATTTCCATTGTTTTTTTTTTTTTTTTTTTTTTCCTGATGGAAGAAATATTCCAGTTGAAAGTAAATGTGAAAGTCCTAAATGCTGCTAACCAAGTACTTCCATCCTTCCTTCTTCTGGGTTCATGTAAGGTAATACTTTCTCACCCTCTTTCAAGTTAGGCCTCGCCAAATAATTTGTTTTGGTTGAAGCAAGCAAACTTGATACGCATCACTTCTTGCTGGGAATCATAACAGCCACATCCAATTAGCGACATTTTGTTTTCTGACTGGTGTGGTGATCTTCATGGACACAAATGTTGAGAGAAAGCTTCTGTCAGTCACTTTCCCTGAAGTACCATGATGAACTGAGCCCTAAAGCATTTATAAGATGCACATCACTGTGGCTTTAGCCCACTGAGATTTTGGAGTTGTAGGTTTCTGTAACCCATCCAGTCTCATGGATGGGTTTCCCATTGATTTAATTTTTTTTTTTGACAAATGTTTCTTGCAGAATGCTAAGCATTATTCTTGGATGCTAGGAATAAATCATAGAAAAATACAGATACGTTTCTTATTCTTTTAAAGCTTCTGTTCTGGTTGAGGGAAGGTTAGGAGGTGAAGCTGGAGACAGATAATAACAAACAAGTAAACAAAAACAAAATTAGTAACATTTTAGATTACGATAATTCCTACCAAGGTGGTAAGATAGAAGGTGCTTTTTTATTCATGGGTGTTTTAGGCAGGGTGGTCAAAAAAGACATCTCTGAGAAGGTGACATTTGTAGCTAAAAAGCTGAAGAATGAGAAAGAGTCAACTAGATTAAAATCTAGGAGACAGTGATCCTGAAAAAGGGCATAGTAAAAGCCCTAAGATCAAGGAGCTTGGCTTGTGTGAGGAATAAAATGAAACCAATATGGCCTGAGGAAGGTGCTTGCAGGGAATCAGCTGTGGTACTGAGATCAGAGAGGCAATAACCTCATCTTATAGCTATAGTAAGAAGCTTGATTTTTATTTTAGGTAAAATAGGAGGTCATTGCAATATTTTAATCAGGAGAGTGATGTGATGTTATTTATGTTTTTAAAAGATAACTGCTATGAAAGAAGGCCAAGCTTGGATATTCTAGGGAAGAGATTTTGGTGGATAAGAGATTCTCATCCATGAGGAACATCTGAACTCCCAGGCCATCTCATGGAATGCAGGCCATACAGGGGATTGAGGCCCTTTGTTTTTGGTTAAATGAAGGTTGAGATTTTGGTGGCTTGGTTTAGGGTGGCAGCAATGGTAGTGGAGAGAATTGGATATATTTGAGTTATGTTTTGCTCATATAATGTAGAGGATTTGCTGACAGATTGAATGTGGGTGGATATTAAGATGATGTCTACATTTTTGGCCTGAGTTTAATAGATAGTGCCATTCACTGAGAGAGGGGGAATTGGAGTAGAATGAAGAGAGGGATTTGGAGGACAACTAGTAGTTCAGTATATGTAAGTTTAATGTTCATATTACGTTTCAAAATTAAGATATCAAGACAGAGTCTTGGGTCTCAAGTAGATATTAATCCTGGAGGTAAAACAAGGAGTCATTGGCAGACAGATAGTATTTAAAGCAATGAGAATAGATGAGGTCATGTAGGGAATGGGTGTAGATAGTAAGAGGAGAGTCCAGCACTGAGCTCCTGGGCACTCCAAAATTTGGAGGCTGAGTAAAAGAGAGTTTATGGAAGAGGACTGAGAATGAGTGACCAATGAGGTAAGAACAAAAGCAAAAGAGGGTGGAGACCTGGAAGCCAAGAGAAGGAAAAGAGTTAAGAAGAGAGAAATTGGTAAATATGTTGACTACTACTGAGAGGTGAATGAGATGAGAAGATAGGTGATTTTTTTTGACTTGGGCGCAGAGGAGATTGTGGGTGAGTTAAAATGAGCAAATTAGTGGAGTTAGATGCTAAACTGCAGAGGATTGAAGAAGGAATGAATGCCCAGTGAAAAAGAAGCTATGTGTAGAGAAATTGTAAAAGCAATAAAGGAATGGACCGACTGGTAGATGGTAGGCATGTGAATCATATGTGTCAGTGGTGATTGTTTTCATCAAAACCATTTTTAAAGGATAAGAGGTTCTAAATCATATTTTGTAGTTAGAGGAATAATACAAGGGAGAGAGGAAAGAGGAAAGAAGGGAGGAAGAAGGAAGAATAAAAGAAGGGGAAGAGGAAGAAGAAAGGAAAGACTAAATACAAAGTACCCAAGAGCTATAGTATTATGAACACCAGTAGAAGGCATTGGGCTTTGACTTCGACGGGTGATAGGATTTATGAAGACAGAAATCAATGTTAACATTATTAGCAAAGGTGCGTATGTGATAGTTAAGATGGAATCTTGGTGCAAAAAATTAGTAGGATGGATTGGTTGAAGCCATGATTTTATCTGAGAAATAGTAAAACTAAAACTTGGCTATACCTGATACAATTGGAGAGTTGGAAGTTTGCTCAGTGTGGGAGTCCGTTCTACCACTGACCTAACAGGTGTCCATCTGGTCTCAGTTTGAAGGTCAGGGCAGATTGCAGAGACCTAATACCTGAGTCAGCTTTGGGAATTCATTATTTAGGCCACAAAAATCAGGGTGGATTTTAGAGTTTGAAGGGATTTGACCAAAGCAGTATTTTAAGCAGCTTCACAAGGAGGAAAGCTTTAGGACTAGAGCAACATCATCATTATCACCTGGGAACTTTTCAGAAATGCAAATTTTGGGGCCACACCTCAGACCTCCTGAATTGGATGCACTAGGAGTGGGTCTCAGAAATCTGTTTGAACAAGCCCTCCCTCCAGGTGATTCTCATGCATGCTAAATTTGAGAACCATCAGCTGCTAGATAGCAAACATATGGCGAAAGGAAGCCAGATGCCAGAGGGTGAAGGAGTGAATACGAAGTAAGAAATGAAGGCAGCTGGAGTGATCACTTTCCCCAGTTAGCTCTGACCTCATTTCCTGGGGTTGTGGTTGGAGAGTGCTCCTTTAGGACCTCTGTATTCTGCTTATTTGGTAGTACTTGACTTCTGTTTGCCTATACCTCATTTTGTTAATGCATTTTTTTAGTGCTGTTGTATTTGTGGTGGTATGAACTCTTTAATTAGAAAGAAAATTTTATTAGTAGAAGAAATGACTTCATTTTTTAAAAGCATTCTGATAGTACCCAACATGGTGATCAGCATGCCATAGTTTCTTTAAATAAAGACTAATTGACATACTAATGCACCTAGAAACTACAATGTCCCAGCATAATTCTGCCATGGCTATTTAGGAGAAAAATGAAAAAAAAGAGCCTGAAGCAATAAGGGCATAAAAGGAAGAGAACTGGTTGTGGGAAGATTTAGTGGTCCTAAGAATCTTTGGGAAAAGTTGAGAAGTAGGACTGACAAAAGATGACTGATGAGAGGTGACTGGTAATTTGGCACAGGTTAGCAAATTAACACAGTGCTAGTTCAGGGAGAGGAATCTAAGAAGGCTTTCCCCTTCAACTATTTAGTCTTCACTGCAGAAGAGAACAAACACATTTAATATGAATGTTTTCTATCTCTGCCACTGCTTATCAGCAAGACTTTCCCTTGCTCCAATGTCAAAATAGTCAGGCTACTTTTTGACTTGGTTGGCCAGCCATTGATCCATTCAAATCCAAGCTGTTGGCCTCAACTTCCCTCCTTGGCATCAATTTGATTTATCTCCTAACTTCTGGGTTCCAGGCTCTAGCTGTGAAGTTTCCCACTTCCTTTAGAGTTCAAGACAGCTGATTTCCTCTTTTTTTGTAAGACTATGATTGTTGATCACTTAGGCTAAATGTCTGTACGTGTGCTGGTGGCGGTGGGGAGTGTGTGGCTGAAAGAAGGAAGTAAACAGATCCTGAAGGTGCAACAGTTGTTTTCCTCCTTTCATTGTGGTTAGGTGTGTCTCCTGTAGTCCAAAAGGTCAGTCAGGGAAGGAATCACTACATTTCCTAGTCCTTAAATAACTTCTGCCTGAAAGAATTTTTGATTGATGAATTTTACGGGGAAAAAAGTCTTCAGAAAATGCTTTTGGCAATCTTCAATAGGACAGATGGAAATGTGCCTGGCAGGGTCTGATGTTCTAGGATGAAGTTTCCATCATCTTTTGTCTAGTCACAGAAGGTACTTTGGAGTAAGGAAAGTAAAGCCGAGTTTGATGTAGGCTCATTTGGCTAGATGTATGCTAGTCGGACATGCAATATTTTTGGCATGGGTGTCTAAAGTTTTCTGTAGTAAATAGGGATCTTAGTGAACATTTGATAAAGAAAACATAAAACCTCAACAATTGCAGTCATGAAAAGAAAACATTAAAATAGAAATCTAAAATCCACATGTCTGTAAGAATCTGTACATGTAGACAAAAACGTGTTTATGGGTCATAGCAGAACCAGAGCCACGATGTAAGGAAAGATCTAGGTTAGATCAACTAAGCAACAAATGCTCCTGGCAGATTTACTGAGCTTCCGGCTGAGCAAAGGTATTCTGCAGTTTGTATTTTTGATGTGTGTTGTTAACTAATTAAACGCATGCAGCCTTCCTGTGAAGTGAGTCAGTGTTCCTCATTTCACATATGAGGAAACAAGGGCAGAAAGGATAAATGACTTGCCATTTTGCCAGCCAGAAGCATCACCCAGACATATTGCTAGCATTTCCAGTGAGGTTTCAAAGAATGACTTTAATTTCAAATTTAGTTTGGGTTCATGCAAGGCCGCTGAGGTGAAATTTTCAGGTCTCTAAAGCCACTCACTTGGTCGTGCCTGAGAGGTAGATAATGGTCAGGAAGGGTCTACTTGGAAGGTGTGAGGGTTTTAAATGCTTCTCGTGGTGACTTAAATGAACACTTGTCTTGCTTTCTTACTATAAACTTTCCATCCCTGAGTACCACTTATGTGCTACACAGAACAAAGAGCAAGCTTGCTGGAAAATTAATTAATTCAATAATCGATGGCAAAGGAACTTGAAAGCTGGCCAGACCAGCAACCTGGTGTGATTTGTAGCAACAGAAGAGAAAAATACCTGAGGAATGAGTTTCATGTTTATTTTTTGGGTACTATAATCATTGGCAATAAGAGAAGGGGCTATTGAGAACAAGCATTATGAATTCAATTTTTCTCACGTGTGGTGGGAGTTTTCTGTGTGGAGTGACCCCTACCTAAGACAGAGCACTCAGGAGTGTGTTGCTGGTAGGGTAGGAAGTAAGAAGGTTGTTATGGGAGAGAAAGACTACCTCAATCCACAGACATTAGTGAAGAGGGTGTGATTTCTTAAGCAAACGGTGCAGAGGAGCACAGAAACCATAGAGTCTGCAGATGGTGTGATGGTTAACTTTATGGGTCAACTTTACTGGACCATGGGGTGCCCTGATATTTGGTCAAACATTATTTCTGGGTGTGTCTGTGAGGGTGCTTTGGATGAGATCCACATTTGAATCTGTAGACTGAGCAAGGCAGATTGTCCTCCCTCATATGGGTGGGCCTCATCCAATCAGATGAAAGCCCGAATAGAACAAAAAGGCTGAACCTCCCTTGAGTAATGGGGGATGCCTCCCAGCTCACTGCCTGAGCTGGAACATTGGTCTTTTCCTGCCTTCAGACTCAAACATTGGTTCTTCTTGGTTCTTAAGCTTGTCAGCTTTCTGATTGAAACTTATGCCATTGGCTATCCTGGTTCTCTAGTTTGCTGATTGCCAACTGCAAATCTTGGGACGTTTTAGCCTCTATAATCATATAAGTCAATTCTTTATAAATCTCTCTCTCTCTCTTTCTATACGTATACACATATATATTCTATTTTATACACACATGCATATGCATATTATATAGTCTATTGGTTCTGTTTCTCTGGAGAACTGTCACTAATACAGATGAAAATGGGGTTTTAGGACACATCCAAGATTTTGAAGGATAAGATTTTTACCTGTGGGTGGTGGTAGTCAGTGGCAGGAAAAGAGGGTAATGAAAATCCAGTATTAGGCAAGAGAGACATACCAGGAAGATGGGAAAACGTAGACTCGTGGGCCGTGAAAGATTCCAGCTGTGTGCTCCACTCCACAATCTGTAAGTGTAGAGATTATCACTATTGCATTTTGCCAATGGTAAAGGGAACTAATTAATTAGAGGAAAGGAGGATCTTACAGTATCTTACAGTATTGGGAAATTTTAAATTTCATTGGAGAAGTTGTCAGAATGTTTCAGAATGAGTCAGAAAGAGCTAAATATTTAGGGGTGCGTGGTTTGTGAGCATATGATTCATAGTGGGAATTTCATGTGCTAAAAATATCACTGAGTAAGTGGGTTTTTCTGGTGGTGTTTTTTGGAGTTCAAATTTGCCTTATTAGCAACAAAGCTCTAATAGGAATTGATTATACTTAGAAAACTATCTTTCAAAGATGAAACTCAAATAATTTTGTAGATGAATTTTAATATGATAATTTCTTATAATGACCTTTCTTAAATGAACCTTGAGAAAAAATATCAGCAGGTGTTGAATGGCTGGATGAAGAGCCTCGTGTCAAGTTCTGAGTAGAGGTTCAGAAAGGAATAAGCAAAGATAGAATATTCAAAATCTAAAGTCCAACTTTCAAGATGTATCAAAATACCTAAAGATTGCTATACCAATTACTCCTCTAAACTCTTTCTAGGGATCTAGCTTACAGTAATAATCCAGAATATGGGAAAAGTGACTGTACAAAGACATTAAGATATTATTAATAAATGTAAAATGTAAAAAGTTTTGAAAATTAAGCAAGCATTATTCCCATGTCTTCAATGATGTTGAAATAAATTATAGCATACCCACTTAACAGAGTATGCTATTTATATATTATTATGCACCAATAAAATGTTGGCTATGAAGACTATATAATAAATATGAAAAAAGTGTATATACTCATGTTAAATGGAAAGATTAAAATAATAACATTTAATAATAAACTAACATTTAGTACCTATTAGCTGATATCTCAATTTTACATTCTTTACATGTTTTAACTCATTTAATTATCATAATCATACATGGTACATATTATTATTACTCCCATTTTGCAAATGAAGGAACTGAGACATAGAGATGTTAAGTAATTTTCCAAGGTTACACAGCTAGAAGTAGAGTCCAGGATTGGAATGCAGGCCATCTGGCCCAGAGACGCGATATAAAATTATGTCTATTATATGATTAAAACTGTCTGTTAGGATAAGGTGAAGAGAGAATATATTGAGTTTAAAAGGTGAGAACACTTTTTATATACAACCATATTTCTACAAAGCTATTATCTTCTATGACACTCTACTTACCCAGTCATTGAAATAAACATGATCTTGTCAGTCCTGAAAGTACTGAATGGACTGTGTGACTCCTTGGAGGAACATGGGCAGTTGTTTTCTTGGCATTGTAAGAGTGATCTGCAGTGGTCTTAAGTATAATTTACCATTTGTCTTCTCCCTTGTGAATCTGGTTGCACACAACTGGAAACCAGAAGAGGTGCCTGATATTGGCATGGATAGACCCAAATGAAACTTTGCAAGTTGATATTACCCTTTGAGGACATTGTGGAGCCTAAACTTCAGACTCACACAAGACCATTTTATAAGAATACTATGTGACATTTAGTTGTTATTGACAGTTCACAAGTCATTTTCATCATCATCTTACAAAAAGATTGCCTTTATTTTGCAGATGAAGAATTAAGGTTCTTCTAGGCAAACCCTGAATGCAGCAAAACAATGAAAAAAAGAAAGAAGAAAAAAAGAATTAAGCTTCAAAGATCACTTAAATTGCAAAGCCCAAATTCAAACCCTACTATTCTGTTCTTTTAAACAAAGATGTGATCACACTATTTCTATATCTCTCTCTCTTCTTCCCTGCAATTTGCTTTTCTCAATACTATATCATGGACATCTCTTGAAGAGAGTAAATCTGACTCTTTTTTTTTTTTTTTTTGGAGATAGAGTCTGGCTCTGTCGCCCAGGTTGGAGTGCAGTGGTGTGATCTTGGCTCACTGCAGCCTTCACTTCTCTGGTTCAAGCGATTCTCTTGCCTCAGCCTCCCAAGTAACTGGGATTACAGGCATGCCACCATGACTGGCTAATATTTGTACTTTTAGTAGAGATGGGGCTTTGCCATGTTGGCAAAGCTGGTCTCAAATTCCTGACTTCAGGTGATCCGCCCGCCTTGGCCTCCCAAAGTGCTGGGACAAAAGTTGTGAGCCACTGAGCCTGGCCAGATTCATTTTTTTGATAGTTGCATGATAAGCTGCACCATATGGATCTATTGCTATTTATTCAAACTTTCCACCCTTTGTAGACATGTAGGTTGTTTAAAGTTTTTGTCATTACGAACACAATTGCAATGAACATCCTTATTATATATATCTTTTTGTACTGGTACTTCAATTTTTACAGGATTGATTCCCAGAAGTCAAATTGCTGAGTCAAAGGATATGTGCTTTTAAAATTCTAATATATATGTCAGATTCCTTTCTAAAAGTGTAGATCAAAGGCATTTCCGCTGATGAGGTATGAAAGTACGTGTTTGTCTGCATCCTCACCAGCACTAGAGGTTGTCACTTGTAAATTTATTCTAGTCTCCTATAGAATGAGCCCTAGTATTCTGTCTTTATTTCTAGACCTCTGTCTTAACAACAAAGATTTTGGGCCCCCAAATTTAAAAAAAAAAGTTATTTTTATGAGATTATTCACAATCTATTAGGCTTGAACTCTCTTAAGAGGCTGGTTTTGGCTTCAGCCACTGCTTTGTATACACACAATATATCAATAAATAATAACCATTATGGTTGAACATCAAAGTTGACAGTGTAGTAAGTTATGAACAAATCTCCTCATTAGCAGCACTATTATTTTGGTGTTTGCAGCAATCTAATATTCACAGCTAAGTTGAAACAGGAGCCATTATGTATAAAAGACATTTTTAGCTCATTTACTCTGAACCTGCTTTGCAAACGAGAGCAGTGGGCCCTCACGACATGGTATAATGTCAGAATAGGATGCAAACTGAAGTGAGGAGGAATAGGACCTCTTTGACATGAGAGCATATTAGTATGTACTTGGATGCTTATAATTTTAGAACCAAGTTAACAGTTGTTTCGGACTGGATTCAGATGTTAATTTCCATCTGAGTGACTCACATATTTTCTTGTTGTTGAAATGGAAGGGCTACTGTTCTGGTACATTTATGTACATATTCCTGCCTTTGCCAATTAGCCAAGAGTTGGAATTGTGACACTGTATTACAGTGCTTAATTCCTTTTAAAAAAGTTCTTATCAATATTGTACAAGCTCAAGTTGAGAAGTTAATTCATCTGAGAAGTGGTTTGTACGTTTTTATTTTTTATTATCTTGTATAACATCCATTTCCCTTTTTTTCTGGCAGTGACACCTTGATTTTACTTTTGGGAACCGGCCTTCAGTAAATGAGGTTTAGACGAGCCTTTCATGCAGCACCTCCCTCCAACCCCGACTCTGGTATATTATATTCCCTTGGCATATGGTTGGTTCAGGGACAGGCATATAACCTAGTCTAAGACAATGGTGCTCAATTCTGGCACATTTATCAGAATTATGGGCAACAGACTATCCCTTTCTGTAGTAATTGCTAGCTCTGGGTTGAGGTAAGCATGAGCTATAAGGTCACCATAAAGAAGGGGTACATCTGGGAATGAAGTCAACCTAGAAGTTGCAGAGCCAACGGTGGAGAGAAACTGAGTCCAGATGGTACCATTTGAACTCCTGGTTCAGGTTTCTCTGAACTTTTTATTTTGTGAGCCAATCATTTTTCTCCCTCTCATTATTAACTCCATCCATGTTGAATTGAACATTTTTTAGTTGCATCCAAATGATACCTTAAGTTTTAAATTGCTTTGATTTTTCTATTGTATTACTATTTATATGATTTTTTTCAGGGGCTTGTTTCACTGAAGGACTAAAAGTTATTTTTAAGACTATTTCTAATACAAAGTATTGATTAGATATAAAACAAACAGGCAAACATAGGAGCTGAAGGATAAACTTCTCTTTGGCAGTTCAACAAATATAAAAGGTTACTCTTGGCTGGGCATGATGGCTCAGGCCTGTAATCACAGCACTTTGGGAGTTCAAGGCAGGTGGATCACCTGAGGTTAGGAGTTCTAGACCAGCCTGGCCAAAATGGTTAAACCTTGTCTCTACTAAAAATACAAAAATCAGCTGGGTATGTGGCACATGCCTGTAGTTCCAGTTGCTGAGCAGACTGAGGCAGGAGAAATTGCTTGTACCTGGGAGGTGGAGGTTGCAGTGGGCCAACATTGTGGCACTGCACTCCAGCCTGGGCGACAGACCAATACTCCCTCAAAAAAAAAAAAAAAAAAAAAAAAAAAGAAAGAAAAAGTCTTTTGTGTTTTGACTGAGTTTGTTTAGTATGTTTTCACATGTTGGCATCTGAGTTTCCTTCCTCATTTATCAAAGTTAACAACTTCATGGAATTTTAAAATGTTTTTGGTTCTTTAGATAATAGCATATGGAAACTTATTACCCTGGTACATTAAATACTGCTCTAGGGGCTGAGAATACAGCAAGAGCTCCTGACAGCACCAACCGAGACCGGAATCCTCCTTTGGGGCAGCATGTGCGAATCACAAATGATTTCTCAGCTTGCCCTTTATTGTGTCCTGGTTCAGGCACCTAAAACAGATTTGGGGAATTAATATTCTTTCTTCTGAGCCTAGATCATGTACTAACTCTCTTAGAAGAGTCAATAAGGGCCAGGCGCGGTGGCTCACACCTGTCATCCCAGTACTTTGGGAAGCCGAGGCAGGTGGATCATGAGGTCAGGAGATCGAGACCATCCTGGCTAACACAGCGAAACCCCGTCTCTACTGAAAATACAAAAAGTTAGCCGGTCCTGGTGGCGGACGCCTGTAGTCCCAGGAGTACTGTGAAACCTGGGAGGCAGAGCTTGCAGTGAGCCGAGATCGCGCCACTGCACTCCAGCCTGGGCGACAGAGTAAGGCTCCGTCTCAAAAAAAAAAAAAAAAAAAAAAAAAAGATCAATAAGAACACTTAATTGTTTCAGCAATAAAATATAAGGATGGGTAGGGAAACACAGCATATTTTCCCCCAGAGAGTTGGGGAAGGCCAGTTACCTTTGTTGAGACTCCAATCTAGGAAATATTTTTGTCAACAAAAGGAATAAAACAAAATAAAACATTTCAGCTGGGTGCGGTGGCTCACGCCAGTAATCCCAACACTTTGGGAGGCTGAGGCAGGCAGATCACCTGAAGTCAGGAGTTTGAGACCAGCCTGGTCAACATGGCAAAACTCTGTCTGTACTAAAAATAAAAAAAAATTAGCTGGGTGTGGTGGTGCACACCTGTAGTCCCAGCTACTTGGGAGGCTGAGACAGGAGAATCGCTTGAACCGGGGAGGCAGAGGTTGCAGTAAGCTGAGATTGCATCATTGCACTCCAGTCTGGGGGACAGAGCAAGACTCCATCTCAAAAAAAAAAAATAAATAAATAAAAGTATATTATCCAATGATCTTAGAGTGGCCAAACGTGGGGCAAGACTGGGAGTGACCTGAAGCAGGGCCATACAGGTGAGAGCAGCATGCGGGTCCATGTGCATTGAAAGAGGAGTCTTGCCTGGGTTGAAGCACTGTAAAATGTGCTGGAGAAAGCAAACGTCCTCAGAAATACTACTACATGAATGCTATACTTAAACCACATCCTGTGCAAGGGCAAAACTGAAGACTAAAAATTACCTAGACTTAGTAATGGAGAAACGTACATGAGGAAATGACATATCAAAGCACAGGGTGCAGGCATGACAAGGGTAGTGTGGGGTACCAGAATATGATGGACAGTGTAAGGAGAGACCTAGAAAGGAGCTTTAGAATAGGGACGTTTCCCTTAGCTCTATGTGGCTGAGTCTTCACCAATTCTTTAAGGAGTGGAATTGAGGTGAAAGAAAAACATTTGTATAGTGAGTGCTATTGGCCACATATAATGTTAGGTAGTCTAAGGTCCAGTGAATTTTACATTTTCTTTTGTATGGTTTTTGCTTAAAAGCATAGAAAACTGCTTCTGGCTCTCATTCCATAGGAAAAAAAATCTGTCATTGTAGTTACTCATCTGTAGTCTCCATGAAATCTTTAACCTAGTGGATCCCTTATAGCGGTACAGTTAAGATTCTGGTGCCCAGAGGGAGCAGACAACAGGAGTAACACCTGAGATGGAATGATACTCACACTGGGATGATTTCCATGTGATTGTGCCACCTGGGCCATGCTCCCAAGCAGCATATTCAAGGAGTTCCTAGGTTCTAGGTTACACGTTGGACCTCCAAAGCCACACACCAGGCATCTACAATACCAACCCCGTGGATGTTCTCTTTAAACAGCTAACATGACTGGCACAAGGAAATCTCCCCAGTGGTACCTTCACATCTCCTCTATCCATCTGGCTTTCTTTTCGATAATATTCTAGCTAGTCAGAAAGACTAGGGGTCGGTGTGTTTGTGCATGTGAAAATTGAGAACAATGGAAAAAGCAACAGAGGACAGGTTCTGTATTCTGTCAAGCACTCAACACATCCAAGGTTATTTGTATGACCCTGCACAAGTTCCTTAACCACTCTGGCCTCAGTTTTCTCATTTGCAAAATGTGGATAATAATACCTACCACATAATGATTTTAAGAGGATAAAATAAATCAGTACATATAACATGTACAGAGCAATACCTGGCACATACTAAGCACTAAATAAATTTTAGTGATGATGATGATGGTGATGACAATGATGATCATGATAATCTCTCACTCTAATAATTGGCCATGGTCCAGTCAGCCAGTCTAAGTAGAAAATAAAGTTTTGACTGCCACAACTCTTCTAGGGAGATAATGGATTAGAAATTTAGCTGTAAAGATGGTTTGGTTGTTCAGATAGACTGTGTACTATTTCATATTTATGTCAGCTTATTTACATTGTGTAGACTAGCAATGTTATTTTCTGTTGAAAGCAACCTATGACAGTGTAAAGGACACAAATTAACCAACATTTTCTATGTGGAAAGGCACCCATGTGCTTATCACAGAGGTTGATGAGCATGTTAGGGGACATACCATTACCTGAAAAGTTTTGGCTATCACCAAAAAAGTATCCTAGGAGCCATTAGAGAAACTGATATCTTTACACGGCAATATCTCTTGCCCCTTACAGCTTGAACTTTAAAAAGCTCAAGAGATGCTATGGCTTGAGATTAAAAGGCCAAATCGAGAATGTGCTTACACTTGCTCAACTCATGCTTTGCAGATAGTGATGAGAGCATTTTAAAATTCTACTCTTACCTAGATGCTGTTATTTGTTTCCATGACACTGGTTCTGGGAATGGCACTGAGCACATTCAACCATTACAAGTGATAGATTAGATAGTAATTGATGTGTGTTATGAAACTCACATCTGGGCCTTCCACCAACTGAGAGTCAGTTTGATTTGATCTGGCAAAAGGAGTTTCAAAGCATTTGGTTTTTAAATTATAGTGATTTATAGAAAAATGACTCTTAAGATGACTATCAGCTGGTAGCAGGTTGAGTTCCCAGAAAAAGTACACTTTCATTGTCCTCATTTCTCCAAATGGCAAACCTGGTAGGGTACTCCTCTTCAACGTGGCCTCCTGGGGCCCTCACTTATTTTTGCTGGATGTGTTCCTACAGGTAGAATTGCTAATACTAAGATTGTAGTTCACTGGGCTGTACATTCATTTTGGATTATTGGATAATATTGGATTATTATAACTGTGGAATAAAGCACTTTAAGCATAAAGAAGTTAGAATTTTAAAAACATAAGTTTATCTGGACAAGAATATGTTATTTTCTTTCTATTCAAAATAGATGAAGAATGCCCCACAAACTTTCACATGACTTTAAATTCTATGTTCTGATTCTCACATTCTCTTTCTGTTATATTATGTCCCTAGCAAATAACCTACAAGCACTGAATACCATCCTCCTCCCTTGACAACTCCTTCCCTAATAAAGCTTGCAGAAATATGATCTCAGTCTTTTATTCTGTTGTTAGATTTTACCTTAGTGTGATTAAGTTTCTGTCTCTATTTTACCTTTTCTGGGTATTTGCACTTTAGGCTTTTTATTTCTGGCTGAGATATAGGGTTTTCTCCCTTATTCAAGGAATTTCAAGCATCATTAAGCAGGAAGGGAGTCTTTCTGGAACTGGTTTAGACAGTCTTGTGATCTCATTCTAGACCTTCTTGTAAGTCTCTGGAGGTGAACCTGATTTAATCACACCGGAAAGATCCAAAAGAAAATTGTTAGGAATCACCCTCCACTCAGATATGGATGCTGGAAACCTGTACCAGGAGAGGAAAGACATGTTCTGGTGTCTTCCACAAAATATAGATCTCCTATGTAGGTCTCCAGGGTAGTATTCTCCAATTTAACATGCATTTGAATTATATGACATCTCGTTAACATATTGATTCCAATTTTGTAGATTTGGGGTAGGGCCTGAGGTCCTACATTTTTAACAGCTGCCTATATAATGCTACTCTGATGTTGCTGGTTCCTAGATTTGAGTAGCAAGAGTCTAGAAGATTCTGTTCTTCTAATTCTTCTTCCTTGACTCTTCTTGACTCTCTTTTTCCTGAGATGAAGCTTATATATATGTGTGTGTATACATATATGTACATATATTTTTATATATACTTAATGTATAAAAGTATGGCACACTCAATGTTACTTTATTAGTATGATGATATTCCATATAATAGTTTCTTTAAAATAATCAAAAGATACCATTTACAAATGTGCTAGGTATTTTTCTACATACCAGACATATAAAGGTAAACAAGACAAACAAAAATCCCAACTCATGGAGCTTTCATTCTACTGGGAGAAGCGGAAAATTACCAAATAGTAAATAAATACATAAAATCATGCCAGATGGAAATAAGTGCTCTACAGAAAAACAGGTCATGGTAAGGGGTGAGGAGAGTGTAGGTGCTTTGGTACAGTTGTCCTGGATGACACCTCTCCTCTCTTCTTCAAACCACAACAAAATGCAAATTATGTTATTATTAAATAAGCTAAAATTTAATTCAGACAGTAGAAACCCGAGGAAAGATCTATTGAATGAAAACAGAAAGTCGTTCTCTCTCACTACTACAAAATTTGAGTTTGCAAATGTAGCGTATGTTGAATAATATGGTTCTCCCGAGGAGTAAACCACTCCCCATCTGATGGCATAAAATCTTCCAGACTGTTAGGGCACCACTTAACATATTACCCACTGGCATTTCTAAGTAGGCTAGAACATTCATGAGCTCTGAAAAAAAATCAAGCAACCTTCTTAAACAATGCTTAGTCACTTGACGGACTCCACTGTATGATCAGAGGCTCTGATATTGCCTTCAGAATTCATGCTGAACCCAAAAGCTTCCATTTATAGATGAAGATCCTGAAGTTAAAAGGATGGCAGCTTTAGCAGCTTATTGGCCAAAGCTCCACTGGTGGTCAGGTGAAGAGCTAGGACCAGAGTGAATGCTGGTCTCTAAATTAGCAGCTTTCTGGTCTCTACACACTGCGTTATTGTCCCCTGACAAAAGGGCTTCAGTTGGTAGGATTTAAACAGAGTTTTAAACACAATGTTCTTAAGATGTTTCACAGAAAAGATTAAACAGGTATGGTAATTCAGATCTTTTATCTATCTGTGAAGATACAGAGCTGCATGATCAAATACTATAGATTCCTAGAGTGTCTGTTTTACAGCATCTGTACTTGCTTGGTGCAAAACTTAGTAAATATCAACACTAACAACAAACTGGCATCTTTCAAATAAACTCATATCTTTCTTAAAAAATAGAATTGATGATGGTGCGGTATAGCTAGTATGTCCGGTCAAAAAATAAGCTTTCCTTCAGAGAAAAGCAGCTGGTGCTACAAGATGTGCTTCTGAAAAAGGGAAAAAGAATGAAGTAACTTCTAAGCAAGTTTTTCATTGAAGGAGAATGCTAAATTTGTGTCATTACTCTGAAAATTAGTAAATCAAGAATGTTTGTTTACATTAAAAAATAGAATTGATGAGCATTCAATAAGCTCTTTGGTGGCAGGTTTGTTGAATGGGTGAGTGGTAAAAACACCAGCAGCTCCATTTTGAGGTTTCTTAGTCCCTGGGCTGTCTACTTACACTTGCAAGCAACGTAGGTAGAAGCAAGCAAAAACCATCTGGGTAATATATCTTCATTGTAGGTTGGTTTCTGTTTATTTTGTAATTCTAACCTCTGGTTTTACCACTACTTGATTTTTAGTAAGAGTACTTGAATTGGTTTGTGTTTGCCCTTACTTACAGTCAATGTACATAGAAAAAAACAAACAAATTTAATGTAGCAAGAATATTTCTTCTGTTCCTTAAGCTTTTCCTTTTTAATTTTTTTTAAAACAGTAAATCTTATTACCGTCTCTGATTATTCAGGGACTATCATATGAATTGTACCAGTGGTAATTCCTTTAGAAAGACAAAATTTCTAGATTTTTTGCCAATTGAAGTATTCAGTGTAAAAACAGATTTCTTCAAATGTAGCAAATTGTTGGTTCATTTACTAACCATGTTTGTTTCATGTATTTGCATTTGCCAGACAAACACTGAGAATATATATTTTAATTTTATTGCAAAACCACCATTTCAAGGCATACCGTGAAATTATAATTTATGTTACTGAGATTTTTGTAGTTTTAGAATGATCATTTCAATTTAGCCCTGGGTACCTTATACCATTATGCTAGGAACACTTCCAGTTTAAACATATATAATTTATTTTTAACAGATTTTGCTTGGGGTACACAAATAAAATGTAACAGTCATTACAGAGATTGTCTTAGTTCATTTACTAAACATGAATTCATGTCCTCAGTTTCTCTTCTTCTGCTCACGGCTTCCTGGCTTGGCTTCTCTCCCCTACTTTGATGCAAATTTCGGGTTGAAGGACACATGGGGCTCCTTTTGTTTGGGGGGGATGTGGGGAGAAATGCAGATGATCTTGGCATATGGCATGGGTATGTTATTCAGCTATTCTGAATATTTTAGATAGTTCCCTCTGAAAAATTAAATTTCTAAATGATCCTTCTTTCATTCCCAACCCCTTCACTTGTGAAACACTTCTTGGCTTCAAAACTACCCAAATAAACAACCTTGATCTTGAAACCTTTCTTTTTTCAAAGATAATGGTTTCAGCTTTTGAAGTGATTTTACCTTTATTCAGAAAAAGTTATTAAAAACTCAACTTCTAATTAGAATCCTCATTCTCTCTCAAGTAGAACAGATCAAAGAAATGAAGGTGGAGATTCTGCATATCACAGCCTCATGAGTTTTCAGCAGGAATTACAGTGTTGAGCATATACATTTAAATAATTTAAAAGTATTATGTAACAGACTGTGTGTATTGAGCCTATGCACAGCAAGTTCTGACCTCCAAATATTAGTGTTGTGTTTACATTACCTTTGCACACCAAATCTTTGTTGCTTATTATGTATTGTCAAGCTTAGTACACATGGTGTACAAACTATTTCCTTTTTTCTGTACTTAGAACAATGTTTGAGGAAGGTCTCACTGTATAAAGCTGTTTGTTGCTTGGGCAGATTTTACACCATTTGAAACTGAAATTATGTAGAACAATTATCAAGAGTGTAACAGAGATTTGGGATTCAGCAAATAGGTGGGGCTCAAAAGTTAGGTTTTCATCAGTAGTGAATAAATCTCTCTAAAGGATTAAGGTAGCAGAGCAATCTTTTGCAGATTTGTATGTACTGTATACTGAGATTTTATAAGATGCTTTAAGGAGCCATATAACTTCCCAGGCAGAAGCTAAAAATAAAGACGCAATTCTGTGAGCATTATGGGTTGTTAGGTGACTTCAGGCCATCAAGTAAAAATGGCACATGCCATTAGCCTTACTGGGAGAGGATTTTAAATATCTTTCTTCAAAATTATGTTCTCCTTTGATTTATTCTGTGGTCCTTTTTATTTGTCTCACATTTCTGAAAGAAACCTGTACTGGGGTGCCCAAGGGATTATCCTTTTTGTAATGTGACATGTTGTCACATTACAAAAAGTAACTGTAACATTACAAAAAGTAAAAAAACTGTAACATCCATGCAGTTTTTCTTTGATATTGGATACTTTCTAAGCATTGAATTCATTGTGCTGCTAAAAACAAAACAAAACAAAACTCCACAAAACTCCAGAAGTAGCACCAATTCTCTTAAGAGAGCAAAGAACTCAAATATGCCTGTGTGTCTTTGCAAAGCAGAAGCCTAAGGATCATGCTGGAAAAACTAAAAATGTCAGCTCTGGAGAGAGTCTGACCTCTTATTGGTTGATGTTTTAATGGTGCTTCTAGCCTTCATGATGCCCATATCCTCTATTTTCTCTGATATTCAGTCTTCAGAGGAGAAAGATGAAGTGCATCTTCATAGGGAGACACACGGGCAATAAGAAGGTGGAAGTGACTTCAGTGGATGGCCCTGGCTCGTGGGCTCTCATTACATAGAGGCTAGAGGGGCACAATAAAAAGATCAAATTCAGCAGAGATAAATGACACACATCATCCTCTTAGCTGATCGATAACCAGCTTCTTAGTGTAACCACTGTCAGCCAGCTGTATCAGTCTCTCTCCAAGACGCACAGAGAAGCGAAGATTATATCTCTTTCAAGCCTGGAAGCCTTTAAAGTCAGAAAACCTATAGGGATACAGGCATGTTGCAATGATTTTTCTATAACATTACAAATGTCTGGTTTATCGATGGAAATAGAGTAATTTTACCAGTGCAAGCAGCATGAATTAAAACAAAAGCAAAAACCAAGATAAATTATGCCATATTGCTAGGCTTTTCCATAGCCACCCTACTAAATACTGCCATTTGAAGAGTTTAAATAATGGAGGACTATTACATTTTGATACCATACAGAACTTGCAGATTACTAAAGCGGATACTTTAGAATGAAGTCTGAGCAAGTACTGACTAAAACAAAGTCTTAGCAACAGCTTCCAGTGAAGCATAGCTACATATTTTATTTGGACATTTCAAGAATGAAAACGAGAGGGAACTTTTAAGAGGCCTTAAACCCTATCTTCCCACCCTCTCCTTCAAGTATAAATTTAGATAAGTGTAATGTACAGAACATAAGCATCCAAATAGGCTCGTTTGATTATATGGCTTTTCTGTCTAGGAATTATGGAAACAGGATGTTTTATTTGATGTTGGGATATAATATTACTGAAAGTTTTTGCTAAGGTTAATAAAAAGGAAATTTAATAGATGCATTAAAATGTCTGAAATAGGCTCATGAGTTAGAGCAGTGAGCTCACTGCACTTAAAGCCTGGAAGTCAGGATTCGATGCCACTCAACAGCGTGTGTGTGTGTGTGTGTGTGTGTGTGTGTGTGTGTGTGTGTGTGAAGTAAGGAGGTTGCTTTAGGGAAAGAAATTTCTTTGGGTCAATATTTTAGAGCATGTTGCTTCAGAGAAATCCCTATAAGTGGCACTTAAATTCTTTTATTAATAGAAGTTGGTATAAGAATGACAAATTTCTTTTCTGGAGACCGTTTACCATCATTCTCATCAATATTTAACCACTGGGAAGCAGGGGAGGCCCATTAGGTTAGCTCAAGGATTGCTTAAAAATCTGTGATAATTTGAATCAAAATTCAGTCTGAGAAAAGTTGGGAAACCTGTCTGGTGAGAAAGCTGTTCTTTTTTTCTCCTCCTTTTCCCCTCCCTTCTCAAAGTTCTCCTGATTTGTGAGCCCAGGGCAAGTTTAATTATAATTAGTTAATGTCAGTTAATTAGGTAATGTTCACATAGTACTTTGAAGATGAAAAGTGTTTTAGAAATGCTAAGTGCTATCATTATTAATATCAGCAAAGGGGAAAAATTAAGCATGCCAAACACTTTTAGAAACTGCAGAATTTGAACATGCAGTGCTTGTACCATGTGACTCGTCAGTTCCACCATCTCGATTCTTCCTGATGAAATGTGAAGCAGGCTTTTGTCTTCATTGTTTGGGTGTCCAGAGCTCCCTTTCTCCTTCCCTGTCATATGCTGTCACTGCTCAAAGAGTTGAGTGAGTCAATTCCTCCCAGATAGATGTACTGGAGAACATACTCTCATATGCATATGTGTTCACACACAGAAAGATCAGCCATCAATGTGAGCTCAGACTCATGTTTATTTCTGAACTCAGACATTCCTTAGGCTCCCACTCTTTGTATTTTCTTTCATCTTTCTTTCTCAGAAGAAAACAGTAGAAAATAACAAGAACCAAAAGAACCCAAATTGGAATATCTAATTTATTTAAGAAAAATGAACCTGCCAAGTAAAAAGTAGAATCTCTTACTTGCAAACACATGGAATTCTCTTAGTTGTAATTAAGATGCACACTTTGGAGGCATATGGCTCCTAAGCTTTAGAAATACATGGCTGTCCCATGCCACTTGCAGAACGTTTATAGGCCACATTATATCTGGACGATGCTTCACACAACCTTTTATTAGCTATGCTGAAGAAAGTAGGTCAATATAATTTCTGATTTACACAGGAGGAAAGGGGACCCTGGCCAGAGCTAAGTCCAGGTGAGGGTGGAGATACTCTTTGGAAAGGAATGCTAATTGGAGGCAATGCCTTCCTCCACCTGTCTTCCTGACATAAACTTTCCTCATAGATTTAATTTTGAAGAGGCTTATAATGAACAATAGGTTAAACTCTGGGATCTTGGAATGAAATAAGTCAGTCCGTGTTGGTGGAGACACAGGGGCAGGAGAGTTGAGAGCCTGCATTGCCTTCTGGCTCAAGACTTCTACAAAGCAAGTGCAGATCACCTTTGAGTGCTCCAAGGTCATGGAAAGTCAGTAGGAAACTCCTGGCTCATGATTCCTTATTTCTTTGTGTAACTCGTGGATTTCTTACTGCCTTTTCTTCACGTAAATTGGTTAGGTAGGAGAAATACCAGGGAAGTGGCATGGAAGTGTCTTGGAATTGAGTTAAATTGTTCCCAAGGGTCCAAATTGGTTTTTTACTGTTTGGCGGAGTAATTTGTGCATCTCACGGAAGGGCTAATGAACACTTCACTTTGGCACTTGGAAATAGACACATTCAGATAATGTTAATCAAACATAATTAACTTTCAAGGAAGGAGGCTGGGAGAGTGGGTCAAAACAAATATGCTGAAATAGAACAGGGCTGTGTGCAAAGTCCTGCAGTTAAAAAAATTTTTTTGACTGCATATCCATAGAATAACTATGCAGTTTATTAAAGCAAAACAAATCAAAACAAAGCAAGACAAAACAGCATCCACCCAAATTTAGAGACTTTTGTTGACTAAAAGCTTTATATATGTGCAGTGATATGACCTGAATGCAAAGTGCTCAGGCACTGAGGCTTCTATGTGGCAGGTGTCTAGCACCAAAGCTGAAGGAGGGCTCCTCAGGTTTGCAAAGGCCACTTCTCAAAACAAAGTTTTTCTGGGCTTTAGATTTTGGGAAAACTTGAGTGTTTTAGGAATGGTTGAACTGAAAGGGATTTAACCTTAAAAAAGGTGAAGTTTCTAGAAATATGATGGATGTTTTAAAATATTTCAAATTAAAGTCCAGGCATGGTGGCTCAGGCCTGTAATCCCAATGCTTTGGGAGGCCAAGGCAGGACGATTGCTTGAGGCCAGGAGTTTGAGACTAGCCTGGGCAAGATAGCAAAACCCTGCCCTGTCTCTACAAAGAATTTAAAAATTAGCTGGATGTGGTATAGTCCAAGCTACTCAGGAGGCTGAAGCAGGAGGATTGCTTGAGCCCAGGAGTTTAAGGTCGCAGTAAGACGTAATTGTACCACTGCACTCCAGCCTGGGTGAGAGTGAGACCATGTCTTTAGGCCCTTTTTTTTAAAATTAAAAAACCAATTTTTAAAATATTAAAAAGCCTTATAATCTGGAGAAGAGTTTAGGCTTAGAATGACTGTGGCCTAGGAAGAGGTGATCAGTCAAGCTGTGGTTCTAGACTTTAAGGCTCTTAGTAGGTTGCCCCAGCCCTTCTCCCTCATGCTGTTCTTCACTGCTCCCTTATCAGACTTCTCTGTCCATCTAGCCTGGGTTGGTTCACTGTTCCCCAAATGCACCTTCCTAGTCACGAGGGGGGACCTCTCTTTCCCTTTACTCTTGTCTGCAGTGCATTTCTTTCCTAATGAATCCTTCTAAGTCTTGCCCAGTGTTTTTCACCCCTGGCTACATATTAGAATTACCTAGGCAGCTTTTAAAAATTCTATGCATGGGCGCCACTTCCAAAGGTTCTAATTTAATTGATCCAGGGTGGGATCCAAGCATCAGAATTATTTCAAAGCTCTCCATGTGATTTTAATAGACCTGGGCCACCAGTTTAGCTCTAACTCGACTTTGGTGACGCATTCCTCAGTTTCACTTGTTCCTCTGACTGCCCGCTGGGACATTCACTTGTAATTAATATGTCTGATATAATTCGGTCAACAAAAACCAACTATCTGCTGTATGTCATTCATCATCCTTCAGGGTGTGTATGTCTAATAATTTCAGTTGAATCGTAAATCCTTTGGATGTGTTTTATATTCTTCACTCCTTCCTCTCTAAAACCTACTAAAATACCTTATCCATAGAACAGTGTGAGTTTTTCTTTAAATTATTATAGAAAATCAATACATATTCCTTTTTTTATTATACTTTAAGTTCTGGAATACATGTGCAGAACGTGCAGGTTTGTTACATAGATATACATGTAGCATTAGATATACATGTAGCATCAACCTAATGTAGAAGACAGGTTGATGGGTACAGCAAACCACTACGGCACGTGTATATCAGTACATATTTCTTATATAATTGGCAAATAAATGCTGATAGTTGATACTAAACTTATAAAAATCATTATATCCAGAAATGTATATTAAAAAGGGAGAGCACTGGCATTTAGCTAAATTATTGAGTGAGACAACAAGTTAAGCACTTTGGGAGGCTAAGGCGCACAGATCACTTGAGCCCAGGAGTTTGAGACCAGCCTGGGCAACATGGCAAAACCAGTCTCTACTAAAAATACAAAAATTAGATGGGCATGGTGGCATGCGCTTGTATTCCCAGCTACTCAGGAGGCTGAGGTGGAGCTGCGGTGAGCCATGATCGTGCCACTGCACTTCAGCCAGGATGATAGAATGAGGCACTGTCTCAGGAAAACAATAAAGAAAACGTAAGAATATTTTGGATGCATTTATTTTTGTGGTAGATGATATCATGAAAGGTAATTGTGATGGCTCATCAAAGTGCCATCCAAAACAGAATAACAGGGTTTGGCTGACCCTGGGAATGGCTTAGCATGATTTTGCCTATGGAGTTGAGACAAAGTTGAGACATGAGGCTGCAAGGTTAATTAACTGTTTCAGGCTAATGAGAACATCTTTGCTTTCTTTACTGCCTCAGAGAGAGTGGCTTTTTGAATCATGGAGCTGAGTTTTGTTTTACCCTTACAGGTGGATTTGTGCAAGCCAGAACAAAATCTACATGCCAAGAAACTGATGGAATAACTAAACTGTTAATAAATTCCAGTGCCACCTAATAATAATACTTTGTATTTATATAACGTCTTTCTTGGAGGAACTCAAAGCACTTTATGGGTTCTGAAAGTTAATCAAGTTGGGAATTTTTCAGTCATTGTGGGAATGAGAACCAGGCCTACAAATCTCCAAGCTGTAAGCTGGCTTTCCTTATTTGCACATGTGCACCCTGTTAATGTGGGGACTTCAAAAAGTCTGAGGCTCTGTGGCCTTAGAGAAGTTGTAACATAAAGTGAACTGAAATCCATTTCTGGTCAGCTGGTATAAGGATCCAAACAATGTTTAAAATATTTTACCAAATGAAAACATTAAAAAAAACCATATGCAGCTGTCTGGCCTTACTTTGTCCCCATGACAATTGCTGAAATATAATGATCCCTGTGTTTGTGTTTCTAGTTATTATAGGAATAATTGTGAGGAGAGTGAGTAAATTTTACTTTTTTATTTATGGGCATTTTCTTGTTTTTCTCTAATATGTATAATCTTTGAATAATAATGGACTGGGGAAGTAGCAGTTTCTACAGCATGGCGAAGGGTAAGAGGATAAAAATAAATATCTTGTGACAAGAGTGTTAAGTGGTGGCTTGATTATTTTCATAGCAATTAGGATATCATTTCATAGAGGAGCTCTTAAAACAAGAGTCTTTAAATATGAAGAAGAAATGTACCCTGGGATGGGATTTTAGAAATTTTGGTAAATAATAAGGATCATGCAACTGATCCATGTCATCGGAGACTGATAAGTTGTATGAACATAATCTTTAAATCTGTGCACCCTGGGCTGTTTCTGCCCTTGCTTAGGTTCTCCTATCGTACCACTTGGTTGACAAAGACTTGATTGTTCATTGTAGAGCTGGGTTTTGTCTAGGCAACTGCTTGCTTTTCCTGGGGTCCTAGGGACTTGAAATGTGTTCCATGTAGCAAGGTTTTATGTATCCTTTAAAGAGGCAGATGGAGTTGACTTTGAGCATCTGCCATATTGTAGTAGAGTAGATCTTCTAAAATTAGAATATCAGCTCTTCATTCAAAGATACTTTGTAATTCCACATACAGTGCAATGAACATTCCTGGGCTCAGTAGACATTTGTTGACTGATTTTTTAAATATAGGGTTTCCCACAGGGATAGGAGTAGCTTTGGTGATGGTCAAGATGATTTTAGATGGGGCTGAGACCCATCATGTAGAAAGTTATTAGTTTTTCGATTCTCTCTACATTTTTTTTCTGATTATTTAATGGGGGTAGCCTTATTTGGGTATTGATATGTCTTTAATTATTTAGGTTTTGGTGTAAAGCATGCTAGTTATCCATTTTTTTTTTTTTCTTTTCTTTTTTTTTTTTTGAGACGGAGTCTCGCTCTGTCGCCCGGGCTGGAGTGCAGTGGCCGGATCTCAGCTCACTGCAAGCTCCGCCTCCCGGGTTTACGCCATTCTCCTGCCTCAGCCTCCCGAGTACCTGGGACTACAGGCGCCCGCCACCTCACCCGGCTAGTTTTTTGTATTTTTTAGTAGAGACGGGGTTTCACCATGTTAGCCAGGATGGTCTCGATCTCCTGACCTCGTGATCTGCCCGTCTCGGCCTCCCAAAGTGCTGGGATTACAGGCTTGAGCCACTGCGCCTGGCCTAGTTATCCATTTTTCATAATGATATAAAGTTTGTTTTATAATAAATTTAGGTAGAAAAAAATGAAAATATTTATAGAAAAATATTAAGCAAACAATAGCCCAGGCAGTGTGTGTAAATGTCAAAAAATTGATTTATGAGAATGACAGAATTCCCTTATTACTTGGGTTTATTCCTAAATTTAACCATTGTTTTCACTTTCTATATTTTTACTGGAATTATCTATGACTAATTTGACTTCTCACTACTCCTAGATTATATGATTACGAATGGTAAAAAATCATAATTTTCTTTAAATTTCTTACTTTCTAGGTACAGGAATATGTTTTTCTCAGGGATCTTCAGCAGAGTTAAGTGTCCACTGTATTTAACGAATGAACCTTTCATGCATGTATTTAGAATAATATAATCAACGTACCATTTTGGGAAGATTTGGAAAATAGTCCCTCTATGTTCTGTGGTTCAGATGTGGAACCGCTACATGAGAAAGGTTTCAAAGTTGTTTTTGTTAAGTTCAACCAATTTAGCTTAATTATCTTTGCTTTGAGAACATTTGGTCATGCAAAGAGGGTGAAGAAACATCAGGGAGAGGTGAGAAAGAAAAGCGTAGAGGATGGAGAGAAGGGAGTGAGCGTACAAAATGGCAGGGAGGGAGAGAAAGTAAAAGAAAGTCATCCAACAAGAGCAGAGGGAGAGAAACGACGTAAAACAATGTAAAAATATTCTGTGAATTAATATGTTTGTTTGCAGAATATGTGTTGATAAGGAAACTATTTTTAAGTCTGTTGAAATATGGATAGATTTATATCCTGATAGTGTTGCTCTCAGGGACCCAGAGATTCAAAAGAGGAGGCAGACCTGGACTGAAGTTCTAGTACCTGCCGCTAGTTTTGTGACCTTGGGCAAGCCCTGTAACTTTGCTAAACCTCAGCCCCCTATCTCTAATAGGCAGTGATAGTATTTGCCTTCCAGGATTGCTGGTAGTAGTAAATAATACTTGGTTATTATGAGAAAGTAGGGACTCTCTTACAAAACAACTAACAAGTGCATTGTAGAGCTGGAATCACCAGACCTCCAAAAACAAACAGGAAACAAGGTCTTAAACAAACAAACCAAAACAACTAACATATTCTAAAGGAATGTGAATTTCTCTGTTCTTTTCTTCAGAATGTGATCCCTTCCCTCTGCGGCCCTCTGCATTTCATGTTGGTGATGCTCTCTTCCTGGCTGCAGAACAGGCAGCCTGCTGCTACTTGGCGAGCTCATGACACCATGCTCCAGAGTCTGCTCTGACCTCCATTCTCTGACCTCCATCTGGGGGAGTGACCATAAGCCTAAGCCAAGCTGGAGTGAGGTTTTTGAGACAGGTGCTATGATGTATTTGTTGTGTGTAGGGGGGTGTAAAAGTGAGCTACAGAAGTTCTTCCCTGGGCTAAACTGTGGCATAACTGAAGTTATTTCAGGCATTCCTTTTTGCCCTTTTCTTCTTCCACAGGAGAACTTCTCAGGTACACAAGATTGTTGTCTTGTATCTCCTCCCTGTTATCACTCAGTCCTCACCCTTACACTGAAACCACTTTCAAGAAAGCAGCCATTTAGACCTTGTGTGAAATCAGGGTAACGTTACCTTTCCCAGGTGTGTTTGCAATTTGAGTTGTTTTTGTTTTTTTTTTTTTTGTTTTTTTTGGCCAGTTGTGGCACTCTGGCCCTCTTAAAGGGATTTCAGACAATTCCAGAACTTTCTGAAAAAGAACCTATGTGGGTAGGTCTTATAGACAGAATCCTGGAAGAAAACCACACACTCATGTCCCGGGAATTCCCTGGGCCTCTCTCATAGACCTCAAGGCCAATGTTTCCAGGGCAGACCTCCTTTCAGATATTCTGGTCTATACATCACACCATTTTTTGGGTTGTTTTCTGGGTTCTGTTTGGGAAATGTAATTATGTTTGGTGCATAGTAGGCACTTAATTCTTATTGTTATGGGTTTGCTAGATGGCAGGGTATGTAAGTGCCTCTATCTGCTGGTCGTAAGTTGATCCTCTTGCCCTTCCTTGGGGTAGCAACGGTTCCTGATCCTCTTCAGCCATTCATGGTTAGGGTGCTGTAGTTTGCTAAGCACATTTATAGCAGGCTCAGCTCCATGCAGTAATTCTGTCTCTCTGTTTGTCTGTCTGTCTGTCTATCCATCCATCCATCCATCTAATCTAGCTTCCACCCTCTAATAGAAAACAATATATTAATCCAAAGCCTAACGCTATGCCTAGGAGCTATCACCACCCTGTTTATAGCAATCTGCACTTTAACACAAAATGACATTAAAAAAAATCGTAGCTTTCTCCACCTCAAGCCGACTAGGTTTAATAGTAGTTACTATCGGCATCAACCAACCATACCTGGCATTCCTACACATTTGCACCCATGCCTTTTTCAAAGCTATACTATTCATTATCATTATAGGCTTTACTCCTTGTAAATATAGTTTAAATAAAAAAGTCTAACTGTTCATTATAAAGAGAATAGAGGGAAGGGTTTGAAGCCTTTCAGACATTTCCTCTGGACAGTTCAAGATTTCAGATGGCTCTGCTTACCTTCCCTGGCCTTCAAAAAACTGGGCTTCATAGCTTTTAGAACAAAGTGTGAAACACTGGCACTTTTAACAGGGCTGCATCATGGAAAGGCCACTTGAGATTTGCTGTTGCAGGCTGCTAGTGTTTCGTTTTGATGTTACGGCTGCTGTTCTGGGTTTTAAATATTTTAATGAGAATTTTTATTGTGTTTGTGGACTGGCTTTTAGCAAAGACTGCAGTTCTAAATATTCTAATAAATGAATGGGAGGTGTGTATAAAGAGAATTAAAAAGGAAACCTAGTTAACCCATACTTACAGGATATTCCATAAACCACGATCGAATCTGATGTTTAAAAGGTGAAGTGCATGACTAGGTACTGGAGGAGTTGATGATGCTTGTCTTCCAGAACTAGTATAACCACAAAATGTCTGCACATTCTCAGGTGGTTTGGTGAGTATTTGTTTCTCTCTTATTTTCAAGTGGATTATTATTGTTGTTGCTGTTGCAATGGAGTCACCATGGTTCAGAGCTGTGCCTGGTTACATACAGAACAAAGAACATGAGGAAAGGGATGACTTACCTAGAAAACCTAGCCTGTGTGACTTACCTAGAAAACCTAACCTAGGCAGAAAATCTTCTGCCTCTTGCAAGTAAGTGATGAAACCTTATCTACCTGTTTATACATTTTACAAATAGGCCTAAATACCTAAACCTGTGTAGAAAACATTTCCAATGAGCAATACAGTTCGTTTTGTGAATTGTACTCCTTCCTCCCACTCTGGTTTTGGTGCCTTAGGGCCTTTCCATAAAAAGATGAACTTATGCAATCTAGCTAGGTGGTGTTCACAGTGCTTTAAAAATGCATTGTCTTTTTGGTGTCATGGTGCCAGGAGCGCTGTAGGAGAGTGTGGGCTTATATTTTCCCTGCTCCCAAACATCGAAAGATAAGATGGAAAATTATTATGAAAAGTGATGGTGCCGGTCATTTCTCTGTTTGCTCTCAGACTGATTTCTTGTTCTCAGCCTCTGCCCTGCCTAGTCAGGGTCAGCCATAGAGATGCACAGGCAGGAAATTGCATAGAGGGAGGAGGGGAGATACTGGCTATTCTGCCAACTCTCTGCCTCAGGTAGCATCTCCAGCAGTGTTTCTAACTTCCAAACAGGCTCTGCCATTGTGCCCCCATACCCCGCCCTCACAAAGCTTGTTAGATCCAGCTTTTTCTGCGCTTCTCTGTCTGGGTTCTGGTACTACCTACCTCGTCCTGCTACCTCCTCCCACTTGTAGTAACAAAACCCCAACACATTATTTTCTGATTATACATAATGCATGGCCATTGTAAAGAAACGTAAACAACATAAAACTATAAGAAGAAAAGTGTCGAATTACCTGAAATCCCACTATCCAGCAATGACCATAATCAACATATTCGTGTATTGCCTCCCTGTGTTTTGGGAAACATTTAGATGCTACTAGTGGCTTCTCGGGGCTGTAATTTGTGGATAAGCTTCTGTGATAAGAGCCTGTGCTACCTGAGAATATCAGGCCAGTTCCCAGGATGATGGGCACAAATGCAAAAAAACAGCAAGTCATGGATTTGAGACCCTGACCCTCTACCAAATATATGTGTGCATGTGTGCACGTGAGCGCGCGCGCACATACACACACACTTCAAAACCCGGTTGCCTTGAAGGCCACTTTCAGAGTACATGTCCTTGGAAGAAGCCCCATTTTGCATGTTTTTCACTGCAGGTGTATACTGAACAGCTTCAAAAGTTTATTTCCAAAGGAAAGTAAGCTTCTGCAGCAACTCAAAGAGGACTACAAGCAACTATGCTCCTTGAGCAGAATAACAGCAAAAACAAACCCTGTATTTGGGTGGTAACTTTCTTCAGAAGAGCTCAAGGTGTTCTGGCAGTATCTAAATTACTGTGGGGAAGTTGTTTTTATTTCTTCTTGTGGATGGGAAATCTGGGGCCAGTGAGGCAACCATGTGACCAAAACCCACTGATCCAACATCTTCTGATGCTTTCTGACTCTGAGAAGCTAATAATTTCTCAGTTGTAGCCCTGGGCCCACTTCCAGAGATTCTGATTCCATAGGTTCTGAGATGAGGCATTTCCCCAAAGCTCCTCACGTGTTAATGTATAGCTAGGTCTAGGAACTCTTGCTATAGGAACGTTGTTATGTTCACATTCACTGGCCTGGTAATTTAAACCCACGTGGTGCATGGCACAGGCTGGTCTTTATAAAATATTGGGAAACTGTGAACTGTCAGTTCTTCCATCTTAGGGTAATCAAACTGGAGATATTCAGGCATTTCTTGTCCATGATTTGTCTTCCTGCTTCTGGTTTTCTGTACTTGCCATCTTGCTCCATTGGGTGTAGGTGACTCCCATCATTGGGAGGCAGAATGTAGGTCCAGACCTGTGGTGATGAAGACACAAGTTTTCAGTAACGCTGGGAAAAGGTGACAGTTCCTCCCTGGATCCCTCCTATCTCCTCTTGGGCCTGCTGCCTGTGGTGTCATAGGTTTCCCACCGTGCTCTATGCCAGCTTGTCTTCTCTGTCAGCATACATTAATAATAAAAGGATATAAAAAATGTCAGACTCTCCTTCCCTCTTTAAAACACCTTAGTCCTAGTCCTAATTTCTTTGGTGCCTGTGTGGTTAGCTAATCTGAATTAATATGTTACTGGAGAAAAATGGATGTATTAGATTCTACTGCTGCAAAACAAATTAACTCAATACTGAGCTGCTTTGCTTAAAGCAACAAGTATTTATTACCTCAAGTTTATTTGGGTCAGGAATTTGGGAGGAGTTTAGTCAAATGGCACTAACATGGGTCTTTCCTGATATTGACTGGGGCTTCAGTCATCCTTGATCCTTGGCAGCAGCTGGGGGATCAGCTTCTAAGATGGCTCATTCATGTGGCTGTTGGCTGGAGTCCTCAGTTCCTAGTGGGCTGCTGCTGTCAGGACACCTCAGTTTCTTTCCTTGCAAAGAAGTGGCCCCACGGGGCTGCTTGAGTATCCCCATGGCATGGCTCTCCCTAGAATGGCTGATATGAAAGAGAAATAAGATGGGAGCCACTCAGCCTTTTATGTCCTAATCTCATGATAGTGTTGCTGTCACTCTACCACATTCTTTTTTTTCCCCCCAAGACAATCTTTTCTATTTCACTATATTGTAACTTTGCTTTTGGAATACAGAGAAACATATCACAGCTAATATCAGTGGTTTGAGTTTCTAAATAGAAATTATACAATCCATGCAAGAAAATTGAATAGCACTTTCTACACAGATGCAAAAACAATCTGCTCCAAAACTACAAGGGTAAAAATAAGTGATTGGGATTTGCATGCACCCTTAAAAATATACCCCTTTTACCAGTCCCCAATATTTTACTTCGAATAATTCTGTTTTCTTTAAAAATAATATAATTATAAAGACTTTCTGTAGAATCCTGGCCTATTTAAAATGGGCCAAGTGCAGGAACGTGGCTTTAAGTAGAAGCTTTTCTATGGTTAATCTAGTAACAGCATGTATAGTGATTAAGATAAAAAAGAAGGATATACTTACATGTATTCATATTGATCTGTAATTTTCTTATTTTTCTTTTTTAGTTATTTGTTTTAAAATTTATTATTTTTAAGTTTTAGGTTCAGAAGGTATGTGTGCAGGTTTGTTACATGGTCTACCCACCCCCCTGCCTTTTTTTTTTTTTTTTTTTTTTTTTTTTAGCTGGAAGTGGGTCACTAAATACAATCCACACTTAAGAAAAGAGGAATTGGGCTCCACCTTTTGAAGGGAGGAGTATCGAAGACTTTGTGGATGTATTGAAAACCTACCACAGTGGATAACCCTTTAATATGCTAGCCTTTCCAGATCCCATATTTACATATTAATAGAGCCTAAAGCTGCTCAAGGCTTAATAGATTCTAGAGCTCCCTTCCCTGACTTATTGACTTTAGACAAAGAAGAATGGGGCGTTTCAGTCTTGTTGATTTGTAATACCCTCTCCTCCCTGCAATGCACATGCTCATGCAGGTAGACATGCACACAGGCACACAATCACCCTGTGGCTCTGGATCTGGTCCACATAGTGGTCACCTCACAGCTGTCACAAGCAAAACTTTCTCTCCCCCAGGATCTTCCCTACCCCCATTCCCAGTCAGGCACTGGTCCCTATGGTTTCTGACTTTTATGTTGAATACTTCATTCTGGTAACCCCATTCTTTGTCCTCAGTTTGGCCTTGAAGAAAAGCAGAGCAAGAATTGGAATGACATTTGTAAGGAGGAGGAAAATCTTTTCCTTCCGCCCATGTTTTCAGGAATTGTGATATCCCCTATATCCTAGCAACAGTCTTGGAGGTGAGGCAATGCTTTGTGTGAATCAAAGCAAGTCTCAGTGTAGCATCCTGACTATTGAAAAGGACTTTAAGATGAAAAAACTGCCAATTATATGTCTTTGAATTGGATTCCATCCAAGCCCTCCCTGAAGGAATCCCATTTTCTTGGTGTCTGTGCTGGGACAGGAAGGGAGGAAGGAATCCTGGAACATGGACTGCTGGACTGCCTGAGAGCGTGAAGCAGTTCCTTTGGACAAAGAATGATATCTATTTCTCAGGTTAGGTTACTAAAATGTGATGGATGGATAAACCAAAGATTATGGTTCCGTCGGGCTTCTTAGGACATCATGAGTTACAAGCTTGTAAATCACCTGTGAAATATGCCATTAATCAAGGGTAAAGAGGGATAAGGAAGCCTCTCTGTGTAGGTCGAAGATGGTAAAGGAAATTGTCATAGGAGGAGATATTCTTTGTATCTGGTCTAAGTAAGATCTGTAAGCTCCTCGGAAGAAAGACCTAATTATTACAAGAGATATAGGAACAGTGTTACTGATTGTAAAGTGGCATGTTTTTTATATCTTCCTAGGGACATGGATAGAATTTTACGTGGTTTGATATTTTGCTTGGGTGTGTTTATGAGGGGTGTTAATTAGGAAGAACAGGTGGCACTGTGTACTTTTGTTATAAAGCATCCTTTGTTGAGTGGTTACTGAGTGACAGCATCAAAGCAAGGCCTATTCCTTGACTTATTTTATTTAACCATCACAGCAACCCAGAGAGGTAGCTTATTATTAGCTCAGTATTTATGGGTGAAATGCCCAATGCTACACGGCTAATAAGTGGCAGAAGCAGAACTTGGATTCAGATATATTGGCTTCCAGTACTCTGTGTATTCTGCTTTGCCTTATCTCTTTTAACAGTACTTGTTAGTGAGGGGGCTACAGATATCTCCCACTTCTCATATGGGATGGTTTTATGCTTTTCTGCAAAGCAGGGGAATGACCTCTTGCCTTTGTTTAGCATCTAATCTGCAAAATGGGCTAATGGCTAAATTAGTGTAAAGAGCAAATGAGATATGTTAAAGCATTTTGTAAACTAGGAAGTACAGTTTAAGTACAAAGCATCTGCTTTGAGTGGTAATATGAGCTAAATGTTTGTTTCCTCCCCCGCCCCCGCCAGAATTCGTATGTTCAAATCTAACCCCCAAGGAGATGGTATTAAGAGATGGGTCATTTGGGAAGAGATTAGGTCATGAGGGTTCTGTGCTCATGAATGGGACTAGTGCCCTTATGAAGGAGGCCTGAGGGAGTTTGTCTGTGCTGCTGTGTTAGGACCCAGCAACAAGATGTCATCTGTGAATCGGAGGGCAAGCCCTCACCAGATACCATATCTGCTGGCACTTTGCTCTTGGACTGACCAGCCTCCAGAACTGTGAGAAATAAAGTTCTGTTGTCTGTAAGCTGATCATTCTAAGGTATTTTGTTACAGCAACCCCAAGCAACTAAGACAAGTAGTCAGATTAACTCAAGTTATTTAAGAGTGCTGGTTATATTCAATGCATTTTACTAAGACTGAATGTTTGCAGAGCTTAGGTGTTAATGGGATTTCAACCTAGTGCCCTGTGTTATTTCTTGAGAACTGGAGAATAAGTAGTAGGGCTAGCTGAAATTGGTACAGCAAAAAGTGTCATTACCTGCATAAATTCTGTGCTCTCTCTCATACTTTGGAGTTGAGCTATATGAGTAGTAAATCACCACCTCTCTAGAAGGTAAGCAGTTGCCTATTTTCAAATATTAAAATCTAAGGCAGGCAAAGAAAAATGGGTTAAGATGATTACTTAGTACAAAATACAGGAACCACCCTGAGTTTCAAGTACAAAGGAAAACAATCTAGGCTCTTATCCCCATATAAATTGAGGTGGGAAAGAGCGGTGTACAATGAAGGAATTGAATAAATAACATGAGATATTTATGAGATGAAATTTCTCTTTGTAGAGAGAAGGTCTTGAATGCAAAATGTGAAATATTTATCTTCTTGCTATTCACTATTGTCTGTTTTAAATAAGGTTGTCTAGTTCATTAATAATGAAGAGGACAGCAGAACACTATCATTCTGAAGATGATTGTACACATTTATAATAATTTACCATTTCTAGGTGCTTACTCTTGTTTATTAGTTTTCTCTTCACCAATGTCTGTAAAATGGAGGCGATCAAAATTTTTCTTACTTAACAGATTCAGGAATTCTGTAGCTCACATAGGTGAGCTTCCTACGATACTATACTTTGAGAAAGGAGTGGGTAAAATAACTTGGATCGTTAGTTTATTTTGGTCCCTGCAGTTACATATGGACACATGGTTCTGTGTTCTACCTCCTGTGCCAGCCTTAAAAATAAGCTCAGGTGACGAGAGACTACAATGCAAAAAGCCTTAGTCCACCGCCTCCCATCACCTCATTTTTCAAAGGAGACAACCAAGCCTAAATGAACACATGATGGGTGAAGGACCTGTAACTCAGACCCAGATTGCCTGTTTCTTCAAGCTTGGTTTCATTCAACCCTCATGTGCCACACATTGAGCCACCCCAGGCACTCCATGATCTGGGAAGCTGCTCTCTTTGCCTCTGCTTTGCTTTCTGGATGGAGCTACAGTATGTAATGGATGGGGGTGGGCAGCAGTCAGGATGCAATGGGACTGAGCCGTGTAAAAGATTTCAAAACTCCTCAGCATTTTTTTTCAGCCCACAACATTTGCATTGGCTTCACTCCCTGCCCACCTAATCATCCTCTTATTCCCCATCAGACAGCAAGTACAAATGCCGGCAGCCACAGCCTCAGTTTTCCCGAAGCCACCAGTTCCTGTAAAGCCAAAGGGAAACAGAGAGGAGGGCTGAACACTCTTGGCTCGGTTTCCTCTTGGAATTTGGCCCAAGTTTCTTCACTTTCCTCCAGATTGCTTGTAGTCTCTTGTCACCTGAGCTTATTTTTGAGGCTGGTACGGATGGTGGAACACAGAACCACGTGCCCACGTGTAACTGCAAGGGCCAAGATGGTGATGTAAGAGAGCCGGATACTCCCAGAACCAGCCAGATAGTTGTCAACAAGGTGCAAAGTGAGACTGAGAATGGCTCTGAGCAGGGAAAAGAATGGTGCAGATTATGCATGGGACCACTGGGATTTCCAGATTCATTTCTAATGCCCCAACTTTAATTCTATTCCACACTGGTTTGTCTCTAGATTTTGCCAGACATTGTGCTAGGTTTTGGAAAAAAGAGCTCAAGGATAAGACCCATTCCCCTGTCTTCCAAAAGGTCATCACCTCATCAGCATCACCTGGAGACTTGATACCATTTAGACACCTGATCTTCACTCCAAACCTGCCAAATTATCACCCCTGGGATGCTGGCCCAGGGATCTTCTATTGAAACAAGCCTCCCATGTTAATCTCCCCAAAGTTTGAAGGAAGGCAAGTGAGAAAACATTAGAAGATCTCCACTTAGAAGTGGAGGGACACCTGTGTGTCCAGGCTTGGAAACAAACTCATGAATCCTGAGACCTGGAAAAATAAACTCTTTGAGTTTGGGTTTCCTGGGGCTTGTGGGTGATTGGCTGGGCTTCTTTAGGTATGAGGGATGAATATCTCAGGTCACTTAAGGAAATTTTCTTAATTTGAAAACAAAGATCAAGCCAAATTCTGATAAAGAAATATTTATTGAGCACGATGGTCATAGCCCTTCAGAAGATGAGGGAGTCTAAGTTAAGCTCTTGCCTTCCATTTAGCAGTGGTCCTAAGACTCACCAATGTAACCCAGAGGATAAAAGATAAAATAAGTAAAACCTTAGAGTGTCCGTGCTTTGGGAGAAGAGAGTATGGAGAACATCCTCTTGCGTGGGGGGCATTTAAATGTGGAACTGAGAATCTTGGGAGAGAGGGTAAGATGAGTAGAGGTGGACAAGGATGCTCACTGATGGGGACGCAACTGTTATTGAAGGTCCATGCAATAATATAAGCTTTCTGTGAGCTAAAAATAACATTTACTGAGCACTTTCCATGGGCCCTCTCTACAGCTTACAAGTGTTAACTTCCTTTTATCCTCACAGCAACACAATGAGTTAGATATTATTACTTGCTCCATTTTCCACATGAGAAAATTGAGGCACAGAGAGGTGTATTAATTGCTCCATGTCACATGGCAAAGAAGCAGTAGATCCAGGATCTGAAGCTCAAGAGTCTTCCTGTGGGATGTCTGCACTCAGCCCTGTCCCTTAGCTTAGAAAGCCATTTGAGGAATGTGTTCACACTGCTGAGCTCTCTTGTCCCTCCAGGCTCCTGCAGAAAAAGTCCCTGCTGATATTCCAGGGCAGAGGAAGTGAAAGCTGTAACCCTCAGGAAATGCCAGCATTGAAGGAGAGGGTGCAAAAAGGCTGAGAGAGTTGGAATAATTTGAGACTTTTCCAGGGCCCACCATGGCAGCACATTTCAGGGCATTTTATATCTGTCCAGGGCAGGAGGCAATCAGTACCCTTTCTTGGTGGGACTCAGGTGTGCATTTATAGAGGAGCCAGACCCCTGGCTGCTGGTTTTGCTTGCCAGGGTCAGCAGGTCTAGGGCAGGAACATAGAGGCATGGCCCACTTTACAGGAGTTGGCAACATGAGTTACATAGGTGAAAAAAAGAAACATCTGGAGGAATCCCACAGTGCTGGCAAGAATAACATTGCAATGCTTGACCTTGGGGTTGGATGCAGAGATAAATTAAGCTGATCGACTAGGAGATTGGGATATGGAAAAGGTTAGTGTCGAGTGGGGGCAAACACCATTAGAATGGTGAGTTTGGAAACTGAGAGGTCCTGCAGCAAGACTTATAAATGACTAAAAATGGCCCAGGGAAATGATTGGAGTTTGTCAGTGAGGAATGAGAATGTTGTGTGAACGTTGAGGTCACCAAGTTATGTCAGCAGTGCTAGAGAAACCTGGTGTAGAGGCAGCTTGAAAGTGTCCTTGAGTGGATAAAGGGCAGGGTAATATGAGATGTTCTAATTGTGCCAGACCTCTCACAAAGCAAGATAAAATCAATAGGCAGTTATTAAGAGGCAGGAGAGACAACTAGTTAGGGGAGAATGTATAGAAGATGTGGTACTTGAGCAAAACAGATCAAGCTTTTATTATTTTCTCATTCATTCATTAATTCATTCACCCATTCATTCCAGAAAGTTAGGTGAGAGGAGATACACACACATACACACACACACACACACACACACACACACACACACACACACACACACGTTAGGTTTAGAGATCCAGAGGGTTAACTTTCCTATCCTGATCAATAACTTGGGACAACCACCTCCATCTCAGAACCTTCTGGGGCCATGGCTGGCATCCTTTGGTTTGGGCATGTAAAGGAGCCTATGGATTAGGGACGTCTTTCTGGAATAGATCTTGAAATATTATCAGTCTTAAGGTATTTCCTAATTAGTTCTTAGTAGTTACTATTAACTACTATTTAGAGGATTTGGTGAAAACTGAGCTGTGTTTAAGTGTGTGTATGTGTGTGTGTGTGTGTGTGTGTGTGTGTGTGAGAGAGAGAGAGAGAGAGAGAGAGAGACCCTGAACACAATATTCCCCTTCCCTTTTCCTAGAACTGACCCTGCTCAAAGCTACTAGTCTTGGTCCACTTGGGCTGCTATAACAAAATACCATAATCCAGGTGGCTTACAAACAACAGAGATTTATTCCTCTCAGTTCTGGAGGCTGGGAAGTCCAAGATCAAGGTGCCAGCAGATTCAGTATCTGGTGAGGGTCCACTTCTTGGTTCATAGATGGTGTCTCTTCATTGTGTCTTCACATGGTGGAGTGGTGAGAAGTCTCTGTGGGTCTCTTTTATCATGGCCTACTGGATGCCATTCAGGAGGGCTCTAATCATCTCCCAAAGTCCCCACCTCCTGATATCATCATTTTGGGGATTAAAATTTTAACCTATGAATTTTGGGGTAACATGAACGCTCAAACCCTAGCACTACCTTTCCATGGGATGACAAGGGGTGAAATAACTTTACCAGATATAACCGTTTCTGCATCCAGAAAAACTGGGTCCTAGTGTTCTATGATGTGTGGATTAGAAAGTTGGCTTAGAGAACTTGTTTTAAGAGTCTTTTAAAACAGAATAAAAAAGCTTTCATGTTTTGGGGAGAAAAGAAAAGGTGACTTTTGTGTGCTTCTTAATGCATATGTACAGCTTTGAAAGGATTTATTATAGAACTCAAGAACAGAAGATTAAGAAATTAAGAATCATGATGCTTAAAATAGATACCACTAATTTTTTTTCCACTTTAAGCAAAGCAATCTGCCAGGCAGGTGAGATTTCTGAAATGGTGACAATGAAATACACAGAAGCCTGGGATGCTATTCTTCTACCAGTCCCAGTAATACTTCCAATGCACTTTTGATGAATATTTTAAATTTTATCCTAGCAACATATAGATAAGCAGACCTAGGAAAATGACCATCTGATGTCTTTCCCTGATCCTGCTACTCTAAGTATAAAGACTGCAATGCATTTAACAACGTTCCTAATCTCCTACAAAATCAAATCAGCACCTAATTCTGTGCTTTCTTTTTCAGGTTATAAATTTTCTTTTTGTTTTTGAAATCAGTGACAGCTAGGAAGGAAAAAAAATCATCCTAGGTATTTTTATAAGCTGTGTAATTGCTCTTCTCCCCTCATCAGGTTACTTTATTCTTCTATTTGCTATTACTTGCATTAAATCATAAACAGAAAAGAGTTAAGGCTAGTTGGGGTTTAGTGAGGCTTGTGTGTATAGTTGAAAAAAGTATAATCACGACTGTATATATATATATGTGTGTGTGTATATATATATAGTATAGTGTCAGAATTTAGCTCTAAATATATGCAGACACCCCGTTTTTTGGGAGGCAGTAGTGTTAGGAGTCCTGTAATACTCGGTTTATGTATTTGTGCCTAGTGTTACATTTATTTATGTCTATTTCTTATCTACTATATTGTAAATTCCTTAAAGGCAACAGCTCACTGTCATCTCCATGTCTTCAGCTGGGCTTCACTATTAATGGTGGCTAATACATATTTATTTAATAATTGAGAAACATAGAAGGGAAAAATCATGTACACCTGCCCTATTAACAAACTATATGGTTTGAGTTGAGGGATACCAAACCCATGTCCCTTCTCAGATTTGAAATTTTGTTCATTTCATTTTCATTGTCTTAGGGTTATTGTTATTATTTTTTTTCAGAAAGCATCTGTTAAAACAAAGTTTTATCTGGGAATAGAGCTTTGAAGGCATGGGACACAGGTGGATGCATTTTGAATGGAGAGGAGTGGAAGGAAGCATGGAAGTTGTGAGGCTGCTGGTGTGGACAGTCCCAGGCAGGGGTATCTGGGGGTGAAAGCTGCTGAAAGGCAGTAAGGCAGTATCAAAAGAGGTATATGTTGCATCTTTCATAAGGTTCCCAGCATGAGATATGAAGACTTTGAAGACATTGGGCAATTAGAAAATCCTGCCCTTAGGTTTTGCAATGCTGTCTGAGGCCTGCATTCAGAACTGCCAATGCAAAATATTGACCCCTAAGTGCTCACCTCCTTCTGTGCACAACCCCAATGATGACACTTAGCAGAACTATAGGCAGCTGTAGTCTTGCCAGGTGAGCAATAACCCAGGAGCACATTCATCCTCTCCTAGGTCCCTGTACCTCGGAGAAATTCCCAAAAATTACTCACTGCCTTAAAAATCCTCCAAAAAAGCAGGATGTAAGCCTAGAGGGTGATCTCGGGAGACCATAACAATCATAGAGCTCTCCAAAGAGAAAGGAAGCTCTGACAACAGTCAGAGGCAGTAAGTCCCATGACACCTCCCGATTGTGTCCCCCTACCCCCCACCCCCTGCCATTTTTCGGAGCCTCTTACACAACTAGCAAGGGACTCAGTAATAAAACGTTGGCAGTCATTCTTCTAATTTTGCCCTTTGAATCTCTAGTTGGGAGTGTCTGGAGTCACACAAAGTAGCAATGTCAAACAACAACATGTTCCAGGACAGACAAGTCAACCAAAGATACCATGGCTTTTGACAAATATGTAATAATATTTTCATACATTTTCCTGATATAAGGCAGGGTTTACTTTGAGTGCAGAATCAAAAACTGGTTAAAAAAAAAAAAAAAAAAAGCTTAGTTATCTTGGTGGTAGAAATGAGAGTAGTGATGGGGCAGGTGGGAGAGGGTGAGAAAGAGAAAGGGTGGGGGTCTCTGGGTGTGGCTGCTGTATTTCAGGGTCTGTCGGTGTTTCCATTTTGGAAACCTAAGGGGGCTATAATTTAATGTGACTGTAAAAACTTACCCTCTGAATGGAAAGTTATCACCTTGGAACTTATTCTGCTGATATTTTGCAATTTTTGAAGAGGTAGAAGAATGCATTTTCTCCCTGTGTTAAAATTAGAAGAGAAACATAGAAAGCCTACTTCATTTAGCTATTTTTGAGAGACCTTTGAAATAAGATAATGTGATATGGACTTGGAATTCAACTTTTTTCTATTTCCACAGCTCTCTTTTATTTTTAAATATTGTCTTAATTTACATCCTCTTCTTTGCCTTCTAGAATGTGTGTGTGCGTGTGTGTATAAAATATATTGTTCTCTATATCAACCCTCTCTCTACCTCCCCTATACTAAACAAGCATTTGCTCCTATCTGCAAGACACTGTGTTTTGGGCTCAGAAAAACAAAGAAGAATAAAATATTCTCTGTCTTTAATAACAAGGTTCTCTTCTGTTGGAGAAACATTTGGTTCGTTTTATTTCTCTATGTTAGATTTTAATCTCTTTGAGAGTCAAAAGAGGCATCCTATGCATACATACACTTGAAATCAACACAATACAATGTCAGAAAGGCTTATAAGTCTTCAAAAATGGTAAATTCCTTGGGTGTCATTAATCTTCTGCCTTCAACATTTCTTTCTTTGATCCTGGTTGAGTGAACTCCACAAAGCAATCTGTCCTAAGGTGTGGTAGGCAATAGAATGGTCCCTTAAAGGTCTCTGTGTTCTAATCCTTGGAATATGTAACTGTTACCTTACTGGAAAGGTTAATTAAGGTTGCAGATGGAATCAAGGCTGCCAATCGGCTGGCCTTATAATAAGGAGATTATCCTGTTTTATCTGGGCGCACCCAAGGTAATCACAAGGGCTCTTAAAAGCAAAAGAGGGAGGCAGCACAGCAATTCAAGATGTGAGATGAGGATTCAACCCTCCATTGTGGGCTTTGAAGATGGAGGAAAAGACCACAAGCCAAGAAAAGTGGGCAGCCTCTAGAGCTAAAAAGGCAAGGAAATGGACTCTCCCCTACAGCCTCCAGGAAGAAATGCAGCCCTGCTGATATCTTGACTTTAGCCTGGTGAGACCCATCTTGAACTTCTGACCTGCAGAATTTTAACTAACATCTTAACACAAACTTAGTGGCTTAAAACAACACAAATGTAGCAAATGTAATGTTACATTTATAATAACAAATACATTGTAATACAGTGTAAATAACAAATGTATTATTACTTTTGTATAACATTGTTACAAACAATACATTTATATTGTTGTGAACATGTATATTGTTGTAAACCCCTAAGTTTGTGTTAAGATGTTACAGTAGCAATGGGAAATTAATACACAAGGTAAATACAGAACAGGTCACCTTAATAGATTACTCAGTTAATTTCCCTTTTGGTTAATCAGGGCCTTCCAATTGTCCCTCTGAATTTCCTAAAACCATTCCCATTCTAAGTCCTCATCCATATCCTCCTCATTTCAAGCTTCATTCCATGGACTTTTCATTTCTCTATATCTTATATGTTCCTCTCCAAAACCTACTTGTTCTGTGTCTCCTTGTTTAGGGCTTCTTTCTATTGATGGAAAATTTCTGATAATAGGTATCAAAGATGATATTTTTGATATAGGAGAAATAAGTTTTGTTCTATATCAGTCATGATCTAATCCAAAGACAGAAATCACATAGTTATTTGAACAAAGAAATGTGAATATAAATTATTAATGATAGCAGGAGATTAAAGGTTTGAGGCATTGGATACTAAGACTAAAAGGAACTTTAAAAGAGTATGGAGACCCAGCAATTTGGTTACTGGCTATATACCTTGTGGAATATATAATAAATTATTCTACCATAAATATACATGCACAGAAATGTTCATTGAAGTACTATTTACAATAGCAAAGACATGGAATCAATGTAAATGCCCATCAATGACAGATTGGATAAAGAAAATGTGGTATACATATACAATGGACTACTATGCAGCCATGAAAAAGAACAAGATCATATATTTTTGCAGGAACATGGATGGAACTGAAGGCCATTATCCTTAGCAAGCTAATATGGGAACAGAAAACCAAATACCACATGTTGTCACTTATAAGTGGGAACTAAATGATGAGAACACGTGGAAACATAGAGGGGAACAACAGACATTGTGGCTTACTTGAGGTTGAAGGGTGGGAGAAGGGAGAGGATCGGCAAAAACAACTATTGGGAACTAGGCTTAGTATTTGAACAACAAACCACAAGGACAAGTTTACCTATATAAGAAAGAAACCTGCAATATGTACCCATGAACCTAAAATAAAAGTTAAAAAAAAAGAGAGAGAGAGAGAGTATGGACAGAGCAGGTATAAAAGAGCAGCCCTATCCCTAGGGCTGAGCTAGAGCACCCAAGGAAGAGCCCCCTGACTGCCCACAGCTGTGATATAGACCTTGCTGGAGGGCATGACCATGGTTCCCTGGGTAGTGGGGAATTAATTGTAATGCTGTGCTGGTGGAACTTGCTGAAATTGTGTCCTTTAGAACTTGTTAGAATTCCACCCACAAGGATGCCAGAGAAAGCTTTTCACAGGAAGGTATATTACTGGAGGCTCTTTGCTGTGAAACTACCCAAAGGGAGATGCCAGGAGAAATGGCTGGTCACTGACTGGTACTAGCCTCTATGCACTACAGGAGCCAGATGCTAGAGAAAGTGTATGTGCTGCAGGAGCTGGGCACTAGAGAAGCCTTGCATGCCAGATTCAGAAATAGGGAGGAAGGCCTCCTCTTCCTGCAGTGTCATTCCAGCACCCTCTGCTGACAAAGTGTGACATCACTCCAGGTGGCAAAGGAAAAATATTTACAGGGCTCAACTCTATTCACAGAGCAGGCAATGAAGGGTGAATTTGGAGTTGAGAGGCAATAATTGAAAACTGGCAAATAAGGTAGTGATTCTCAAAAATGTGATCTGTGCATGACTGGACATCCTGGAATTCTTTGTGGGGATCGGTGAGGTGAAGACTATTTTCATGATAATATTGCAATTTTACTTGCCTATTTATTGTGTTGACATTTGCACTCATGCTGCAAAAGCAGTGTTGGTAAAACTTTCGGCAACAAACAAAGCAGAAAACAAAGCAGTGACACCCAACTGTACTAGTTGTTGTTGTATTCTTCACCTCCAAATATAATAAATGATCAATTTCTCTTGAGAATCCCTGATGAAGCTGCAGGAATTATTAATTTTATGAAATTTCAAACTTTGAATACACATCTCTTTATTTTTCTGTGTGGCAAAATGGGAAGAATGCATAAAGTAATTCTGCTGCATATCCAAATATAATTGTTTTGAGGAAAAGCAAGTGTGCAATTATTTGAATTGCAAGCTGAACTAGCTGTTTTTTTCATAGGATGGCATTTTAAATTGAATGCATGACTGACAGACTATGGTTATGCAGACTTGGGTATTTGGTAGACATTTTCTTTAAAATTAACAACAAAATGAGCCTGTCACTCTAAGGAAAAACTGAGCATTTGTTACCAGTGATAAAATTCAAGCTTTCAAGTGGAGATTAGAATTTTTTAAAACTTGTATCTGTCACCATGAGCTTGCCAGCTTCCCAATCCTTAAAAACTTTTCTAGATTGATGATATTACAAACATGATTTTTTGATATTGTGTAAAATGTATCAATATTTAGAAAATCTGATAACCCAGTGAATTAATATTTTTTAAATGACAAATGTATGCTGTCCCAGAATCATTCATGGGCCAAAGATCTATTTAAAGTGTAAGATAGGCCAGTGAATTTTAATGTAACAGAAGGTAAAATGTTCTTTGATATGGTTTCAGATTCCATATGCAGTTAACCTTTAAGACACTATCACTTGTTGAGTTCTGCATAGTACCAAAGAATTTCCGTGGTTACCTGCAAAGGCTATTAAAATTCTCACTCCTTTTCCAAGAATGTATCTGTATGAGGTTGAATTTTCTTCACCTATTTCACTCAATATACCACAACAGATTGAGTGCAGAAACAGGTATGAGAATCCAGCTGTCTTTTATTACTAAGTCAGACATTATGGCAATTTGCAAAGATGCAAAATAATGTCACTCTTCTCATTAAATTTTTTCTTTTGTATAATAAGGTTATTTAAAGTATTTATGTTAATAAATAATTGATTTATTACATTTTGTATTAATTAAATGTTTAAATAATTCTCAATTAAATTTTTGAATACAGTACACATTAACAGAGAAAACTCACATACACAAAAGCTCTCTGGGGTACCCGATAATTTGTAAAGATTTTAAAGGCTCCCTGAGGACAAAAGTCTGAGAACTGCTGACATAGAAAATCAATGGGTGGAAGTTGCAGATTGTGGCTTACAGGTAAGGAAGTACTATCTGAAAACTAGAGCTGTCTCAATCACACTGGTCATCAGAAAAATGAAATTTAAATAACCCAGACAGAAACAATTTTTTTCCCCTTACATTGGCAAAATATTTTAAGAATCTGATAGTGTTAAGTTTGGTGAGAGTAGGTAAAGAACATAAGAACTCTCACTCATTGTTGGTGAAGTCTGAGTGGTGTGATCATTGATAAGAGCAAACTGGCAATCTTTTTTTTGAACTGACTCATATGCTTTGAAGAGGAATGGGCAAGAATATACATTGTCAACCTTTTTTTGTAATTGCAAAACAAACAAACCGAGCCCTGCATAATGGATCAATACAAAGTGGCACCTGGATATAATAGGTTCCATACAGCTATTAAAGTGAATGTACTTGCTCTCAAAATGTATGTATAGACCTTAAAACCATAACATTGAGTAAAACCAGAAAATTGCAGAGTGACAGGTATTGTACCATATAATTTATATATATTGTGAAAGCCAACACATGAAGAATATATTAATACATGTTCGGTTGAACCACATAAATTGATTCTGTGTGTGTGTGACAGGGACTTGCTCCTTCACCTAGGCTGCAGTGCAGTGCTGGGATCATGGCTTACTGCACCCTCGACCTCTCAGGCTCAAGCGATCCTCCCATCTCAGCCTCTTGAGTAGCTGGGACCACAGGCCTGTACCACCACACCTGGCTAATTAAAAAAACATTTTTTATTTTTTTATTTTTTTAGTAGAAGACAGGGTCTTGTCATGTTGCCCATGCTGGTCTTGAACTCCTGGCCTTAAGTGATCCTCCTGTTTCAGCCTCTCAAAGTGTTGGGGTTACAGGCATGAGCCATCATGCCTGGCCAAACTTAGATTCCTTAGGTTAAAAAATAGTTGAATATAGGTGAATTCATATTATTTAAATTAAATATAGAGACGTTTAAGAAATAGCCTTGAAGTAATAGTACTAAATTCCTGTGGGGAGATGGGCCTAAATTAATGAGAAGAGACTTCAACTTAATCTATAACATTTATTTTCTTTTATAAAAGTGAGTAAAATGACAAAATGCCAAAGTTGTAAATTCTGAATGGTGGATATTTGGAGGTCGATTTTACTATTATATATTAAGAAATCTTTTTGAAAGAAAATGGAATTGTCCAAAAGAGGATGAAATGACTTAAGAGGCAGCATGCTTCCCTTTACTTGCAGGGTCTAGCATGTTGGAAGAGACATTAAACCCTCCACTGGGGAGATGGCCAGAAAACTCATGGCCTTTACTCAAAGGGGTAAATGTGTTTCCAGCGGCTTCAGGTCCCGTGGCAGCCTATTGTGTGGGGAGGAGACACAGGGATGACGGATTTCTTTAGAGCCCCTATAAATCCCAGTACATAATTAGGTCCCTAATAGGCTGACTTCTGGTATTTGGAGAAGGAAGATTATTGCGTAGCAGAATCTTCACTTAGAAGAGCTGAAAATATTGACTTCCGAGTAATACTGACTGTGTAGTTTAACATGATCCATTTGGACTTTTTTTCCACCAGCACTGTGAAAGTTAGAATGGTCAATTAGACACAGACAAAATGGACTTAAGATATATAAATTGCACTAAGGGGCAGCATGTAACCTAATGTATACTGAAGCATGAAGCATCTTCTTTGAGTTGTATTCTTATTTTTGCCATTTTTGAATTACTTTTGAAGTAGAACTTTTAGTGAGAACCTTGCAAGATAAAAAATGAATGACACAATACATAAGCCATTCATTCTTATAAGCAGATGTTATTTGTGGAGCTCTGATGTGGAGGCAGAAAAAAGACCAACTGACTAGTGTTAAGAAAATTCTGGTCTACATGGACAGCCAGATCCTGTACAAGTGAAATTCCCACCAAACAAACCATAGGAAGTGAAACCCGGTGCCTTGGCAGTGATGACTGGAGACAGCAGTAAAGTCATTGCGGAAAAGACTGTGTGAGGAGCCGGCCAGGCACTTGGTTGGGAACAGTATCCCAGGGGAGATGTGTCGCCCAGAGGGTTGGAAGGGAGATGGTCCAATTTACCTGGGTAAGGGATTACTTATTCTGGGATTTGGGATTTTCTGCTGAGTCTACAGGTTAATTCTGGAATAATGGATTGAGCTAGCAATGGAGGGTGATTCACAGCCGAGGCCTGACTCTTGCAAACGAGTCAGGAAATATGAGGAGTGTGAAATACAGCAGGCAATGGCTAAATAGTTTAGGGATGGTTATTGTTATTAGAATGCATGAGGCAGTCTTATCCTATATATAGCATGTGGGTCTGAGCATTTGTTCAACTCCTACCTCCACCCAAAGAACTCAATGTGACATCAGGCTGGGGAGAGCTGCTTGTCTAGGTGAAATTACTTAGGGGATGCCAATGGAGCTTCAAATTATTCACATTTCGATGACATTTTCTCATGAAAGATATAGGACTGCTTAGAGCCAGCTGTCAGACAGATAGTGACCCTGAAATGTGCTCTGAGGAGGGCCCTAGACACTTCAGGGTTTTATTTCTCTAGGTTATGGCCAGGCCAAGGCAGAATCTTCAGTAAGCCTCTGTCCTTTACTCACTCCACCCTATGTCAAACTTGTCCCAGTAAGTTGCGTTTTGTAATGTATCCGAAGGACCTTTTCTCATTACTCATTAATCTCTGTCTTCTTGGTTTAGCACTGAGATAGTTTACTTGTTCTCCAAATAATTCAGTCATTCACATATTTAATATGCATTGGCTAGTACATGAGGTACACTTAAACATAAATCTTTTCCTCTGGAAGTTTTTCATCTACTGAAGGAAATAAGGCACATCCTCAAACAGTTTTAAGGCAGAGTGGAATGAAAAGTGCTATATCAACCAAGAGCAAAAGGAGTTCAGAGAAGGGAGATGTTCAGATGGTGATGTGTGGTAGAAGGCCCTGGAGGAGGACATAATTGAGAGCATTGCAGAAGAAGCAGGGCAGAGGTGTAAGCGCTCTGACCAGTTTGGGATTTGGTGTTCCTTCAGACTGATGGCCTTTACCATCAAATCCATTTGCTCAGCATTTGTTTAGCAAAGAGAGAGAAGCCCAACATAAGCCTCTTCTCTATTGCTGGAAGTCATTCAGACCTGGCCTCAAGCTTGTATACCCTATTTAGCAGGAGAAAAGCCCTGCAGTTACCTGGACCTACTCTCCTTGGAAGGCAGTGTAGCTACCTACCATCTGTGGCTATTCACACTTACCCCTGCCAATATTCCCCATCCCTAAGTGGCTTTATTAAATTATTCCTTCCTAACACCTACAGTGCTGTATCTGAAGGGAGTCCTAGTAAACACAGTTTGTTCCATTTCATTACAGCTTTAAGCATTGCTGGGGTAGTTGCCATCTGGCCCTTTCCTTAATCTAGTTCCGGGAAGAAGCAACAGCCTGAGCAAAGGTTCAGAGGCTGGAGAGCTTGGGGGTATCAGATCAGAATGTGAGAAGACAGAAGGAAGAAATGCTGCAAACACCATTAGCTCAGAGAGGTCTTTGAAGGCTAGTCTATCTAAGAGAATTGGTGTCAGATCACTAAGGCAGAGTAAAGCACTGAAAGATTATGAACCAGGATTATGATTTACATAATCAGATTTACATTTTCAAATTATTTTTTGGTTAATACGAGAAAATAATGGATTTAAAAATGTATAAAAATTATGTATTATCATAATTTTTGTCTATAAACTTTTACATTAAAATGTTTTTATCAGAATAGGAAGAGCTCCGGTCTACAGATCCCAGTGAGATCAATGCAGAAGATAGGTGATTTCTGCATTTCCAAATGATGTACCTGGCTCATCTCATTGGGACTGGTTAGACAGTGGGTGAAGCCCACGGAGGCCAAGCCAAAGCAGGGTGGGGCATCGCCTCACCCCAGAAGCTCAAGGTGTTAGGGAACTCTTTCCCTTAGCCAAGGGAAGCCATGAGGGACCCTGCCGTGAGGGACTGAGCTATCTGGCCCAGATACTATGCTTTTCCCATGGTCTTCACAACCCACAGTCTAGGAGATTCCCTTGGACACCTACAATACCAGGGCCCTGGGTTTCAAGCACAAAACTGGGCGGCCATTTGGCAGACACTCAGCTAGCTGCAGGAGTTGTTTTTCATACCCCAGTGGCACCTGGAATGCCAGTGAGACAGAACCGTCCACTCCCCTGGAAAGGGGGTTGAAGCCAGGGAGCCGAGTGGTCTAGCTCAGTGGATCCCAGCCCCACTGAGCCCAGCAAGCTAAGATCTACTGGCTTGAAATTCTTGCTGCCAGCACAGCAGTCTCAAGTTGACCTGGGATGCTTGAGCTTGTTGGGGGGAGGGGCGTCTGCCATCACTGAGGCTTGAGTAGGTGATTTTCCCCTCACAGTGTAAACAAAGCTGTGGAAATTAGAACTGGATGGAGCCCACCACAGTACCACAAAGCCACTGTAACTAGACTGCCCCTCTGGATTCCTCTTCTCTAGGCAGGGCATGTCTGAAAGAAAGGCAGCAGCCCCAATCAGGGTCTTATAGATAAACCTTCCATCTCCCTGGAACAAAGCACCTGGGGGAAGGGGTGGCTGTGGGCACAACTTCAACAGATTAAATGTTCCTGCCTGCTGGTTCTGAAGAGAGCAGTGGATCTCCCAGCACAATGCTCAAGCTCTTCTAAGGGACAGACTTCCTCCTCAAGTGGGTCCCTGACCACCATGCCTCCTGACTGGTAGACACCTCCCAGCAGGGTGGATAGACACCTTATGCAGGAGAGCTCTGACTGGCATCTGGCAGGTGCCCCTCTAGGATGAAGCTTCCAGAGGAATGAACAAGCAGCAATCTTTGCTATTCTGAAGCCTCTGCTGGTAATACCCAGGCAAACAGGGTATGGAGTGGGCCACCAGCAAACTCCAGCAGACCTGCAGCAGAGAGACCTGTTAGAAGGAAAACTAAGAAACAGAAAGGAATAGCATCAACATCAACAAAAAGGACATCCACAGAAACCCCATCCGAAGGTCACCAACATCAAAGACCAAAGGTAGATAAATCCACAAAGATGAGGAAAAACCAATGCAAAAGACTGAAAATTCCAAAAACCAGAATGCCTCTTCTCCTCCAAAGGGTCACAACTCCTCACCAGCGAGGGAACAAAACTGGATGGAGAATTAGTTTGACGAATTGATAGAAGTAGGCTTCAGGCCGGGCACGGTGGCTCAAGCCTGTAATCCCAGCACTTTGGGAGGCCGAGACGGGAGGATCACAAGGTCAGGAGATCGAGACCATCCTGGCTAACACGGTGAAACCCCGTCTCTACTAAAATACAAAAAATTAGCCGGGCGTGTTAGCGGGCGCCTGTAGTCCCAGCTACTCGGGAGGCTGAGGCAGGAGAATGGCGTGAACCCAGGAGGCGGAGCTTGCAGTGAGCTGAGATCCGGCCACTGCACTCCAGCCTGGGCGACAGAGCGAGACTCCGTCTCAAAAAAAAAAAGAAGTAGGCTTCAGAAGGTGAGTAATAACAAACTCCTCCGAACTAAACGAGCATGTTCTAACACAACACAAGGAAACTAAGAACCTTGAAAAAAGGTTAGATGAATTGCTAACTAGAATGACCAGTTTAGGGAAGAACATAAATGACCTGATGGAGCTGAAAAACACAGCATGAGAACTTCGTGAAGCATACACAAGTATCAATAGCCAAATCGATCAAGTGGACAAAAAGATATCAGAGATTGAAGATCAACTTAATAAAATAAAGCATGAAGACAAGATTAGAGAAAAAAGAATGAAAAGGAATGAACAAATCCTCCAAGAAATATGGGACTGTGTGGAAAGACCAAACCTATGTTTGATTGGTATACCTGAAAGTGATGGGGAGAATGGAACCAAGTTGGAAAACACACTTCAGTATATTATCCAGAACTTCCCAACCTAGCAAGACAGGCCAACATCCAACATTCAAATTTAGGAAATATAGAGAACACCACAAAGATACTCCTCGAGAAGAGCAACCCCAAGACACATAATTGTCAGATTCAACAAGATTGAAATGAAGGAAAAATGTTAAGGGTAGCCAGAGAGAAAGGTCAGATTACCCACAAAGGGAAGCCCATCAGACTAATAGTGGATCTCTTGGCAGAAACCCTACAAGCCAGAAGAGAGTAGGAGCCAATATTCAACATTCTTAAAGAATTTTCAACCCAGAAGTTCATATCCAAACAAACAAAGCTTCATACGCGAAGGAGAAAGAAAATCCTTTACAGACAAGCAAATACTGAGAAATTTTGTCACCAGCAGGCCTGCCTTATAAGAGCTCCTGAAGGAAGCACTAAATATGGAAAGGAAAAATCAGTACCAGCCATTGCAAAAACTTTACCAAATTGTAAAGACCATTGACGCTAGGAAGAAAAGACCATTGACACTATGAAGAAACTGCATCAACTAATGGGCAAAATAACCAGCTAGCATCATAATGACAGGATCAAATTCACACATAACAATATTAGCCTTAAATGTTAATGGGCTAAATGCGCCAAATTAAAAGACATAGACTGGCAAATTGGATGAAGAGTCAAGACCCATTGGTGTGCTGTATTCAGGAGATCCGTCTCATGTGCAAAGACACACATAGGCTCAAAATAAAAGGATAAAGGAATGTTTACCAAGCAAATGGAAAGCAAAAAATGCAGGGGTTGCAATCCTAGTGTCTGATAAAACAGACTTTAAACCGACAAAGAAGGGCATTACATACTGGTAAAGGGATCAATGCAATAAGAAGAGCTAACTATACTAAATATATATGCACCCAAAACAGGAGCACCCAGATTCATAAAGCAAGTTGTTAGAGACCTACTAAGAGACTTAGACTTCTACACAATAATAGTGGGAGACTTTAACACCTCATTGTCAATATTAGACAGATCAATGAGACAGAAATTTAACAAGGATATTCAAGACTTGAACTCAGCTCTGGACAAGTGGACCTAATAGACATCTACAGAACTCTCCACCCCAAATCAACAGAATATACATTCTTCTCAGCACATCAGACTTATTCTAAAATTGACCACATAATTGGAAGTAAAACACTCCTCTGCAAATGCAAAAGAACAGAAATTATAACAAACCATCTCTCAGACCACAGTGCAATCAAATTAGAACTCAGGATTAAGAAACTTACTCAAAACCACACAACTAGGTGGAAACTGAATGACCTGCTCCTGAATGACTACTGGGTAAATAACAAAAATAAGGCAGAAATAAATAAGTTCTTTGAAACCAATGAGAAGAAAGACACAACATACCAGAATCTCTGGGACACATCTAAAGCAGCATTTAAAGGAAATTTATAGCACTAAATGCCCACAGGAGAAAGAGGAAAAGATTGAAAGTCAACACCCTAACATCACAATTGAAAGAACTAGAGAAGCAAGAGCAAAGAAATTCAAAAACTACTGGAAGACAAGAAATAACTAAGATCAGAGCAGAACTGAAGGGGATAGAAACATGAAAAATCCTTCAAAAATTCAATGAATCCAGAAGCTGGTTTTTTTGAAAAGATTAACAAAATGGATAGACCACTGACTAGACTAATAAAGAAGAAAAGAGAGAAGAATCAAATAGACACAATAAAAAATGATGAAGGGGATATCACCACTGATCCCACAGATATACAAACTACCATCAGAGAATACTATAAACACCTCTACACAAATAAACTAGAAAATGTAGAAGAAATGGATAAATTTCTGGACACATACACCCTCCCAAGACAAAACCAGGAAGAAGTTGAATCCCTGAATAGACCAATAACAAGTTCTGAAATTGAGGCAGTCATTAATAGACTACTAACTAAAAAGAGCCCAGGACCAGATGGATTCACAGCTGAATTCTACCAGAGGTACAAAGAGGAGCTGGTACCTTTCTTTCTGAAACTATTCCAAACAACAGAAAAAGACGGATTCCTCCCTAACTCATTTTATGAGTCCAGCATCATCCTGATACCAAAACCTGGCAGAGATACAACAAAAAAGGAAAATTTCAGGTCAATATTCCTGGTGAACATCGATGAGAAAATCCTCAGTAAGACACTAGCAAACTGAATCCAGCAGCACATCAAAAAGGTTATCCACCATGATCAAGTTAAGTTCATCCCTGCGATGCAAGCCTGGTTCAACATAAGCAAATCAATAAATGTAATCCATTACATAAACAGAAGCAACAACAAAAACCACACGATTATCTCAATAGATGTAGAAAAGGCCTTCAATAAAATTTAATATCGCTTCATGCTAAAAACTGTCAATAAACTAGGTATTGATGGAACATATCTCAAAATAATAAGAGCTATTTCTGACAGACCCACATCCAATATCATACTGAATGGGCCAAAGCTGAAAATTTGCAAACTGGCAGAAAACAAGAATGCTCTTTCTCACCACTCCTATTCAACATAGTATTGAAAGTTCTGGTAAGTGCAATCAGGCAAGAGAAAGAAATAAAGGGCATTAAAATAGGAAAAGAGGAAGTAAAATTTGTCTCTATTTGCAGATGACAGCCCCAAATCTCCTTAAGATGATAAGCAACTTCAGCAAAGTCTCAGGATACAAAATCAATGTGCAAAGATCACAAGCACTTCTATATACCAATAATAGACTGAGATCCAAATCATGAGTGAACTTTCACTCACAATTGCTACAAAGAGAATAAAATACCTAGGAATACAACTTACAAGGGATGTGAAGGACCTCTTCAAGGAGAACTACAAACCACTGCTCAACAAAATAAGAGAGGACACAAACAAATGGAAACACATTCCATGCTCATGGATAGGAAGAATCAATATTGTGAAAATGGCCATACTTCCCAAAGTAACGTATAGATTCAATGCTATCCCCATCAAGCTACCATTGACTTTCTTCACAGAATAAGAAAAAACTACTTTAAATTTCATATGTAACCAAAAAAGAGTGCATATAGCCAAGGAAATCCTAAGGAAAAAGGAACAAAGCTGGAGGCATCATGCTACCTGACTTGAAACTATACTACAAGGCTGCAGTAACCAAAACAGCACGGTACTGGTACCAAAAAAGGTACATAGACCAATGGAACAGAACAGAGACCTCAGACATAATGCCACATGTCTGCAACCATCTGATCTTTGACAAATCTGACAAAAACAGGAAATGGGGAAAGGATTCCCTATTTAATAAATGGTGTTGGGAAAACTGGCTGGCCATATGCAGAAAACTGATACTGGATCCCTTACTTACACCTTATACAAAAATTAACTCAAGGTGGATTAAATAATTAAATGTAAGACTTAAAACCATAAGAAACCTTGAAGAAAACCTAGGCAATACCATTCAGGACATAGGCATGGGTAAAGATTTCATGACTAAAACACCAAAAGCATTGGCAACAAAAGCCAAAATTGACAAATGGATCTAATTAAACTAAAGAGCTTCTGCATAGCAAAAGCAACTGTCATCAGAGTGAACAGGCAACCTACAGAATGGGAGAAAGTTTTGCAGTCTATCCATCTGACAAAAGGCTAATATCCAGAATCTACAAGGAACTTAAACAACTTCACAAGGAAAAAATGAACAATCCCATCAAAAAGTGGGTGAAGGATATGAAAAGATACTTCTTAAAAGAAGACATTTATGTGGCCAACAAACATATGAAAAAAAGCTCATTATCACTGGTCACTAGAGAAATGCAAATCAAAACCACAATGAGATACCATCTCATGCTGGTTAGAAAGGTGATCATTAAAAAGTCAGGACACAACAGATGCTGGAGAGGATATGGAGAAATAGGAACGCTTTTACACTGTTGGTGGGAGTGTAAATTAGTTTAACATTGTGGAAGACAGCTTGGAAATTCCTCAAGGATCTAGAACCTGAAATATCATTTGACCCAGCAATCCCATTACTAGGTATATACCCAAAGGATTGTAAATCATTCTATGATAAAGACGCATGCATACGTAGGTTTATTGCAGCACTACTCACAATAGCAAAGACTTGGAACCAACCCAAATGCCCATCAATGATAGACTGGATAAAGAAAATGTGGTCCATATACACCATGGAATATTATGGAATCATAAAAAAGGATGAATTCATGTCCTTTGTAGGGATACGGATGAAGCTGGAAATCATGATTTTCAGCAAACTAACACAGGAACAGAAAACCAAGCACCACATGTTCTCACATGTCCTCATAAGTGGTAGTTGAACAATGAGAACACATGGACACAGGAAGGGGAACATCACACACCAGGGCCTGCCATGGGGTGGGGAGCCAGAAGACAGATAGCATTAGGGGAAATATCTAATGTAGATGATGGGTTGATGGGTGCAGCAAACCACCATGGCATATGTATACCTATGTCACAAAGCTGCATGTTCTCTAAATGTACCCTAGAACTTAAAATACAACAAAAAATGTTCTTATCATTACTTATAGTCATAAGTATGGTTAATATATTGGTATGTTTCCCTCTAGCCTTGTTTTGTTCTGTGTGTGTGTGTGTGTTTATATGGTTGATATCACACTGAATGTACAATTTATTTTCTGTTTTGTACTTAACAACATCAATGCCCCATATTATTAAAAACCCTTCATGAATATAGCTTTTATTGGTTGTACAATATTTTGTGGAAATACAATTATTTCCTCAGCCATTTCCCTATTGTTGAACATTTGGGTTATCTATTTATCTATTATTCAATAGTGTTATAATTATTTTATTAAGATTCACTTGGCAGCAATATGATTTGGAGAAGAAGGTTATGTTGCACAAATAGCAAATGATTGGAAATGAGAGCCAAAGACTGGAAGAGATTTCAGTGATTCAAAGCCTAAATTCAGTAGCAGTAAAGGAAAGAAAAGGAGGCCATCAATTGGGTGGTTGTTACCTTCCCAAGCTTAAGTTTTCTTAAGGTCTGCACCAGGTTTCTTTCCTTTTTCTCACCTAGTGAACCCTCAACAGGTTTGTAGAATGAATGAATGAGTGAGCAAATGAAAACTAGGCTGTTATGCTGTTGTTGTTGCCAAGGACCATCACATCACATCCATTCTAAATAACGTTCTTACTCATACAACCTGCCTGCCCCCCCAAAAATGTTACCTATTCTCATCAACTACCGCCCAATCAATCCCAATGCACCAGACCCCTCTAATGTATTTATTTATTTCAGAACAGAACACCCATGAAAACAAAGAATAGTCATCAAAGAAGTTAGTAAATGTCCTTCCCTCATTTGAATGCATTTCTTATTTACTTCTGATCAATGGGCAAATATTTCTATACAAATTACTATAACGTGCCCAGCACTGTGCTCGGTGCTTTGCCAAGTAAAGCATGTATTCTGCCTTACACATGACATAATTTAATCAAGTAACAGAAACTAATATGCAGCCATAGAGAGGCTGATTAGAGATAGAGTTTAGTCAGGAATGCATTTATTACCTAGAGAGGCTTAGAGAAAGAGTAAGAGAATGGGATAGGAACATTAGTAAAGACAATAGAAGACAAAGCCAATTTTATAAACTAAATTGAATTTCTGTCAGTGTTGTGATTTTGTCTAACTCCATAAACTGAAGGCAGGCAAACTCCCCATTTGCTGTGCAGTGGATCTTTACTTCCCTCTGATAAATGGAGATCTCTACACTAATTTAACAAGTGTCTCACCACCGCATTCTCAGCTGAGATCTGGTCTGCATGTGCAACCTCAAGGACAGACAGACCTGCACCTAAGACTGGCTATAATACATGTGAATAATCAATATTTTCTGGTGTGATGATCTCACTCTGGGAAATAATGCTCATGCACTAATTGAGCTAATGAGAATATATTAGCTATTGGTTTAGTGAAAGTGATGGCAGAGTAATCTAATTCTTACTGGCTCCTGGATAATCTTCAATTTAGAGGTAATGATGTTAAGAAATGCTAAATTGAGTACGCTCAAGTGCACATGGTATGTACTCCTTAGGTGGGACAAACGGCTCTCATAAAGTTACAATGATTCTTCAGAGGGGAGATTCTCCATCTGGGGTTCATGGATAGAACTCAGGAATTCTGTGTAATTGGATCAAAAAGAGACTACAACTTTATTTTCACTGATCACTAATGAAATTTAGTAGTTTCTTTCACTAGAATATAGGCAACTAATTATAGTAGTATTAGCAGTACTGTGACTTAGTCATTACTAGAAATCACAGATATTTTTGTATCACATTATGTTTGTTTCCTATATCATGAGGTATTATTTAGGTTCAATAATACTGCAAGAATATGATAATTGTTAGACCTGAAACTAGGTCTTGTTATTTAATGCATTAATGAAAAGTATATTAATACATCAGTAATTTGTTTTTAAAATATTTTGATATTAGTATTTAAATATGATTCATTTCCTTTGTATGCCTATGTGTTTTATTTTATGCTTTTAAAAACACAATTATGAGAAGCCATCACAGACTTCACCTGGCTGTAAAGAGGTCTGTGTGCAAAAGGTTAGGGCCTCTTGCTTAGAATAAGGACCATGGAGCCTTTCTTCTCCTATAGAAAAGTTGCTATTTGCAATACAAATTCTTTCTGTTTTTCTGACACAGGGGGATCCCACCAGTCCCTTTCTATGGGGGAGAACTTGGAGTGGTTCTGCTGTCAGTTTACACAGTGAGATCTTACACCATATGTAACTCTCAAGGCTGGAGAGATGATATGCCGCCAACATGGTTGGGAAACATGGAGAAGCAGAAAGCTCGTAGCTGGACCACCCTACAAGGAGAAGTGGCTTCTGTAAAATTGTAAAATGCTGCACACTGCTGCACTTCCTCCCTGGTTATTCTGCTTCGGAACCCTCATATATTATTTAAAAAATTTTTAATAAATAAACAAGCAAAACACAAGGATGCATAAGCCAGCCTTTCTTCCAGCTCTCTAGCTTGGTGGAGGGATGGAAATAAGGTGGAAAAGGAAAAACATATTGTTGGGCCAAATAGTATTTTACCTCCAAACATAGGCCACCATTGGTGGTATGACCTTGGTCATGTGACACATCATCTCTAGACTGTGGTTTCTTCATTTTTCAAGTGAGAGGCCAGTTCTGATCCTGACTGGGTCCTGAGGCTGGTAAAGATGGCTCAGTCCTTCAAGGCTCAAGTTTTCCTCCTGTGATTGTGACCCTCTGACAGTTCAGGGCTGAGAAAAGAGGAATGGAGAGAATGGATAAAATTTGGTTTCTCAGAAGCCTCGCGAAGGCTGACTTGGAATGCCGTAGTGTTTGCCGTGTTAGGACAGAACACAGAGGCTCTTTTTGGCACTGGCTTTCCTGGGTGTTCAAAGGTGAAAAGTTGAACAGTGTCACCAGTGAGGCAGTGCAGATTCCACTATACAAAGACCTTTGGAAAGCTGACTCTTCATGGATCATGTGTCTTGGATGACTGGTCTGTATCTGTCAGAGGGTAGGAGTAGGCTATTTGGGTCTAAGAATAAGCCTAGTTCAAATGGTCATTATTTTCCTTAATGTTTACTTTACTTTCCATAGCCCCTCTCCTTTTAAATTTGTTTTTATATTTTGCATTACTTCTGCTTATTTTAAAAGTTGCTTGTTCTCATGTACTCAGCTCTGAGAATGAAAATAAGCTTCTCAGATAAGATTTTTGTTGCTCAAGCTGGGAAAGTACACAGGGCGCAAAGTAAAAATGTATGACATTTGAAGTATAAACTCCTGGTTTATTGGGTATGATTGTGATAATGCAGGGTCTCAAGCTACATCTCACTTTATTACAAGTCCCTTACCCATGGGAGATATGTTCTAAGACCCCCAGTAAATGCCTGCAACTGCATATAATATCTAGCCTTATATACAGTATCTTTTTTCCTGTACATACATACAATACTAAAGTTTAATGTATAAATTAGGCACAATCCCAGTGACTCGGGAAGCTGAGGCAGGAGGATGGCTTGAACCTGGGAGGCAGAGGTTGCAATGAGCAGAGATTGCACCACTGCACTCCAGCCTGGGCGACAGAGCAAGGCTCTCTCTCAAAAAAAAAAAAAAAAAAAAAAAAAAAAAGGCACAGTAAGAGATTATCAACAATAACTAACAATAAAATAAAGCAATTGTAACAATATACTGTAATGAAAGTTATGTGAATATGGTGTCTCTCTCTCTCTCTAAATATCTTGTACTGTTCTACAGGTAACTGAAAGCATGGAAAAAGTGGAACCATGGATAAGTGGGGACTACTGTACCCTGACTTAGTAAGCAGAGATCACAGTAGTTTGAGAAAATAGCTTCAGTGCTCTCTAGAATCTGAATCCCATAGCTTCAGTGTTTTGCAGAATCTAAAGCACACCCCTCTTTTCAACAACTGCATCTCTGTTTTGAATTCCAAGAGAGAGAGATGTACTTGTGAACTCATGGACTAGTTGTAATAGGGTCAAAAGATAGCTCTATTAGAAATTCCTTACTGCTATGGGACTGCACCTAGGGACATTTTGCTTGTTCTTAAAAGTACAAAGGCCTTAATTTAGCAGAATGTTTTGTTGGTTGCAATTTTCTTATAATCTGTTTTCAGGAGAAAAGAATGCCGATGAAGTATCTACTGGTGTTCTGTTTAAGAAAACAACTTTCATGAGTTGCTTTGTGATTAGTGGAAAATCTGTTTAATACCTGCTATCTTGTAACTACCATTCATGACTATTATTAATATTCAGAAATGACACAAGGTAAAAACAAAACTTCAAGTCATTAAAGATTCAAAAAGGTTTAAGAACAAAAACGTTTGAAACTCAGTTTGTCCTTGCTTAACCCTTATTATGAAATCTCATATTAAACATGTTAATTAATTTAAGTTTTACTAACCCTTTAGAAAGAGAGCCAAATTTTGCTGAGCTAATTTCTTGAATTGAATGGTATTGACCTCCCATTTGGCATGGAAGACAGTATATTTAAGCTTAGATATATTTTTCAGGCTGTAATATAATAACTTTAGATTTATTCATCACTGCTGCTAAGGAATTATTAGCCACCTCATTCTAAATGCATTTGGCTTGAGTGCTCTGTAGAATAGGAAAAATTATGCTTAGGAAATATTCACCTGGCAAAAGGAAGATATTAATACGTAAGCATAGTTTTTTTTTTTTAACTTCAGAATAAGACAGTTTGTGAAAAGGAAATAAGAAAGGGAAGCAAACTTTATGTAATTTCTAGGATTTGTTCTTTTATCCCTTTAGGGGCAGCAATGGGGGATAAGAGGATTCTTTTCTGGTTGTTAGTGCATGTAATTCCAATGAACATTGATGGGATTTCTGGACTATAACACTTTAATCATGAGATCTGGACCCGGAGTGGTATGAGATTTGTTTATTATTTTATTTTACTTGGGAATGCACAGGAATATTATTCACAGCCCTGAATTTTCTTTTTCTCCATCCATGTATCATCTCTTTCAGGCTCATTATCTTCTATCTGTAACAAGATGAATCATAAAATCAAATGCAAAATGTTCTTGTTTATACCTGTGGACAGAGAAATCAGAGTGCTGTTCCATGATAAGAGGCAGTCAGCCTTATTCTTTTGTGCAAAATGTACAAAAGTATATACTTGTAAATACTTGCAAAAGTGTGTACACCATACTTGAAGCCTTAGGTCTGGTGGTTTAATGGAGTTCAGTTCACAAACAATGTGAAGAGGGGCACGTGACACAAAAATTAAGCTGAGTAGTTGCAACTGTATCTAACAGAGTTTATAACTCCACTTTGGTCTGATCTCACACTCTGAGGCCTTCTTTCCACAACAGGTATCAAGAGAACTGAGCTGGGGCTTTATTCTGTAATATCCTGGCCATGTCAATTGCTCTGAGTATTGTCCTTCTGTGTCTTGGAGGCATATAGTTATTTTTTTCCCCTTTGGAATCGGCAATTTCCTTCCCTCCTTAAATCAGGTGAGGACAGCCAAATGCAGCTTTACAAAAACAGTAACTTCCTATTCATTTAACAAATGGCTATCAGTGAACCAGATGCTGATGTACATGCTGAGAATGCAGCAGTAAACAAAACACACACAATTCTTGTCCTCAAAGAATGTATAGTCTACTTGGAAAACAAATATTAATTAAATGAAAAATTATATAATTTCAAATTGTTCCAAAAACTATTGTGGAAAAATATAAGGTACAACCAAAGGTCAAAATTTACATTAGTTTGGGAATTCAGGAAAGACCTTTCTAACAATGGTGCTAAAGTTACTTGACGGATGAGCAAGAGTTAGCAAAAAAGTGAGTTGGAGAGACAATCATTCCAAGCATATGGAAGCACAAGCGAGAAGGTGCTGGAGAGGGGAAGAACTGGGAGCATTGGTGGAATGAAAAGGTGACCAGGATGGCTGGAACATGGTATATGTGTGAGAGTGAGGGGTATGGGATATGTCTAGAGCTATGGGCAGGGGCTAGATTATGAGAAGAATAAGTCACATGGTTGATGATATGTGTCAACTTGACTGAGCTAAGGGATGCCCAGATCGCTGTTAAAACATTATTTCTGGATGTGTTTGTGGAGGTGTTTTCAGAAGAGATTAGCATTTGAATCAATAGACTGAGTAAAGATCTGCCCTCACCACTGTGGGTGGGCATAATCTAATCCATTGATAGAATTCCTGGATAGAATAAAAAAGGCAAGGAAGAGCTAATTTTCTCTCTTCTTGAGCTGGAACATTCATCTTCTCTTGCCCTCAGGTGTCAGAGCTCCTGATTCTTGGTCCTTTGGACTTAGACCAGGACTTGCAGTATTGGCTCTCCTGGTTCTTAGCCTTTGGAGCTGGACTGAATTATATCACCAGGTTTCCTGGTTCTCCAGCTTGCAGATGGACTTTTTGGCCTCCATAATCACATGGACCAATTCTTATAGTAAACCTCTCAATCTCTCTTTAGATATATATACTTAAAACCTATTGGTTCTGTTTCTCTGGAGAGCCCTGATTAATACAATAAGCCACTGTACCCTTTTAAGCAAAGGAATAACACAACTAGATTTAACTAGCCAGAGATGACTCTGGAAAATTAATTGAAGGAGGAGATAAGAATAGGTGATGGAGTATTACTGCTTTAGGTTAGGAAAAGATCACAGTAGCTTGGACTCCAGGGTTAGCACCAAAGATGAGCAGGAGTTAGCAGATTTCAGATATTTTGTTGGTAAAATTGAAAGGACTTGGAAATGGCTTAGTTGAGGAGATGAAGGAGAAGGATTTGGGGCTAGTGTAATTGGGTGGATGGAGAAGATGCCATTTACTGAAGTAGAGAAGGGTGGAGTTGGAGCAAATTGGAGGGGGAAATAAAGATTCCATTTTGAATATACCAGGGTTGAAATATTTTTGAGACATTATAGTGAAGATGTTAAAGAATTAGTTGGACATAAGGGTCTCTGGTTAAAGATATAGGTTGAAAATACATTGGTATACAGATACTACTTAAAGCCACGTTGAGTATGTAAGATTTTACTGAGAAAAAGAATACAATAAGAAAGAAATAACCCACAAGACTGAGCCCAGAGTTTTTAGCCCTGAAAAACTCTGAAATTTAAATATCACATAAAGAAGGTACTGTTAATGAGTTTAAGAAGGTACTAGTAGGAGAGGTAAGAAAACATTCAGAAGAAATGGTGTCATAGACGGAACAGAGGAGGGTGTTTCAACAAGGGAAGAGAGGCCAAGCTTGTTGAATATGATTAGTAGTTTTGTAAGATGAAGACTTAATTTTAAAGCTTAGAGGCCATTGATGACTTTAGTAGGGGTAGTTTTGGAAATAGAGGCAGAACATAGATTACAGTAGGCTGAACAGTAAATAAGCAATGACAAAGTGCATATAGACTGTGTTGTCAATGTTTTGAGAGAAGTTTGACTGTCAAGGGAAGCAGAGAGAGTAGTGGTCTCTGGTGAGAATTATGGGTTAAGGGAGTACTTTTGAAGACATGAAGGGCACTACAGCATGTTTAGAAACCAGTGGGAATTAGCAAGAGAGACAGAGCAGCCTCTCTGAGAAGGTGGAAAGGGATGGTATATCAAGGGTGAGTCGTACCAACATGCCACAGTGAATAGGGTTGGGATTTTGCAAGGCAGGGCTTACAGAAGCAAAGAGTTGGAGGGATTAACAGGTATTTACCAGGAGTCATTTTAATGATAGATCAGACTTGATCTGGGTAAGAAAGGAAGTGAGAACATAAGTTCTCTCTTCATGAGTAGAGAGAAGTCAGTGGATTAGAAACCTTAATGAGGAACACGGACTACTGCAGTGAATGCATTGAAGACAAGAATCCCTACTTTGGGCACTGGCTTCACCTATGTATATTTAGGTTCTTGCATTTTTTTTTTTTTTTTCCCAACTGCCCCCAACCTCTTTTTTGAACTTCGTATTGCAAGGTATGTTTAGAACTCCACAAAAACTCACTTGCTTACCAATAAAAGTAGAAGAGTAAAACGAGTATTTGATGAGATCTGATCAAGTAGATATTTGATTTTATGGTCTAGGAGCCTGATCTGATGTCCTTTACTAAACAGGGAAAGTATTCTGGGCTCCTTGTCATTCAAAGATTTGACATCTTTGACCTCCATCAGTTGAAGGCTTTGCAAATAATTCAAGAACTGATGTGAAAAGTCTGTGGGAGTTTGTTAGAGAAAAATGTTTACCGGAATGTCAGCATCTGTTCACTTAATTCCCCTTCTAGTTAGATGTCTGAATTTTTGTGGTTCCTCCGCCAACAAGATAACATAAAATCACATTTCTCTGTTTTTCCAGTATGAACCCAAATGTATTTCCTGGCTGGAACCAAGCTGTGTCTTAATTATTAAAATTTTTTGTTTGTTTGTTTGTTTCTGCCCAAACTATGTTCTTGACCCTTAAGCTTCTACTTGTTTGTTGAGGGCCCATTAACTGACTGTCATTGAGCTAGATGCTAGGAATCAGGAAATGAGAACACGAATCTCCTCCAGGGCAGGCATGCAAAGCAAAATTCCATGTGGCAAACACTCTTAGGAGACACTTATCAAGGACTAGGGAAACACAGGAAAGGAAGCGATTGTTGATTCCTTGGTAAAAGAGTTAGAAAAGGCTGCTTCCAGGAAGGAGTTTTTGAGAAGGACCCTTACAGGTGAACAGGAGTGGGTGGTGAAAGTATGAATGTGCATGATAATGTTTGCCACCTGGAGAGAAGTCTGTTATGGTTTAAGACTAAGTTGTGTGAATCTAGCAACAGGGTTTTTGTTTAGAAAGTATGGCTTGGCCAGATTTATGAACCTAGCTAACAATTTGCATATCATTGTATTGGGTGGAAAGTAGTTAAAAGTTTCCTTTTAGTCTTAACATATTTCTGTTAAGCAATTACTTTTTGCCTTAGCCAAAATTATGCTTCAGAATGGACACTACTACAATTTCAGATACCTCGACTTGCAGTGCAGATGCTGCCAACCCCCTTATCCTCACTGTCCCTTCAGCCCCTGCTGCCTGAGAGCATGGACCTTCTGGTCAGAGCTGTGCCACCTACCCCCAGAATGATTCTCCACTGTCTCTGCTTTTTTTGAGGCAAAATTCCAAGTGGGTGAGTTTGATGGGCCAGTGCTGACCATGCAACTGCACCCAAGCTGCAAGGGAGCCAGGTATGACAAATGTTCTGCATTTCCAGTTTCCATAATGAGAGGCAAGCTGTGTCTCATGCCAAGATTCATAAAGTAAGAGATTCTCCAAACATGAAAAAAGCTTCAAATAATGGTTAGCTAAAAACCACAACGATGACAACAAATATTCACTAGCCCATCTTTTACAGATGAGGAGAATAGAATAGCATATAGAGAGTGTAAAGTAACTTGCCCATGGCCCAGTGGTGTAAAGTAGTGGAGGCAGGCGCTTAACCCAGGAAGTCTGACTCTGGAGCTCATACTCTGAACCATGTCCTATAACAAAACGGTAAGTGATAAAGACTTTAATTAGTGATGTACCAGAGAGATGAGGATGTCTTTGGCTTTAAAATAGATGGAAAGTAATGGGTCTGTACAGCAGTTGAACTTATGTTTTATTAGCACCATGGAATCACCTGGGGGTGCCCAGGTTGTTCTGGTCACAGTCAGGAACAGAACAAGAGATGCTCTTGTACAGTTGAGAGCCTATAGGTTGGCCAATTTGTATCAGCACACAGGGCCCATGTCCCTGTGGCTGAATTCCTGGCACCTGTGTTCTCTGTTGAACTCTTTTCCTTCCATCATTCTTTTCCAGCCTTATCTCTGAACCCCTAATTCCCCACTCCCGCTATGACAAACTTTTCTGGGATGTTCTTCCTGGCCACTGAGAATGAGAACCCGAGAATATATTTAGAGGGTCTTTTCTGGGAGAAGAACTCTAATGTCAGTCACATATACACACACCAGATGCAAAAACAGGAATAATAAAAATGTATAATTTTAGCTAAAGCCAAATCTGGTCATCAGATGTTTCTATGAAGCTATTCCCCTTTCAAGTGAATTTTGAATGTTTTGGATCCTTCAATGAAAATAAGTAACTTGCAAAGTTTCTTGTAAACATCAGTCAAAATGTTGCAATAAGTCGTCCTCCAAGCCACACAAACATCAAGGCCTAATTATGTAATTTCTAATTTTTTTAATCTTGAGAAGCAAAACAAAGACAACAGAAGATTCTTGTAATTAATTGCTGTACTTTATCCCTTTACAAAATGTTGGCTTCTCAGTGACTTTCTTCCATGTTTGTGAAGTGTAGTACCAACCCTGTCAGAATAAATGAAGGCTTCCAAAGCATTTCATTCTCCCATTGTTTTGCATCTCTTTCTTCCTTTGTTTATACCTCATGGCATTATCCAGATACCAGGATTAAGTTTTCTTAGAGCGTTCTTTATCTACCTAGAAGTCTTTAGTCTCTGAAAGCAGTAGGTCTTCTAGTTAAATTTTGTAAATGCAAGGCCATTCCTGAATGCTTTGCAATAATAAATACTTCTTATTTCTTTTCATAAATAACTGCCTGTGGAAGTCAGAAGGCTCCTGGCACTTGAGGAAAATATATACCTAGACATCAAATACTCATGAAATCTCTAGTATGTTACATTATACCATTTCTTGGTGTTGCTCACAGATCTGAATGTAGTCTTTTAATTTTCTTTCAGTCACTGCCAATATTTATCTTTCGTTTATTGTGTTTCCCACAATTATCTACCTCTAAACATTATCAGAATTGTCCCCAGGCATCTAAACTTTAAATGAGATTGTAACTTTTCCATTTGGCCCTTGTTTCATTAAACAAATATGTGGGTGCTACATGATTTTGCAGTAGATACTGTTTATGTGGGAGTTGGATTTGTACTGTGTTTACAGCTAAAGAGAAAAAAATTCAACACTTTATTGGACATGCACTAGCATGTGGGTGAGGTTGAAGAAAATAATTGAGCGTTGAAATAAAATGCAGGCCTGGGAAAACATTCCTTTTTGATGGAGTAGGCAGGAAAGGCCAACAGCTGGCACACATGGAAATCTGTAAGGGTTAGCCTCCTTTTCCAAAACGCACTTTTAGGAAGTTCAACCTCCTCACTGAAGCTGATCACTCCGGAAAAACGCAAAGTGAATTATGTCTCTATCTGGAAGCCAGACATTTACCACCAAACAAAATCCATGTGCCTTGACTCCACTGTATATGACCTCTTATGCACTTCTAAAAGCTGTCTGTCTGTCTATCCATCCATCCATTCGTCCATTTTTCCACCCGCCCACCCATCCGTCCATCCGTCCATCCATCCGTCCGTCCATCCGTCCATCCATCCATCCATCCATCCATCCATCCATCCATCCATCCATCCATCCATATTTATCTGCAATTAATTATCATTATTAGTGGTGGTTTTATTTTATAAAGTTGCTGTGAATACTGAACTAGTGAATACCAAACCATTATTCTTAGGGGAAGTACAGAATTAAGTTCCTGTGAGTCACAATATTTTTGTCAATGGAACTATATAGAACCTTTTTGTATGTGAGTTGCTATTTAAAGACACCTTATATAATATATATTGTTAACACTGAGCTCATGGCCAATGTACTATAACTCATGCCTGAGCAAAGCTTACCTGACATCATATTTTCTCCTGAAAGTAGATCACAGACTCCATGCACTTAGAAACATTAGGCAGCACTAAAGTATTACACTTGGAGCCCATTCAAATGGTAAAATCAGCAAGAAAAAACACAAACATTTGATAAATGTGCCACTAAATGGACCACAAAAAGGACACTTGTCCACAATATGAGAGCTAAAATAAGGAGGTAGAGTGTTACCTTGGTTGGCCTCAGTTAGAAACCTGAGCTTCGGGTGACTTAAATTCTTCACTGCTCTGAGCATGTACATAAGTAACTGAAAGCACTGCAAGTATTGATTTGGGGATTACAAATACATTTCAGTGAGCAGGTGAATTCAGAAATACAAGATCTACAAATAATGAGGATTGACTGTACATATTCACCTATCTACCCACTCACCTACCCATCCACCCTTCCACCCATCCATCCATCCATCCATCTATCCATCCATAGGTCCATCCATCCATCCAACCACCCACTCACTCACTCTCTACCCATCCATCCATCCCTCCACTTATCCACACATCAATTCCTCCCTTCTTCTTTCCCTTCTTCCTTCCATCTACCCATTGATTCATCACTCATTCACCTACCCACCCATCCCTTCGTCCCTTCATCCCTCCATCCCTCCATATACTCATGCATTCATTCATCCATCCATCCATCCATCCATCCATCCATCCATCCATCTCTTCATATGTTTATTTATTTTCAGGGCATGAAGCTTACTAAGAATTTCTGATCACTTTATTTGGAGTAATCTACATTGCAAATGTGACAGATATTTTTCTAGTTTTAAGACTGTTAAAAATATGAGTCGTGAGATCAAGGACTTGAAGGTCTTGTTCCCTCCTATAGTCCCAACCCTAGAGTAGAGCATGGCACAGAGCAGGTTCTCAATAAATATTTATTGAATGAATTAATGAGTGATTTGCAAGTGGCACTTGGTGCAGAGAATAGCATTGTTTTCTCCCTTTCTCTCATACTGACCTCAAGTAGAAACATCTCTGAAATCTGAAAATATATCTACCATGTAGGTTATTTTTTCCATACAATCTTCAAAGGAGAGGATTAAAGTATAATAATTAAATAATTATGATCTGTGGAGTCAGGTGGACCCCACCTTTAGCCACCAGTTTAAGCAGATGAAAACATTTCCAAATTTTCTTCCCATTTCCTCCTCCCACTGTAAATTAAAAAAAAAAGTACAACAAGCATTTATATCAACATTTAAAGAACTCTATCATCTGAAGACTCTTGTTTTTTTCTTTTTTTGAAAGAAACTCTTTATCTTACTGTATATTAAGATCCCCCACCCTCATTGCCTTGGTTTTTGTCTTTCTGTGTAGTTTCTTTTATGTGGTACCAGGATAAACAATAACTTGACATAGCAAAACCTCTTAGACTAACAGGCCATAGTTTTCACTTTCCCAAGATAAACAATGTATGTTCCTTCTGTCTTTTTTTGTTGAGTTTTAATTTACAGCTATTGAATCATCTTTAATCTGTATAAGCACATTCCTTTTTTGCAGTGAGTTATTGGTTGGACATGCTCTTTGGGGAGACTGCAATTGGAGCTCTGTGTGTTGAGCAAATTGTTTAACTCAACATATGCCCAAAATTGAAAAGCAAATCAGTTCTAAAAAATAAATAAAGATGAGGGAGACTGCTTTTAGCATGGAGGCCAAGTTATGACCATAAAATTAATCTTACAGAGTATGAGAGTATAGAACATTGTGAAATTCAACACAAGAGTTAGGTTTATAAGTAGCAATGGCTCTAGAGCTCTTCAGATATGGGAGGAAGAAATTGTGGGGCTGAAATGAGTTGATAGGGGAGCAGCTGGGACCGACATGTTTGAGCCACGTGTTCTAAATAGTCCTTCCTAGTTTCAGGGTTTAGTCCCTTATAACCCTGGAGGCAGTGTAGTGCCTGGCAAAGGGCTGCTCATTTAACATCACTGTAAATCTAGTTTCTGAAGACTAGATGTGTGCATTTAGGGAGTTGTATGCAGTGGCAGGATGAAACTGGGGTTGGGGAAAAATTACCGGAATAGCATTATAACAGCTGCCATGTATTGAGTCTCTACACTGTTTTTATATATTGTGCTAAATGTCTTATCTCCACAACCATTTGAGGTGATATTATGTCTATTTTACATATGAGGAAAATTCATCTTGGAGAAGATAAAAGATGTGCCCAAGGCCACAGGGCTAGTTTTTAAGGGGCAAAATAGGATTCTAGTACAAAGCTCTGTGACCCCAAGTCCAAGCTACGTCTTTCTATCTAAAATGAAAAACAGACCAACACAAAGGAACAGCTTATCATATTTTTCTGATTATACAAAGCAATATGGGTTCACTGTAGGAAACTTGGACAGTTCAGAATAAATAATAATATAAAATTACCCATGCTACTTTTAGTCTTTTACTATCTGCATGTTATATCTCTATATTTTTCATCTGTACCTATGTTTACACCTATATCTATGTGGATATATATGAGTACAAACATATGAACAAATATATAGAAACATATACCTTTCTGTATACATTTATACACATAATTGGAATTGTATGGCATATAATGATTTTATGGTCTACTTCAGCAATATAGTATTAAAAATGCTTCAACATCAACATCAACATGTTTACTGATCACCCGATGTTCCAATGTTCAATTACACACTATTATTTACAAAATAGGTAAATTATAATTTACCTATTTTGGAATATTTAGGTCGTTTCAAATTTTTTAGTATTATAAGTGATACTGTGGTGGACATTACGGCTTAAAAGTCTTCATCTGAATCTCAGATTATTTGCTCATGATGTATACTTAGAAGTAGAATTGCTGGGTGTGAGCACAATTTTTAATGCTTTTTATACTCACAGCCAAGTTGCAGTCTTCAGTTTATATACTTATTGCTAATATATGAGAGTATCAGTATCACTCACTGCAGATAATGTTGCTATTAAAAATCAATTGGCAATTTTTTGTTAAAATGGTATATTAGTATTTCACATAATTCATAGTGAGTTTAAAACTGTTTTTACATTTTCAACCTCATGCCATCTCCTATGGCACATTTATCATTTTGTCCCTCTTAGTTGGTGGATAATAACTAAATTTCTATTGCCTTCTTAGTGTCTGTACGTTCAGCCCATTATTATGTGGCCTTGAAATCACCAAGCCTGCACTTATGCCAGTTTTTTGACATAGGGCTATTGTCTATCATGTGGTTCGTTGGAATAGTTCTGGATGAGTTGTGTCCACCTTGGCCTATCCCAGTTTCATCTAGCCAACACCTGCAGACTCAGCCCTCCCAGCCATTGAACCAGTGGGCACCAAGCAGACACAATATCTATAGCCACATCCCTATTAGTAATTGGGTTGGAAATAATGCTTGGTGGCCTAAGTGTCTGGAAGTATTATAGTCTTAGTCTAGCAATAGGCTCATGTTAAAGCCTTCTCACTGGTGTGTGGCAGTCAATTCCAACACAACTTCTGATTGAAGCCCCAGCCTCTGTTTTCTTTGCTGCCTCTCCTCTATGAAGAAGGTGAGTGCATATCAGTGTTCTAGGGTTTACTCTGGAGCTCTTGTCAGTAGATAGAGAGCTTCTCTCTTATATGGTTTTTACCTTCCTTCACTCCCTACTTGATAACCATGCTTCCCAGCAGAACTACCCCCTTGCAGAAGTCTTTTTTTTTTTTTTTTTTAAAGACTGTCAAGAAGAAATGAATTTTTTCTTAACTTTTATTTTAGGCTCAGGGGTACCTGTGCAGGTTCATTATCTAGGTAAACTTGTGCCATGGAGATTTGTTATAGAGATTATTTTGTCACCCAGGTACTTAGCCAATACTTATTTTTTCTGACTCTTTCCCTCCTCCCACCTTCCACCTCAAGTAGGCCCCTGTATCTGTACTGTAGTTCCCTTCTTTGTGTCCATGAGCTCTCAGCATTTAGCTCTTGCTTTTAAGTGAAAATGTGGTATTTGGTTTTCTGTGTCTGCATTAGTTTGCTAGGGATAATGGCTTCTAGCTCTGTACATGTTCCCACAAGTCATGATCTCATTCTCTTTTATGGCTGCATAGTGTTCCATGGTGTATATGTACCACATTTTCTTTTTCCAGTCTGTCACTGATGGGCACTGATGGGCATCATGTCTTTGCTATTGAGAATAGTGCCTTGTAGAAGTCTTGATGTCACCTCTCTCTTGCCTGTTTCCTGCCTGGAATCAATCCCTGCTTGAGATGGACTTGAATTTGGCTCCTATCCTTTGGACTTGTAATTTTGGACTCTGACTGCTCCCCTCCCCAGTGACAGTATCCCATCAGTTTCTCTTTTCCTCCCCTTCTTCTTCCCTCTCTCCCCTTCTCATTGCAAAGTTGGGTGTGGACCTGAGCTGTCTGCATTTCATGGAGCAGTGCTTGGGATAAGGGAACTCAGAGATCTGGGGTTTAGGTTCAGTTTTCTAAAAGTGTGCCCTCACCAAGATATTTAAATTCTCTGAGTAACAATTCGATAGTCTGTAAAGTGGCAATTCATTCATTCATTCACTTTTTATTTCTGAACCAATATTAATTGTGTACATATATGTGGAGAGAGTGACCTGTGACTTTCAATTTAGGGAATTACACTTCTCGAAGTCAGTAAATTCTTTCTACATCACGACTGCACACCTCCTATTTTAGTTATCTATTCTATCTTTCTTGTAATTTGGCTCATATGTTTCAGTATATTCCAACATTGTTTTGGAATTATATCCTATTTTACTAATAGCAGTGATATTTCAATTCGAGGGAGAATATCTGTAATTCATTATACCAGTTTAACATCTTATCCCCTTCTCCCTCCTCCTCCCCCAAATATGAAGCTGTTAAGGACCTAAATGTTTCCAGACAAGTGTCTCTGGCATTAAATTGATGTAAAAAAATCAACCAATAACTATTAGAATATAATTATTTTTTTAGAGATGGGTGTCAACCTCCCAAGTAGCTGGGACTACAGGTATGTGCCACCTCGCCCGTCTAATTTATTTTTATTTTCTGTAGATGGAGTCTCTCTATGTTGCCTAGGCTGGTCTTGAACTCCTGGACTCAAGCAGTCCTCCCACCTCAGTTTCCCAAAATGCTGGGATTATAGACATGAGCCACTGCACCCAGCCATAACTTTTTTTTTTTAGCTAGAAATTCTACATTTTTCCTATTACATCTCCTACAAGTAATTAACATTGTTAAATAAATTATTCTTTATTCCAGCAATAAAGAAAATAATATCTGGCCTTTATGTGTGTATGTGTTTTAATAGAATTCTAATACCACTTAACTATTATATTTAGCATTATTCTCACAGTGCCCACAGAATATTTGTGCTGCATTATTTGTGAGGAAAGCAGTATTTTATCCAGAGGGATAAAATTGGGAATAATAGGAAGTAAAACCATCTGGATAGAGTAGAGAATTCAACTTCTATCTTTTCTTATGTTATTTGGTTTCTTTTAAAAATATGGATCAAATGTAGATGTATTTTTTCCTATTATATGTGTATATATCTCTCTATGTAACTATGTAAGTATGTGTAAATAACACTGTGTGTGTGTGTGTGTGTGTATGTATTTTTTTTTCCAAAGCAGCCTGCACTTATGAAGACTATAGGATCAAATCTTATATTTTATCAAATGATTCAGCAAAACAAGGCAAATTTATAAACCTGCCAATATTATGGCATCCCAGAATGTGATATTTTTCTAATCTGGAGATTAATGGCCCTTCTACGTGATTCACTATGCCATGTCTAGTTCAATTTTTGTTTCAAAAAATAAGAACCTAGTTGTTCTTTTTAACTGATACTGTTTTTCAAGCATTTTATGGGATTCCTATATTGATTTGCATTTTAAAATGTTTTTCTCATCTGAATCTCCTGCCACTCTGAATGATTCCAAGGGTCTTATTGATTTGGATGGAAACCTCTGTGAAGCTTGAAAGAATTATTTTTTATTTACAAATGTCAAACAAAGCATCATTTACCATAACGAACAGTCAAGTCCTAATAATGCATTAGTGCATTAATCTTTAATGCATTTACAGGCGACTTAGAGCTAAAAAAAAGACCATGTAATCCAAGCCAGAGTGTGTGGTCCCAGGCTTTGAGGCCTCCTTCATCTAGGCACTCAGCACCTACCCACCTTCTTGGTCCTCCACCTGTCTCCTGGGTTTAGGATCCAATGAAATCGAAGGAGAGGCAGGAACAGGATTGATTGGAAGGGGGCCAGGGGGAGAGGGGAAGGGCCAGTTAGTTGGCCACTAATTATTTATTGATCTTCTTACGTGCCAGGGACTCTTCCAGGTCCTAGAGTAGTGAGTATAACAGGCGACCCCTGCCTCCAGCAGCAAACCTTTGATCTTCCTAACCAGAAAAGTGGGGGCAAGATGTGGGAGAGCAGTAGCATAAACAGTTTGCTGCTCCCATCCTGGTTTCACTTTTAAATGGTGTGGGAACGTAATAGTCATCATTTTTTTGCATGTTTACTGTGTGTCAGGCACTGTGCTAGAAGCTTGGAATACATTTAACCTTTAAAAATTACAATTGTTGTAAAAAGTTCTTCTATTTGAGGGACTGTACTCTCTAGGAATAGTGATTGTAGACTACTGATGTGACCTTAAACATTTCTCCTGGTTTGGTTTTGTTTAGTTTTTTCATCCTGGAAAAAAGTAAGTTTATACCTTAGCCTTGAGTCTCCGAAGAGATTCATGGAATCTGCTTTTTTGCCCAAACGAAATTTCTTTCAGAAACATGTATGGGTGAATGTGTGTGTAGTATTTAGCATCACCATGAGAATTAGTGAGGTTTGGTTGGGTGGGTTAATGTCCAGGCTATTGCAAAGTACCATGCATATATACGTAACTTTCCTTATTTTACTTTTTCAGCATGTAATTGCATACCTGCTATATATGAGATACGGGACTTCAGACTTTTAATAATGAGTTTAATCTGAGTGGATAATTTCAAACAGCTAAAATATATAAAAATAATTTTCTAGTAATCATATATAGTGGTTATTTTTTCAAAGAGCAGTGTGATGGCTTTGATTGGTAATCTCTATCCATGAAATAATATCTATCCATGAAATAATATCTACATACCTTGCCAGTAGGCAGATCATCACATTTGTTACATGTCTGTCAACATAAGACACTTTGAGGTCAAAGAAAGAATTTATTAAAATAAGAGCTGAAATTGGAAAAGGTTTCTTTTCTAAATTTCTAGAAATTGTGTTTGGCAATTGCCAACTACATTGCTTGACAAATAGACAACTATTTCTTTGAAGCAGATAAAATGGGGTCCTGCATGAATCTGAGAATGAGCCAATGTGTCATTCCATACTCTTTTCCGATGAGATGATTCTGTGCCTTCCCAGCCAGGAGCCTGACGTAGGAGTAATAGGAAAGTAATCTAAGGATAATGGCAGCATAAGGGTCTCTTGGCTTCTGCTGAAATAACTTCCTCATCATAATCTTACAACAGAATCATCAGATGATAAAACAGATGTTGGGCAATAATGTCATTTTTGTAACATTTTAAATTGGATGCCAGTGTGAAGTTCATTTCAGTGGGGAATTCATGTCATGTTACAAATCTTTTTGAAAAAAGGCATTATAACTCAATTCCTACAGATACTCATTAAAAGAATTTTGAAATTGTAACATTATACGATTGTGGGATTCTCAGTCTCCCTGCAGAATTGCACTAAAATTATGGTATCTTTATTACTTTGTGTTTACTGTACACGAACACTTTCTAACAGAACTTGAACTTCCTGCTCACATTGAGATGTTTACACTTGCTCAAAAATAAAGGTTTGCTGGCAGTGTAAATCTATGCCAAGCGGAGTGGTTCCATTGTTTGTACATGAGGCTTCTATAAAATAAAAAGTGAATTGTGAAAATTTCACCCAAGACAAACCTTTGGAGGCTTAAAAAACATTTTGATAATGTTTATATGTACAGATCAGGTATTCAGTAAAGCTTGCTGACTGATTGACAGTGTGTGGAACACTTTGCACTTAATAGATGTTCAATAAGTGATTATCTTCTCAAATAATTCATCCAACAGAGAAGCATATGATATAATCCCTTTCCTAAAAGCATTTATAAACGAGGTGAAAAGTTCAAACAAGAAGTTATTTAAGAATAAATTATAAGCCACCAAACTATCAGAAGGATGATAATATGGCATAGATAAACTCCACAGATTCAGTCTATGGAACTTGGGCATAGAGTATATTTGGTACTGGATAAATGACCATAATTGAACAAAATGAGAAGATACAAGATAAAAACAAAAGATTTTTTTTTAAAAAAGGAACTTTTTTTGGCTTCTCTTATGTGAAATTCCAAGCTAGATACTTCACAAACGTTTTATTAAGTTCTTACAGTAATCCCATAAATGCAATTATTATCCGATTTTATAGATATGGACACAAGCTTAGAGAGGATAAGTCATTGTCACATATCAAACAACTAATGAGCGTCAGAGGTGCAATTTGATTTGATGTCTGTTTTAAGCCAATATGCTCTGATGTTTTCCGAGGTCTGGGGAGATGTTTGCTTAACAAAATTTAAAACTTTTACAACTGGTTGGAAGAGCTACAAACAAAGTGAGGGCGAGTTAGGGATTCTTGCCAGTCAATGCATGCCGTATGAGTTAGCGTAAGGGGTGTGTTTGCAAGCTCCATTAAGTGTAAAACGATGGGGTATTTTTTAGGGTATTTTTGTAATCTCCATGAAGTGCAGAACTATGGGTATTTTTTGAGGGAGCCTTTTTTTTTTTTTTTTTTTTTTAAATCTTAGAACTGTGAGCACTCAAGACTGATGTCACTGACAAAGAATAGAGTCAGTGACTAGGAGCAGAGACAATACTGAATTGTGAAAATTTCACCCAAGATAAACCTTTGGCAGCTTAAAAAACATTTTGATAATATTTATATGTACAGATCAGGTATTCAGTAAGGACATTTCCTGTCTTTCTATTACACAATGAGGTTTGCAAGTGGAATATTTAAAAAACATGTTTAATGAAATACAGTTGAGGCTCAGTCATCACAGTTCTAGGTATTGAAGAGATCCAGTATATCTTTAAATTTTCCTTGTATAAAAATGAGATTGGAAGGCAGGGGAAGGTAGAAAGAGAATTTTCAAATGCATGAAGATGAGTCTGGAAAGTTAAGTAATGTTTTGACCACATGTATCTCTTTTGCTGTGACTCCATGACTCAGTAAAATTTTTCAGAAAATTAGATACTGTGTCAAAGTGGAGTTTTGGAACTTTTTCCGAAAGTGATGTGGAAGAAGGCCTAAGATATTTTTGGCTCAAAGTGCTTTCTGGAGGTTTTAATGATTGCAATGGAGTTCCTAACTTCAAAGTCTCAATAATAGGTTTCATAGGTGGAGACAAAGGCTAGGATTTCATTTTCTTAATGACACGTGAGCTCTGGTGACAACCTAGCAGAGCAGTTATTATTCTTTGCATGATTGTGGCTGCTGAGAATCAAGGTTCATTTCAAGCCAGCCATTTATCCCGGTTACACTTTGTCAACTTGATATACTGAACTTTGGTACGTTTAAGAGAAAAGAAGAAGAAGGTGGGGAAACGCTAGAAGTATTTCAGGCTTCACTGAATGATATATACTAATCACATGCAAATTTGTATTTTTTTTTTAAACCAGAACTTGAGGACCTATCGTAATAAAATTGCAGTTCTATTCTTTTTAAACATCGTAAGTACATTTCCACTTAAAATAATAATAATAATCTCTTCCCAACAGCCTTTTCATGTATTAACCTCTATCAATGTTACCTTTGAATAGTTCTACAACCTCCCATGGTGCAAATGTCTCTGTTTAACTAACACTCTTTATTTTATTACACTGAAAATGTACTTGTGAAAATGAAAGTGCTTTGTATTGCTGTTAGAACTTCAACAATGTGATTATTTAGCACTTTGCAGAGACTGATTTCCTGGTTAGTATTTATACAGCCCATGTACCCGCTATGAGCATTGGAAAGGTGCAAACAGCATTGGAAGGTTGGAGTTATTTAGCATGTTTTAGATCAAGAATGACAATAAATAATAGTAAGAGGGAAACAAAAAGGAATGTTTCTATAAAGTGACATTTTTAGGTTCCTGTTGACAAAACCCTCTAAACATATGTAGAACATAATCAAAATAACCACCTGCTATACCTGAAAACCAAATTCTGGTTGAAGAAAAAAGTCAAGGCCTATCCATTGTGAAACACACAACTGAAGGCCCAGTGTTGCCTGATATTTTGAGAGATGACAAAAGCTTTACTGGAAATATATCCAGAAGCTCACAAGATGCCAAACACAAGAGGTGTATTACATATTTTAGGTGGAGACATATTTCCTAGATCCTTAAAGATTTCCAACTCCAAAGCTTGTGAGTTTATTGCCAATTTATATGCTTTTTAAAAGAAGTTACTTCCCAATTAAGTCACTTCTATAGACATTGCTGACTTGGTTTTCTGTAAAGCAGGACTGGAGATAACCAAGAATGACTTGGATATGGCAATGTCTAAGACCTGGGAGCTTCAGTCAAAACCTGATGGGACTGTGTGGGTTAATACTTTCAGTTTTCTGTGTATTTGAAGGCCAGGTTAGGCTGGAATGTCATTAAATAATATGCACTTTACATCCAAGTTGCCATATGTATTTTCCAACCTTGAGAACAAAGTGAGGCCCTATGATCTGCTGGTCCTTGCTCCAGTAGTAACGTGAGACAGAGTACGTTGGTGGTTCAGAGTTAGGACTCCACAAAGCAGAGCTATGGCCTCTGGCATTATGATTCTGAGCTTTTCTTGCTGCCTGGTCTGTCATGGATATACTAACAGGTTAGTCAGGTTAACACACTATAATGCGTCAGCATGGTGGAATATTATGCAGACTTTACCAATTATAGTTAGGAAGACTATACAGAAACTTACAAACTGTTTTCAAAATACTTAAAAGTTATGTTGCAAATTAATATAGATACAATGACAACCATATAAAGCATGTGTAGAAACTGGAAGGTAACATAAGAAATTAAAATAGAGGTAAAGGTTATTTGGGGATTAATTTTTTTTCAAAAAGTTATATACTATATAGTTCTACCATTTATTCAATATGTAATTTTTATACAAACTGCCCACTGATGCTTGTTATAATTTGGGAAAGTATCAAGAAGGTTTCTAAAATGTGTATGCTTGGGAATAACATCAAGGTTAAAAGATTTAAACTGGGACGAATTCATAAAGTTAACTTGATTGAGGTGATTATATCTTAACTACATGGCTATAATAAATCATTTTTAAGGAATAAAACTGGATTAACTAACGCTTTGCTTTCTGAACTGTCATGGGGTTGTTTCTTTTCCTGAAAGAAGAGTAGCCAGGCATTTTTACTATGGGACTTTAGCACAACACGAACGGAACACTGAGAAACACTAATGATGTTCACTCAACAGCTGGCAAATGAATAATTGGCTAGATTCTGTGACCTCTCAGGAATTATTTTCTCCAAAGAAAAGTCAGATGAAAAACAACTGAGTTAGAACCTTAGGACAGAACTTTGTGATTGAAAGAGATCTTAGAAACCACCAATATATGTAATTTTACAAATTCTGGAGTCCTAGTGGAACCCAACATAGGAACCAGTTGTAAGAGAAGTGACTCTGGTTGAAGCACAGGAGTGAAGCCAACTTCCCCGCCCACCAAGCTGACCTGCTTCTGTTGAGGCTGCTCTGAGTGGCTGGCCTATCCCGTTCCTTCTGGCTTCTGATGTGCAGAATGTGGCCTGAGCTCTTCTCTTCTCTTCTCTTCTCATCTTTTCTTCCACTTGCACTCCCGTATTTTTTCATCTCCTCTCTTCTCTTCTCCTCTCCTCTCCTCTCCTCTCCTCTCTTCTCTTCTCTTCTCCCCTCTCCTCCCCTCCCCTCCCCTCCCCTCCCCTCCCTTCCCCTCTTTTCTGAGACAGAGTCTCGCTCTGTCACCCAGACTGAAGTGCAATGGCATGATCGCGGTTTGCTGCAACCTCTGCCTCCTGGGGTCAAGCAGTTCTCCTGCCTCAGCCTCCAGAGTAGCTGGGATTATAGGTACCCCCCCACCACGTCTGGCTATTTTCTTTTCTTCTTCCTCTTCTTCTTTCTTCTTTCTTCTTTCTTTTTTGTATTTTTAGTAGAGACAGGGTTTCGCCATGTAGGTTAGCCTGGTCTCTAACTCCTGACCTCAGGTGATCTGCCCACCTCGGCCTCCCAAAGTGTTGGGATTACAGGTGTGAGCCACTGTGCCTGGCTCCTGAGCTCCATTTCTAAATTGGGGTCTCCATCTCCTGTCAAGGCACTCAATGGTCTTTCTACTACCCCAGTGTTCATAGGCCTTCTGTGGATCTCCAGGCACAGTGAAGTCATCTCTGGCTAACAAAGAAAAGTACTTATTTAAAGGAAGAGATGGAGCAAGAATCAAGATCCTTTACTCCATCTTTCACCAAAGCAACTCTACTTTTTATATAATGGAGTTCATCGTAACATTCTTGTAGGGAAAGCATCCCATTGACAAAATGGAAAAGAGAAAGGAGGGAAGGAAAAAAGGAAGGAAGAGAGGAAAAAATAAAGACTACCGCAGTACTATCTTATTTTTCATTTTATTTTTCCCAAATAGTCTAATCTTAAAATGCCTGTATCTTTGTATCTCCTATTTCAGAAGTAAAGATGGACACACACACACTTTAGAAAAATCGCAAAGCTCTGGAGACTGGCTGGTGAAAAAAACTCCTGACTAGAAAGTGGGTGCTTAGCAACCAGGACCACAATGCTTATGGCCTGGCCACATGGATTGATTTCATTTTTTCAAGCTCTGATAATAGCTGGAGACTATCCTGTGGTCTGGATGAGCGATTCCCAGTGTGTCTTTGTATAGTTGTTTTGTTTGACAGGCAGCAGTCAGCTGTTACTTCTCTATCTAGGGAGGGCAAGTGGACCACCTGCTGAGTTTTCTTGGACCAGCACGGAACTGTGGACCACAAGTTGTGGATAGCTGTTCTGGAAAGCAGAAGGCCATAATCAGTGGGCTTCCCAAATGCAGAAAGATGAGCTCTTGATTGGCAGGAGACACTCTGACTACATAGTTCAAAGATGTAGTGAAAAGAAATAGATGTTGAAGTAATTTATGGGGAGTGGGGGGTTTAGCTATACGTTGAAGGCATGCCTTTACCACTCTGATTGGAAAGCAATGTTTTAGGCCCCAATCCAGGTAAAATCACTGGTAATTTTTCATACAAAGATTGAAAACTCTAACATCTTACCGTACTTGGAAAACAAATGCCGTGAAAGCAACAATGATACAAATGTACAAATATCTGCATTCTTCCTGTGGACTGCTAACAACTATGGTCAAAGTTTATCTTTTTCAAGCTAACCTATAAATTTAGAGAATCTAGTCCACAGGAGAATTTTTAAGAAATTACGGTAAGCAAAATAAACTAAACAAGTTTGATTAACTTTGTAGATAGTCTCTCATGTCAGTGAAATTGTCTTGTCTGTTTGGGACTGTATCATATGTTAATATACATGTTTGATAACTTGACTGTCTATCCGATTCTATCCGATTTAGCCGATGAAATCTTCCACCCTTTTAGACCCCGTAAGATTTCAAACTCAGTGTTGAATCCTGGGATAGAAATGGCCATTCTATCAATCAAAGCCTTATTTTGGAAATAGCCCTTATTTTGGACATCTTTTGAGTACTTGGAGAAAACATGGAAAATGGTTATAAAAATGGAAAAGTTTCAATGTCCTGTCTTCTCCTTCCCCTTTGGCTAGTCTTCAGTTTCACAGTCAGCAGGACCCTGGCACTTTCCCTCTCCTGGGACATCCTGAGGAGGCATGCCCCCAGGATTCTGAGTACCCGCGTGTTCCAAGATGCTGAGGGAGCTCTGCTTCCTCCTGGCAATTGGACAGAGGTGCCGCCCTTTCATCATTTGCCTTCTTGGCTCAGCTTTGTGTGGGGGTGTGTTTTTCCTGTTTTCTAACTCAAATTTTGTTTGGTGGGGTGGGAATATCTTTGTCCAGATGGTCCCCATCCCAGGACATTTTGCAGAATATCTGTGAGCCAGCAACCACCAGGGAGTTGCTTTTTTTCTTTTGACTCAAGAAGGTCCCTCAGTTCGCTCCATGTTGCCAAATCTTTCTGTAAATCTCAAGTCATGTTCCTTTCACAAAACAACTCTCCAAAAACACACACGTACATACATATACACACACATACAGTTTTACTGGTTAAAAAATTAGTCTTTGGCAAATTTTTGCAAAGGCAAGCTACTAAAAAGAGATCATTTTTATTCCTTCAGAAAGGCTGGCAAACCTGCTCCCTTTGTGACTGCTTTTTAAGTAAAACCCTTGAATCTCAAAAATGCTCTTGGAACACATATTCCTGAGTGGACACTCCACAGAAGCTGATCCCCAGGACACAATGTCAGCCTAACCACCTCCCACCACCCCACCCCAGAACAAACCAGAGCCTTTTAGAAACAAATCACGTGGAATAAGCCAGATTGCAAATGAAAGCCGTACGGTCTATTGGAAGCAGCATAATTTGTGTTTATTATGCTCTTTCAAGCGATGCTCTATCCCCCTTTGTCCCATTTTCTTGTTGCACAGAAGACATCTGCTCATGACTGAAATGCCTTAGAAGAACTTGATCCCTTGGGCTAGGGGAGGTGAGGGTAGAACCAGGGCTACTTCGTCTAAACATTGCTTGTAAACCTCACCCCTGTAGTCTTTCGCAGAACTATCTTTATTCTCCCTTTCTTCTTTAGCATAGCACCCCCCACCCCATTGTCTTGCAATGTGCAGGATCTAGCTAAGTAAAGGATGTTGTGTTGAATGACTACTCCTGTTGAGGGCTTTTAAACACTTTAACATGTGGCAGCATTGTTATAGCTGTCATTGCTGTCTTGGAATTTATTCTCAGCTCTGAGAAAGGCTTTTAGCCGTGTGTCAGGCAGCACGTCAGCAGAAATTGCCAACAAGCCTGATTTATATTCAGCCTTTTGGGGCTGGGAGAGTACTGCCTCAGGCCGCTTCAGGTCTGAAAGAGACTAGCATCACACCTTGACAGTCTGTGACCTACATCTGCCCTTGGTTGGGCGAATCTTATTTGAAAGATAACAGACATTGTCAGCAGCATATTCCGGAATCTGCTCTCCTTAATGGTAGGTAGCTTAAGAAAATGGCCTCCCCCTCTCACCTCACTACCTTATCCTATCCCATATTTCTACTTACTCTCCCCTGGCCCTGCCCCATATGCAACTTGAGGACTGGTGGATTTCATTCTGGCTGCCCAAGTCTAACTTACAGTGAGACAGTATTGCAAAAATATGTTGTCACAATATAGTTTGTAATGTGGTGCATCTCATTCAATAGAATGATTCTTCTCATTCAGTGGAATACTCTGCAGACAGTAAACTGATTTTAAAGAGGATCACTTCCATGTTAATAAAAATTTAATAAGTAAAAATGTTGCCAAGCCAAATGTCCATCATCAACTACTGATTGATGGACAAATATAATATGTAAATCTATACAATGGAATATTATTCAGCCTTAAAAAGGAAAAAAAGGTACTGACACATGTTACAACATGAATGAAGGTTAAAAATATTATGTTAAGTAAAAAGATAGAAACAAAAGGCCATAGATGATATTTTTCCATTCGTATGAAATGTCTATGATAGACAATTACATAGAGACAGAGATTAATGCTTGACAAAGGTTGAACAGAGGCAGGAATGGGGAGTGACTACTAACGGATACTGAGTTTCTTTTTGGAGTAGTGAAAACTTTCTGGAATTAGATGGCTGTGAACTTTGAATATATTAGAAATCGCTACATTATGCACTTTAAAAGACTTGAAAAGTTTGGATTTTATGTTATGTGAATTATGTCTCAATAAAGCTGACACACACACACACACACACACACACACACACACACACACACACATAGAGAGACAGAGACTAAAGGGACTAAAAAGGGAAACAAAAGAAAGTTACCTAACTGCATGTAATGATAACAGTCTTATTTTTGTAAAAACAAAACAAAAATGGTATAGCTCTATGTTAATTAAAAAGACTAGAATGATAAAGTTACCACTATGAATGGATTTTATGAGAATTTGGCATTTTCCTCTTTGTGCTTATTTGTATTTTTCCTAATTACAGAAATTATGCTGGTTTATTTTGTAAAACTTTGAAGATGAATGTCATTTTTAAATGTGAGAAAAAGAGGGATAAATGATGGCTGGTTTAAATATACGTTAAACAGCTTCTCTTTGTCTTAGAGGGACAGTGTGGGCCTGGGAAGTGAGCACCAAATAGAAACCTTAAACTATGGTACAATGAGCCAGAATAGTCAATTCCTTGTCCTTTACTTTCCTGTCCATTTTCTTACACTCAGAAAATAGTATCATATTAAACATATTGTGTTGAGTTCATAACAGATTAAATGGGGTAGAAAGAAATTTAACATTTATTGAGTGCACCTGGTTGCCAGGACCTCTGAATAAGCATAGCCTTGCCAATGACATTAACAAATGTTCTGTCTGGCTGGGGGTGGTTACCTTCAACTCACATTCTATGAGAAAGAACTTGTCACAGTCATACCTAGCTGCAAGAAAGACTGGAAAACATAGTTTCTAACTGGTTGCCCATGTGCCCTACAAAAACTATGAGTGTTTGGAAGGAAAGAAGAGTATATTTGGGGGAAAACTAGCAGACTGCCATACCAGCTGTTCAGAGATGATTTTTCAAATGCAGCAAAATGATATTTATACATAAAGAAAAATATCTTAATCCAACGGACAATTCTGGATTACTATGAGAGGGAGTATAAGTTGTTGGAACTCTTTAAAAATAAGAAAACAACCCTTCAATTGGAATGGTTGATAGATAGTCAGCTGTATATAGGCAGATTACAGAATCAAATGACCCATAGAAATCATTCTAAGCTGTGCAATCATTTGTATTCTTGATCGTTGTTCTTTTTTAAACAGAGAAGATTCCTTGTAAGTAACTCATATTCTTACTTACCTTTTGTATCTAATTTTTGCCAAATGGTGTGACATCAGGATGGCTTTTCTATAAAAGAGCTCATCATATTACCATAAGTCCTGTAATAATTCCTGTATTCGTTAAGATAATGCTAGCCTTTGTAGTGAATAAATTCCCAAATTTCAATATCTTAATGAAATACAAATGTATTTCTTGCTCATGCACTAGTGTAATATGAGAGTGCAATGGGCAGCTTTCAATGTGATGAGTCAGGGACCCAGGCTCCTTCCTTCTTTGGACTTTATCAACTTTTAGATTCCTCTAGTCCTTAACTTCTAGATGGTTGGATGGGGAAAAAGAGAAACTGGAGGATAGTATGGGAAGATTTTATGGCCGAAGCCTGGAAGCAGAGTACAAAACTTTCACCCATAGCCCATTGGCCAAACATCAGTCACATGACCACACTTAACCAAAGGGAGGTTGGGAAATGTAGTCCAGCTTCAATCTTTTTACCCATCAGGTAATAAAAGAGAGTTGGAGAATACTTTAAGGAGTTAAAGGCTAAACTCTTTGTCAAGGACTACAGGGTCCTTTATGATGGGTTCCTGTTTACCTCAGGAGCCTCATCTTGCCTCTTAAACTCTATTCCATTTCAGGTCAGTGAATCACAGAGATCCCTGAGGTGTTGATGGCTTACATAACCATATTGTTTGCCAGTAGAGCAGCAATTAGCCATTATTAACATCTTTTGATCTTATCTTTTAGTCCCATGGAACCGACCAGCTTTTAGCAACATTTTTCCCAGCAAACAAGAAAGACAGGATAAATGTAAGCACTATTGCTTACCCACTGTTTGATGTTCATGGGTAAGTGTTTTCCTTTCTTTTTTTCTTGTTTTTTGTTTGATGGTTTGTTTGTTTGTTTCCCAGTACATCTTACAGACTAAGAGAGAAGGCATTGCCATTTATATACCTGGGAGATCTTGTTACTTTCATTAAGGGTTTTCTGGTCTTTATCCTCTCCTTCTAGGTGGAGAATGGTTTAGTCAAAGTTACCTATGATACTGGTTCCCACACAATGATGCGCTTAGGGATCATGTGGGAAGTTTGGGAAAAAGATCATTTTAGAGCCCTATCAGAGAATCTGATTCAATAAAGTGGGCGTGGCATCCAAGAACCTTTGTTTTTAAGGTTCTGATGTAATAGTCCATGAGCTATAATTTGAGAAATACTAAACCTGGCTGGCTAGAGAATATAGAGTAGTGAACAAGAACACTACCCAGACAAATTTATTCAGCTCTACTACTGAATAGCTCTGCAGTCTTGGGCAAGTTTATTAAACTCTCTGAGTGGCTGGATGGGCCCCAGTGAAATGTTCCTAGGAGCTCCTGGTAATGTTCCACTCACTTTGCTTCGAGGTGTCACTCCCTGCACCTTTAATAGTGTTGCACCATGATTATAGCTGGACTCCTGCTCTAGCCAGCTACAGTGTGTTTCTCGAGAAGGGGTAATGCCACCACACATGAGGACTAAAAAATTGGCTTTTAGAACCAGGAGAGTTTAGGCTCAGTGAAGGAAGAAGTTGGTAACCTGATGATCCTGGTCATTTTCATAACTTTTCCCTTTTATTTATTATTATTGAGACATAGTTTTACTCTGTCACCCAGACTGGAGTGCAATGGTGTGATCTTGGCTCACTGCAACCTCCACCTCCTGAGTTTAAGTGATTCTCCTGTCTCAGCCTCCCGAGTAGCTGGGATTACAGGCACACGCCACCATGCTTGGCTACTTTTTTGTGTTTTTTAGTAGACAGGGTTTTACCATGTTAGCCAGGTTGGTCTCTAACTCCTGAGGTCAGGTGATCTGCCCACCTTGGCCTCCCAAAGTGCTGGGATTACAGGCATGAACCACCACGCCTGGTCAACTTTTCACTTTTAAAGCCAAGTCCTTGACTACGTGCAGATGGGTAGCTGCTTGTGTGATGTAGCTGCTAAAAATGTAGCAAGATCATAGATGTCACTGAAGAGGCATTGGTATTCATATCAACAAAGGGGAAAGGTTCTGTTCTACTCTGTGATGACCACAGCATAGTGGTGTTCTCTTGTGGTATCCTATCTGGAATAGTGTTCTCTTGTGGTATCCCACTCAAACAAGAACTTGGACAATCTAGAGTACATCCAGACACAAGGGAACATAATGGCATGAAGTCTAGAAATCACGTCCCATGAGAAAACATTTGGTTAAATTGGGAAGTTTAATTTTCTGAGGAACCTTGGTGGTAGCCTAGGGTGATGAGTCTCTTGGCCCATCATCAGGGCATGATGATTAATTTTCAAAACTCAAGGAGATTTCAAAAAATTGTAAGAGGACCTAGACTTGTTTGTTGCCTTAGTGCAGCAGTTTTGACATTGGTAGGAGACAGGTCAGAGTAAAAGATGTTTCTATGCTTAGAAACATCCAGCTGTGGGAAGGACAGAGACTGGTAACAAAATCCCCAGGGAGTTGTGAGTATCATTTCTCTATGAGTTAAATTACATGACCTATAAGGCTCTCACATTAAGATTCTGTGGCTGGGCTGAGGCACTGGTGGTTTAATAGAATGCTTCATGGCACTTCTGTTCCTGCTGATGCTATTGAAAATGTGTCAGGTCATTTGAGGCCCATAGGCTTCTGGGTTTTTGTCTATTCTATGGAAACAGTGCTAGAAAAACCCAATTTACATGCTACTTGTAAGGGCAAACTTAAAGTGGCTTTCTTAAAGCATAGCTTTATCCTCCCCCATCTGAACTTGGTTGGTGGCCCTTGAGTGTAATGGGGCAATGTTATGTTATCTTCGCTCTTCTGCTTCTCTCCAGTAGCAGAGAGATGATGTTGTTTCTGGTTTCCATCTTTAATAAACAGAAGAGAATTATTAGGAATTAAGTGAGGATTTAATAGTATTATGAGTAAAGAGAGAGGGATGCCTGGATCCTGTGCTGGTCCAAGCATTCTTCAGTTTTTCCTGAGATAGGTACTGCACACAAAGAATAATAGATGAGAAACAAAGTACAGATTTTTAAATAAGCTGGGCTGATGTCAGATGAATCAACATAGAGCCCTCTGATGAAAGCTAAGTTAGTATGGTAGGAATTTGGGGTGAGGTTTTGATGACGTTGAGATATAGTTCAGTCAAGGAACCTAAGAATACATAAATTTTTCCTTGGACTAGACACCTATAGTGTAGGAAGTTTCTCAGGAAGTAAACTCCACCCATGACTAAAACTGACAAATGGGAAGCTAAATTTTACCTCATCAGTGACTGGATACGTGTCCCCTTCACGAATGCCTCTAGAGAAGGCCAGGTTGGCACAGAGGCTCAGCAAGAGACCCACAAGAACTACTCTTCCACAAGCCCCAAATCTCTGAATCTGAACCCTTGGACCAAACCATAGGTTACAGAGATACATACAATGGTACATGCACTTATGATCAGGTTTGAGAAGAGAGAAGAATTTGGGCCTCTGGATATACTAGGGCAGCTTACTCCGTGGCTCACAGGGAAGAAAAACAAGCGTTACAATGGAAAACGCAATAACCAACCTGCTCAGGTGGGGCTCCATAACTGATCCAGGAGGACAGAGGCTGGGAGTTGTGAAAGAAAGTCATACGGGGCCAGGCAACACCACAATACAATTCCATTCACTGAAACATGGCCCCATCACTACCAATCTGGGACCTTGTCAGGAGGGAGGAAAGTGCTGCAGCTCAGTGAACAGAGAAGAAAAAATATCACAACAACCAGTTCCCAAGTAGGTCTTCGCTCATTCAGCAAAGCCCTCTGCATGAGGGAACAGCCAAGAGAGTAAACTGGGTAGGTCTGAGGTAGATCCTGGCTTGCTTTCTTGGCCATTTAGTTACATGGAAATCAGAGGGCAGACATCAAGATTGCCAGATTCCTGGGAGATCAGGCTCAGCTCACCAGGCTGGCCATTTAATGCAATAATGGCAGATGCCAAGGCAAGATGACCAGGTCAGTGTAGATCTTAACTAACCAGAGACATGGAAGCTGGAAGCAGAGAAAAGTAAGCCCTCCTGGATAAGATCTTTTAATACACAATGTCCCTGCCCACTGTGGTTCCATCAGCATCTTGAAATCTGTCCAATAATATTAGCAACCCTTCTTCCTGATGTGTGAGTTGGGGTGGGTGGATAGGAATTTCACTAAAATATTCATGCTATGTGAAATGAGAAAGTCCAAGAGGACTCTTCTATGGTTTGAATGTTTGTCCCCTTGAAAACTCACATTGAAATTGAATTGCCAATATAATGGTATTGGGAGATGGGAACTTTAAAAGGTGATCAGGCCACAGGGCTCCATCCTCATGGGTGGGCTTAGCACTTTTACTAAAGGGCTTTTGGATGTAGATTCTTGCTATCATGTGTGCTCTCATGCCCTTCTGGCTTCCACAGGTCCTGTTGGACTTCCCAACCTCTACAACTGTGAGAAATACATTTTTTTCTTTATAAACTATCAAGTTTGTGGTATTCTTATAAGAAGCACAAAATTGACTAAAACAGACCCTAGCACTTTATATGTGCAGAAAATTTGACTTTCAGGTTGTTGGGGGCCTTTGCTTGTAATCTTGGCATTGAGAGTTTCATTCTTATACTATATTAACATGCAACATCTATAGGAGAGATCAATCTAACTTTGTGTTTTAAGAAACAAGAGAGGGCCAGGCGCGGTGGCTCAAGCCTGTAATCCCACCACTTTGGGAGGCGGAGACGGGCGGATCACGAGGTCAGGAGATTGAGACTGTCCTGGCTAACACGGTGAAACCCCGTCTCTACTAAAAAATACAAAAAAAAAACTAGCCGGGCGAGGTGGCGGGCGCCTGTAGTCCCAGCTACTCGGGAGGCTGAGGCAGGAGAATGGCGTGAACCCAGGAGGCGGAGCTTGCAATGAGCTGAAATCCGGCCACTGCACTCCAGCCTGGGTGACAGAGCAAGACTCCGTCTCAAAAAAAAAAAAAAAAAAAAAAAAAAAACAGGAGGGGAGCAATATGGTGTAAGGTTAAGAGCCTGTGCTCTGCGTGCTTGACTTCCTGAACCCAAATCTCAGTTCTGCCCATTCCTGCTTCTAAATGTCAGTTTCTTCATCTGAAAATGGAATGACAATATTAAACAGGAAAGAATGCACACAGAACACCAGACTCAGTCATAATAAGTGCTCAAAAACTTAGATCTTTGGTTTTACTTTTTAGGAACAATAATCATGTCATGTTGGTAAAAAATGACTCTTCAGTTTCCTTGAGTATACATGCCACCTTTCACTAACAAGATTAAAGTGCTTTTCTAGCTACAATCATAATTTTCTTGAGAAGAAATCTTGAAAGTTTGAAATAATTTGAGATAAACAGAAGCATTTGGAACTCAGAACTAAGCCCAGCATGCATTCTCAATTAAAAAAATACTTTGATTTTTGGTAACATGCTTGAGGTGATATGAGGAGTGTCATAGACTGGTAGACCTAGGGAAAAAACCTAGAATTGCTTCTTTCTCTATGTAACATCCATGATGAACTTGTCCAATCTGGGGCCCCAGAATGAATTTGCAGTTTTGTAGTCAGCATTATATGAACCTTGGGACTAAACTTCTGGGAGGTCTTGCTGGTCACCCTGGGCCACAGAGCCAGAAGAAGAGAAGGCGGGGAGACAAGCTGCAGCTGACTACTGGTGCATGCTCTTGTCCTGAGGGGGATGGTTTTAAAGGGCCTTATCTTTCACATATTGCACAGGCCTGGAATGTCTCTAGGGTCTGTAATAAACTTTCTGTCTCTTATTTTTTGTGACTACACTTGAGGTTATCCATCCTGAATTCCAGAAACAAACAGGTCAAATTCTAAGAATTCTGGCATTTAGAATCACAGGATGTTGCAGTTTGCAGAGACCTTAAAGCTCATCTTCTCCAGTCTCCTCGGCTTACAGCTTATAAAACTGAGCCCCAGGAAGGTCAAGAAACTTACTGTAAGTCACGCAGTTAGTTTCTGGAATAACCGAGAATCTAGTGCAGTTGTATAACACAGTGGTTAGGATTGGTAAGGACATGGATTCTATAGCTTGATCGCCTGTATTCAAGTTACCAGGAACAACTCTTCACCAAATAAGAAACATAGAAGATTTACTTAACTCCCTGTGCCTCTGTTTCCTCATATATAAATCATGGTTAACAATAGTACTTACCTCATAGGGTGTCATGACATTTAAATCAGGTAAAGCATATAAGACTTTTAGCACAATGCCTAACACTTAATAAAACACTTAATACTTTAATTTTTACCATGAATTTTAGATACCTTTTCTTTCCACACAAGATGTTAGGCAACCATATATAGTCACCAATTCCTTCAAGGTGAAAATACATTCTGAATCTTAACAATTTTTACCCTTTATACTGATAGTACCCTAAACCCCATTATCACTCACCTAGATTACTGCAATAGCCTCCTCATTGGTCTTCCTGCTTCCTCTCTTGTCTTTTGTTCTGTTTATTGATGATTGCATAACAAAATTCACCAAACTTATGCTCACAGTTCTGTAGATCAGGAATTCAGAAGAGCTCAGGAAGCAGTCTTGTTTCTACTCCTTGCATTGTCACGTAGGGCAGCTTAACTGAGGCTAGAGGATCCACTTCCAAGATGGTCCACTTCCAAGATGGTCCACTCATATGACTGGCATGTTGGTGCTGGCTGTTGGATATGAGCTTAGTTAGAACTGTCATCTGGAAGTCTTGGTTCTCTATAGGGCCTTTTCTTGTGGCTACCTGGGCTTCCTGACAACATGGTGGCTAGGTTACATGAATGAGTGTTCCAAGACACTAGAAGTGCAAGCTGCCAGTTTCTTAAAGTGTAAGCCTGAAAAACTATAAAAGCACCACTTTCATTATATTCCGTTGGTCAAAACAATTATAGAGTCTGCCTGGATTTAAGGGAAGGAAAAATAGATCCTATTCCTCAGTGAGAGAAGTGTCAAAAAATTTGAGACCATCTTTAATCTTCCTTGCTCATCTATAGTCAATTGTTTAAAAAGTACCACAAGCTACCTTTTAAAAAATGTAAATTAGACCATGTTACTTCCTATTGCTTTAAAACTTGTATGTGTCAACCCATCACACTCAGCATATAATTCAAAACCGTTACTGTGGCCTATGAAATCCTACACAAGGCCCTTCATTGACTAACCACATTTTTCTTTGTCAAGTTTTCAAATTGTATTCTCTGAAACCCTGTCTAAAACAATGCCCAGTTACTTTCTTTATAGCGCTTATCATTACCTGACATTATATTATATTTTAATCTATTCATTGGCCCATGTCAGCTCCTAGAATATCAGTCAATTAGGGCAGCAACTTTAGTCAATCCCTTATCTCTGTTGCTTAAAACTGTTGGCCACATAGTAGGTCCTCTATAAATATTTGTTGAATTAATAAATGGTGCTTTTTACATTTTTTTCCTCCAGGAAACAAAAAGCAACTTCTGTTTTTGTATATTTGACTTTCTGCTATACTTTCTTTCCCTGGAGAGGGAGCAGCCTTGGTGTCAGTCAAGTCCGTTTACCTATGCAGTGTAAGGAGGGAAAGCAAGATGAAAGGTACAATGCTTGTAGCAAGAGAAAGGGGGTGGAAACCAGTTGGCTAATATTGAGAGTTTTCATAATTGTTTTAGGTTTTTAGGTCATATGTATGTAACAAGAAACAACAGATACAATCTGTGCTATTAATGAGTTTAGGATTACAGAAGTCTCAATGTGATAAGGACTCAAGGGTGGCAGAATGTCTGCACGAAGACTGGTGGTGTTGAAATCAGACAAACTTGGACTCCTTTCTCTAAGCACGAGACTAATAATCAACTTGTTTAGCCTCTTGGAGTCTTGATTTTCCTCATCTATAAAGGAGAAAGACTTATACTCTCTAAACATTTCTGTGAGAATTGAATGTGTGATTTTTATCTGTGGTGGGTTTAAAACGCAACTGCAAATTCTATGTCACTTCTTTCATTGAGAGGTAGGGTCTATGTACCTTCTCCTTGAAACTGAACAGATTGTGTCTGCTTGGAGCTAAAGATTATGGCAGAAATACTCTGTGTGCTCCAAGGCTAGGTCATAAACGGCCAGACAGAGCTTTTATTCTTGAAACTCTGAGCTACCCTATGAGAAGCCTGACTATCCCGAGACCACCATGCTGGTGTGGCCACATGTGGACGTTCTGGTTGAGCCTCGGTTGAGCTGTTCTTTAGCTATTCCAGCTTGGGCACAGATTTGTTAGCGAAGAAGACATCTTCACTTTGGATCCTCCAAACTGAGCAATTCTAGTCCTTAGTGACTTGAATCACTTCCAGTTATGATAGTTATCTCACTCAAAGTCTATAGCAAGTTCAACGAGAATTGTCCCTGCTTTGCCCTTTCCAAATCCCTGACACAGAATTCATGACCACAGTAAAATGGCTGCTTCAAACCACTACGTTTTGGGGATAACTTGTTATACAGTGAGAGAGAACTGGAACAGAATGGAAACCATCCAAACTTGTCCTTTGTATAAAGCACATGATCCCAGCATGTCAATTCCCTTCTTTCCTCCTAAATTTCATAGGAATTTAGAGAAGAGGGATGTGCTTGTGGACTTTATGGAGTGGTAGGTGTTGAGTTGGGTTTTAAAGGTAGCCTGAGATTTCAATAAAGAGAAGAAAGAGTGTCACAGGGGCATTCCAGGCAGGGAATGTAGGTGGGAGGAAGCAAGGTCACAGACAGAGACTTTGAATAAGTCTGTGCATAACTCACTGCTTAAGTATGCAATGGTCAGCTTCAGCTCTTTCAGAATGAGGGATGAAATTGCTCAGGAGGACACTCCCTAAGCAGCTGCCTCCTTTATGATGAGGACTAAATGTGGTGATGTGGATCTTCCTATCAGAGCCCAACCCTCCACACCTAGTCCTCGCCAGGAGTGAGATACATAAGTTGAAGGGATGCTAGGGTCCTCACTCTTGCTTCTGACTTGGTGTTTTATGTATCTGCCTCTCTCTGCACCTTTTCTGGACATATCCCAGGCCCTTCTTCTTAACCCAATTGTCTCATGATCATTTTGCTTATTGCTTAAGACTCCCTGTTCTCTCTATGGCCCAGCATTTTCTTTTCTGCTATTTTCTCTGTAGGAGTGAAAATACAAATGCAGTTTTGCTGCTTTCTCATACTTTAACAAAACATGGACACCTGTTAAAAAGGAGGTGTGCCTGTGAGTGTGTGCCTGTATATACTTATCACTCATGCACACTTGTATTTCAGGAAGAAAATTTATATTGAAGATATTCTATTAGACAGCAAGTGGTCTTTTTAGGAGTGAAAACCATGACTTTTAGGTAAATTATACATCTTCCGAGGGACTGTTCTCAATTGTACCTGCACTGAATAAAAAATGAGTTACTCTGGAAAATTTTTTTATTCTTAGTGTGCAAGAAATCCTTTCCACTTCTGTGAGGCAACAGGGAGCTGTCACCATCATTTTAGACTTGTCTTTAAAAGCCATGTTGAGTCTCCCAATCATCTTCCCTTTTCCCTTCCCCTTAAGAAGGAACTAAACATCTGAGATCCCCGTTAGACCAGAGTTCATCACAACCCAGTAGCAGAATTTCTGTTCATGGCCTGATCTGTATTGTCAGTCATGACACTAGGTCAATTTCAAGGCTCTCTTCAGCTAATGTGAACTTGATTTTCTAACTTCATTCTTCTACCTTGATGGAACCATCAAGAAACAGAGAAGATTTCTCTTGATGTATTTAATTATAACTAATATCTCAGTAACTCTTACGTTCAAACAACAGACTAGGCTGGTGCTACTGTAAAGCAACTCTTTCTTCTCAGTATTTCTTTGTAAACTCAGTCATTTTTTCCCTTACCCTTAGATAAAATCTTGACTAGGCCTGGAATGTATCTTCTTATTTTCAGAGATAAAATGTTCTCTAGCTACTTTAACTAGAAAGAACAAAGCTAGACTCAGATCCTTGTATTTACCCAGTTTACTTAGGGTCAGTTTAGGTAATGATCAAGACTAGGGGCCTCACTCAAAGTTCCTCCTTCAAAATATTAGGCCCATGCAGGTAGGAAGCTGGCAGTGAAAAGGGGTTTGGGGAGCTGAGAGGACACTTCTACATCTCTTGGTGTTGCCTCTCTACCCTTCCCCCCACCTTAATGATTACAGTTTCTGACCCTGATACAGTTCAAGTTGGGGGTGAGTATGGGAGGAAGGTAGGGGAACAGAGAAGGTCTGCATGTCTGGTGCCATTGTGAGCAGGCACTGGAGCATGACGGGCCAGACAGAAGGCTGAACCTGATTCTCCTGAGAGCACTTGTGAGATTTTGGCACTCTTCCTTCAGCAACCAACTACTGAGGATCTTTCATCTGTTGTGTTCTATCACAAATGAGGTGTCTTAGTCCATATGTGTTGCCACACAGGAATATCTGAGGTTGAGTGATTTATAAGAAAAGAGGTTATTCTGCAGGCTGTGCAGGAAGCATGAGACCAGCATAAAAGACGTTGTTCTGCAGGCTGTGCAGGAAGCATGGGACCAGCATCTGCTGCTGGCAAGGGCTTCAGGCTGCTTCCATTCATGGTGGAAGGGAAGGCAAAGGGAGCTGGTGTGTGCAGAGATCACATGTAGAGGACAGGAAGCAAGAGAGAGTGGGGAGGTACAAGTTTCTTTTTAACAACCAGCTATTTCAGGAAGTACTGGAGCAAAAACTTACTCATTATGGGGAGGATGGCACCAAGCCATTCATGAAAGATCCACCTCTTCATGGATCTTCTGACCTACGGGAACTATTTCACAGTTTCTACAGGTCAGAAGTCGAGGCACAGCATAACTGGGTCCTCTGCTCAGGGTCTCACTAGACTGAAATCCACATGTTGGCCAGGGCTGTGATCTCATCTGAGGCTTGGGATCATCTTCCAAGTTCACAAGGGTGTTGGCAACATGTATTTCTTTGCAGCTCCAGAACTCATGGAGGCTACATCTTCTGGGCTAGCACGTCTCTCTAACGCTATCTTCTTTTAAAGTCTCACCTAATTAGGTGAAGCCCACTCAGGAAATCTCTCCTTTGATCAGCTCAAAGCCAATTGATTAATAGCCTAATAATGAAAGTGTTATCCTATCATTCTTACAGGTCTCACCCAATGGTTTGTTGTTGTTTGTTTGCTTTTTTTTTTTTTGAGATGGAGTCTTGCTCTGTTGTCCAGGCAGGAGTGCAGTGGTGCAATCTCGGCTCACTGCAAACTCCACCTCCCGGGTTCAAACGATTCTCCTGTCTCAGCCTCTTTAGTAGCTGGGATTACAGGTGAGTGCCACTGCACTAGGCTAATTTTTGTATTTGTAGCAGAGACAGAGTTTCACCATATTGGCCAGGCTGGTCTCAAACTCTTGACCTCAGGTGATCTGCTCACTCCGGCCTCCCAAAGTGCTGGGATTACAGGCATGAGCCACTGCCCAGAGCTCCAAAGGGGGTTAGTGTACAAGGGGAGAGAATCATTCGGAGGTGTATGGGACAGGGTGGGAATCTGGAAGGGCATCTTAGAGTTCTGCCTACCTTGTCTTTCCTGGTAAATAACTACAAGGCCTTTCTCCCCACCTTACTGCCATCTCTTTCATGTGACCCACATCTGAGATTTTCTTTTTGTGGGAATGCAATTACTTCCCAGTGACAATTCTCTCCTCTTCTTTCACAGGACTCTTCAGTTATGTCTGGTCCTTTATATTTTTCAGGTGTGGCCCACTTTCCATTTACTGTGTTGCTTGACATCCAGGAGACCCAGAACAAGCTACTGAGTGGTCTTGAAGTCTCTCTCATTAGTACTGAAATGAGGGTAGACATTTCCAAAAAACATTCCACTCCAGTCTTTAATTCTAATTCTACTAGTTGTGCCAAATTATTTTTTTATACTCATGAGTGGGTGACGAGACAAGGGTCATGAAAGAGTTTTAGAACATCTGCTTTATAAATTCTGCTCAGGTTGTCCGGTTTCTAACATTGAAATTTGGAAATAATTGCAACCATTTTGGGCTTAGTTAAAACTGAGACTAAAGCAGTTCCATAACATTCTAGTATTTGAGGCTTTATTATTGCTTATTTTAATCAAGTTCTTACTATGTGTTACACTTCACTAAGCACATAATATGGGGAAACTGAAGCTTCAAGGTTAAATTACTAGCTCGGGGTCACACAGCTGGTAAATAGTAGAACTGCAATTTGAATCCAGGTTGGACCACATCACCCATGTCTTAACCACCCTTTGTACTACCATCCTACTACTTCTGTTCCCAATATTTACTCTCCAGATGAAATCACTTAAGTCACCTTGGATCAAATTCATTGGCAATAATTATACTGATGAATTTGTTATGTTGATTCTCTCTCTACCTGTCTGTATTATGTGCTTATGGAAAAAAAATCTCCTGATAAATGCTATTACACTTAGGGCTGTTTATTTCCTCCTGCTTTAGGAAAACACCCTGATGTTTTGACCAATTAGTTTCAAACCACTGACCAACTACAAATCTGGCCCTTCATCAACTACTGGGGCAGAGAAGATTTACCAAAACCAGGGTCTGAGAAAACAACAGGAACAATGAGTAAAGATAACCAAAGAAGTGTCACCTTCTTTGCATCTCAGGCTATTTTCCTACTAGTGTCTGGGCATACGTAGCAGTCTTAGGGTGGGTCACACGTGGAAATTTTGAGAAATTCTGTTCCATGGATAGAGAGCTAATTGTGTGCTGATGATTTGTTTGTATTCCTTTTGTCACAATTAAAGAGACCACAATTTGATGTGAATATTTATTGAATTTATTTTCTAACTGCCTTTTTCTATGAGTCTGGTTGCTTATGTACTCTTACCACCCTGCTACTCAGCTGTTTTCCTGGTCACAGGCAGAGTCAGCCCACCAAATAAAGCCAAACCTCAGGATGGTAGGATACTCAGTCGTTCTTTATGCTTTAAACATGTGTTAGCAACAATAAACCACCTCCAGGCATTTGAGGCAGTCAGTTCTGTTTGGCTTGGGCCAAGGTGGCAGACAGCAGTATAATGATTGCATCTCATGTGGAAGGATTTCTGCAGTAACTTTGGCCCAACGGGGATAGAAAATTTGGGAATGGTACCAGGATAAGAATTCAGACCAAATATGCAGGGAAGAAGGCAGATTTTAATAGATGGTTAGTTGTTCAGCAGAACACTGCATGCAATTTCTGAGCTAGACCTTTGAGATCCTTAGGTCTGTATCAAAGAAGTGCTGTTACCGATTTGCCACACGAACAATTCCTTCTGTAGCTTATTCATAGTGAACATTTAATCTCAGGCTGCCCCACTGCTGTCAAATGAAAAGTGCTGAGGGAATGGAAATTAATTTCACTAGTTGCCTAAATAAAACCCAATTAAGAAGATAAATTTGCTCCCAGGAAAACATGTGCCACACATTAAAGAACAATGCAGAAATTACTTACTTTGGATAGTTTGGCTTTACTTCTAAGTTGCTTTCTCCATGTTACTGTTCCCTCATTAGGGAAACAGCCTAGAGGAGACTAAAGGGAGAATAGATTGCTCTTGCTAAAGTTTCAAAGGTCATTGCAGGCCTGTGCATTCAAATCCATGGAGAGAGGAAAGTGATGGAGAGACCCTGAGCGTGGATGGGTTTTGTGGTTAGATGTGATGCAACCAGGAATAAGTATTAGAAGTTATGTTCTCCAGATGGCTTCGTGTCTCAGATTAGGCCAGAGATATTGTTCAATTCCCTTGAGCTGCTTGTGTTAAATATGTCTGGGATAGAAAACACAACTAAGGAATCTGTGGAGGAAGAGCCAGATTCTGTGAAATTCCTTTCCATGCAGCTGGACCCAGTTCTTTGTAGGGGATTTCTCTGGGCTCCCTGGAACAGGATTCCTGGGGAGTGAATTATCACCCTTATAAAATAGAAGTCCTCCTTGAAACACTACTGGCAAAAGGAAGAGAACGAATTTCACCTTTGCTGAGAACCTACAATGTATCATGAATTGGGTACACAGATGATTGAATGAGATAATTAGAGTAGTTTTTTAATGCTCATTTTATGGAAAGGGGAAACTGAGTCAAAGAACAGTTAAATAAATTGACCTGGAAGTGAGTGATTAGAATTCCATGTTCTCTCTAACACTGCCCCATTGTGATAACATTGTAATAACAATAATAGTGAATATATGTTTAGCACTTTTAACATTCAAAACTTGGCATGTTTACTTCCTCATCTAAGCAAGGTAGGTATAAATGGGATATGATCGAGAGATTTGCAATATGTACTTTGAGTGATTTGCCTTCAATCACACAGATCGTTAAGATCAGAATTAGAACAAAGGACTGGGAGCCTGGTGATAATTTCAGGGAATTGTCCTTCAGTTCTAAACTTACTTGGACAATATGAAGATTAGTCATCAAAGTGTTCAGAGTCCTGCATAGCAAGTTCTTATCTCAGCTCTTACACAGGCTATGAACATGCTTGGTGAGTGTTTACTGGACCCATTAGCTCCTTTCCTTGCTAAAAGGGCTGTGTTTCTATGGAGTACCTTATCTATTTGTAGAGCTTCACCCTGGTCCCTGTGTTACCTGGACAGAGGACAGAACTGCTGACCAAGGCTGTTGTATCCTGCTGTGTAGGCTGCGCACTGCACATATAAACTACAATGAGTATGGGGCCTTTGGAGATGTGTAAAAGGGTGGCTGTATCCAGCAGCTGACTCCTCACATTCTGACAGTGAGCAGCCCAGAAAAGGCAATGATTTGAATGTTGGGAACACATTTTCCTTTGTGGGGTTCGTAACTTCTACCTAATACACTCACCAATCCCTTCAATTCCAGGTTCCCATTGGATTCAGGGTTGTTCTGGGCCCTGTAGTGACGGCTGGACAGTGATGCCCTTACCTTACTGAAGACCTGACTAAGACAATCTATTTCCTTGAATAGAAAAGAAATCTTCAGGCTCAATGTCCCACATTGGCTAAGTAATAGTAATGATTCTCTGTTTATCTATCTATCTATCTATCTATCTATCTATCTATCTATCTATCTAT
>NC_045444.1:32823565-32846170 GCF_002776525.5 Piliocolobus tephrosceles | reverse complement strand
ATTATCTGTGTTCTTAATAATGGGACACTCTACTTCAATAGCACCTGTCCTCCATTAGTATTCAAGAGGATAAAATGCAATGGAAATTGCAGGAAGCTTAAGATAAGCTTAGCTTACCACTCGTCTCAGGTAGTCACTGTAGTTTAAAGATGAAGGGGTAGGAAGATGTGAGAAAGGGATTGATGTGCTATAGAGAAAACACAAGCAGAACTTATCCTGCTCATTAGATATTATACCCATTTTAAAATGCTGCCTATATACCTGTATCCTGATTTTGTGTATGTGGGGATAAGAAAGCATAACCTATGTCACGTCTTTGTCACATAAGCTCAAAGGCAGTCAGAGCTGGAAGGGTTCTCTCAGATTCTACAGTCTAACTGTCTTACTCTATTAGATGACTTCCAAACTCAAGCTGAACAGAAACCTCCTCTATTAAACCCTTCCCAACTCCAAGGCCCCAGAGCAGAAGTAGTTTCTCTTCCTTTAGGGCTCCACATTTTTCCCTTTGGCTGTGAGAGTACTGGCTGTGAGAGTATTTTGTTATGCTTTGTTGTTCACATTGCTGCCCCATTGTTATTGAGATTGCAAACTATCTAAAGGCAGAAATTCTGACCTAATCTTTTTCTTCTCAGTACTTACCTAACACAGAGGGACATGTAGTTATCAAAATGTACTGAATTGAATTTTATGACCAATCTAAGTGCCAAGATGTTAAGCAATTTGCTCATGTCACATGTAGATTTATAGCCAAGACCAGGAAAGATTTCTCCTACTGGTAGTTTATGTTGGGTATGTATTTGTCTCTGTCTCTTCATATCAAGTATGTGAAGGTGGGGAGGGTTGCTTAATGTGGTACCCCAGACATGACTTTCTAGTCATGTTCCTTTGAGCACAGCGCTATCACTCTCACGTTATTGCTCAGTACTATTTATTTTATTTAAATTTATTATTATTTTTTGCTGTGTTGGCATCTATAGGGCAAGGATAGAGTTTTTAAAATTTACTTAGCATATTACCAAGGGCAAGGCTACTCTACTGCCTCTTTTCTTTGATAAAAAGATGGGAACCCTAATTTAGGAAGGGCTAAATTTATTTCTGTGCAATTTCATGGGGAACTGGTGACAATTTGGAATTAGAATCTAGTTTTTTTTTTTTTTTTTTTTTTTTTTCTGAGCTCTCACAGCATTAAACCATCCCTGAATAGCCTCAGAAAGTGCTCTGAACAAATACGTTATGACTATAAATGCTTAGAAAAAAAGTGTCCACAAACAAACCAAAAACGACCTTATATGTTTGTATATAACTGTGTATGCATATGTTTTTATGAGTTTGGAGAAAGGTGCAGAGGTCACTCTATATTGGCTTTTTTGAGGGAAAGTGGTGGTATCAGAGGAAATTTCATTTGGAGGTTATTGACTTTTGAAATTCATATTTGTGGGTTTCAAAGAAAAATTAATACATTTTTGCTTTAAATTCTGACTGACTGAATTTGACATCTGCACATGTTCTTTTCATTTAGGCCCACCTAGTAAGCTCCTTCATTATAAGGAGCAGAGATAACTCAGGCTAGCAGAAGTAAAGGATACTTGCTGAGACTAATGATGAGGGAGCCACATGACTTCATGAGGACCCAGAGATGGGACCAGCGGGACAGCCTGGCTTCACAGAAACTTAAACCTGGGATTGAGACTCTGGGTTCAAGAACACTTTCAGGATTTCAGAAAAACCATGCAGGACTCATTCTCACTCTCGGTATTAATAGTTACACTCTCTTGTGGTGTTTCCATTCCTGCTCCACTATCAAGTAACAAATTATTCCCAGTTTCTCAGTTAAATTTCCTAACAGGGAGAGAGTATTGGCTTAGCTTATATAATATCTTGACGGGGAGGGCTGTCATGCCTTCTAAAACATTATTTTCCTTTCTAGCCTAAGTATGGGATACAAAGTTGTCTGTCTGTCAGGTGCACCCCTTGGTACAACCTGTTGTCTGGGAAGTGGACTCATGTGTTGTAAATCTCATGGGTATTGGAAGAGAGAGGAAGGCTGACTAGCTCTTGAGTTTGGTAAACCCATCCAGTGCTTATATTTCTTGTGTGCTTTAGCTCCTAGAGAAGGGAATAATCTATACATGTGTCTCACTTGTTATTTCTGGGTCAATAGTTACTTGTTGGCTGTCGTTTTCTTTGTTTAACTCTCATTGCATTCTGGTGAGGTTGCCTCTATTTAAGTTTGTTACAGTCACTAGACTGCAAGCTCTCTAAGAAACAGGAATGTGATTGCTTAATGTGGTATCCCAGGCATGTAGTATTAGGCCCAGCTCATGGAGATCTTCAGCAAATACTTGTTGAACGAGTGGATGGCCTGTAGGACAACTGTGATAATTCCTGTTTGTTGAAACACAATGTTGTTCAATTTCCAAGTGCCTGAGTACCTTCTTCTGTTAACCTGTAACTGATATTTGTCCTTTGTTAATGATTCTTCAAAGCAATGTCGGGTCTATCAGGTCTTCAGGGTATTGACAGGATTATTAGTATCTTGGAAAATGGTTATGGAAAGATGGCAGTGACCAGCAAGGCAGGGCTGGGCAGGCCTGCATGAGGTGGGAGGCTGAGTAACTTGTTGGGGTTGGTTGTGTAACATGAAAGGCGATCCACCTATTTGGAAATGTAATGTGAAAAGGAGGCTATGAAGATAATATCTGTTTCTATCTCTGATTTAGAAAGCTCAAAAACAGCTGTCAAACTCTGCTTGGGCCACATTCACATCCTGCCCGTGATATGAATCTTAAGGGGGTGATACCCACACAATCATGGAATTGTTCCAAGCCGCACAATAAGCTTGTCATAGCCTTGGGCTCTCACGCATGTTCTGACGGCGACATGGAGACGCCGGAATAGTCTGAGAGGCCATTTTCTCTCTACAGAGTTTTCAGGACATTTCTCAATGCCACCTATCAAAGCTTAGTTTCTTCCCATGGTACCTTGCCTGGGAAAGTGTTATTCGGGGTGCACTTGGGTGGGAGGCATGACGTCAATATAAAGTCACAGACTGCCTAAAAGGTCAAAGACTTCCCTTTGCCCCAAGCTCTGCTTATGCTAGACCAATCTGCCTGTTCTCTAGCCTCTTAGGAAACATGTCAATAGCATGAAAGAACACAGAGCCTACATCTGTTTTAGCCAGGATCGTATAAAGGCAGCTCACAGTAGTTTAAGTCAATGACATTTCAGGAAGCATTTTTAATTCTGTCAATCCTTCTCAGGGTCTGCCTACCCTACATGGCATATATCACAGATAGGAGAGTAAAGGGAATGGAATGGAGATTAAAAGAGTTGATTATTTTTAAAGATTGTACACAGTTACTGCCAAGTGGTCGTGAATGGAGACAATGATATGGATATTGTACAAGAGAAATTCTTGACCTCCTTTGCCTCAGCATTCTAGACAAATAAGGCAAAAGAATTGTACATAATTATCAATGGTTATTTATTTCTCAATAGCTTTGTGGTTAAGAGCATGAGCTTTGCTGTCGTAAAAACTGGGTTTGGATCCAAACTTCGACACTTACTAACTGTGGAGTCTTGGCTGAGTAAGTCCCTTAAGAGCCTGAATTTCCTCACATGTAACAGGGATGATCAAATCTCCCTGGCATGTTTCTTGTAGGATTAAATACATTGAAGTAAATCACCGAGGGCAGTAGATGGTATGGTGATAGATCAATAAGTAGAAGAAGTAGAAGTTTGTGATATAATTTCACTTGAGGAGTACTGTCTTAGCTCAGATTTGCCTGCCCTTTTTCTTACCATTACCCAGGTTTCTATAGTACTTTTGATTGATAGGAACTTTCAGAGAAATGCTGAGCCAGGGCTTGGTCCCCAGTGAATATTAGACACCACCATTGGCAAACAATCTAGGGAAACAGCAAAGCCTTATTGATGCATTGCTTCTGAATCCCATAATGGCTGATGCCACTGCTTCCTTGTAAAATGTGGATTTACCTACTCTCTTTACCTCAATTTGGTTTGAATGATTTAGCAGATATACCCACAGATGTCTCTCACACTTGGACCTACATATTACCATATGCCCTGTGTACCACAATAAAGAACTTTCTTGCCATTTGAATCTGTCATAAGTTGATTTAAGTGTTTATTGATACTGATGTCATTACTTTACTCATCAGCTTTGTGAAGTTTTGGCCACTGATTTTTAGTGTCCCAACTATGAAATGTAATTATTCGGTTTTGAGCATCAATTCTGGCCATTTCAAACCCTGAATTAATTAATTGGCTCTCAATCCGTAAATTTCTTGATATATAAGACGAAATACTTTAGTTGTGAAATGATTTATTTTACTAACTACCTTATTTTTATGAGGCTATGTATGGCACAGTATAGTGATTAAGAGCACAAATGCTAAGGCAGATCTTTCAGGTTCTAATTCTAGAAACATCACTCTTTATTATATATGTGACCTACGAAATGTACTTAACCCCTCTGGACCTCAAATTCCTCATCTCCGTAGAGTACTTATATGGGTTAAATGAGTTCATATATGTAAAGCACCAAACATAGTAAGTGCTAAGGAAGTGTTAGTTATTATTATTATTGTTATGTGTATAAAACAGGCTGGCCTCTCCTCTTCTGGGTAAGGGCACTAATCAAATTGTAATCACTATCTTGGTAGTATTTAGTTCTAGAACCCTAAAGGGAACCATCTGATGAATGCTCCTGCTGGCAAGTAGGACTAGGGGTTAGACTAGTATCTGCAGAGCTGAGGTTGGGAAAGAAACTTCTTATACCCAGAGCTGTGGGTTTGCTGGATACAAGACAATGTGATATGCTGAAAGTCATTGGGGTATTTGAGAAGAGGAATCATACAAGTCACAAAAACAAATTTGGGGCATAATATGTAAAACTGGTGTGGAGAAGGCCATGAGGGTGAAGAAAGAGTCACGGACATTGCAACACAGGGTCATGGGCTAACTGCAGGAGCTAGTCTCAGGATAATTCTTACTGTTGCATGGGTGGGTTGACTACATTCAAAAGAGAAAGAGGAGCCATGATTATCCAACAGTTATTTTCTCTTTTAGGTTAGGTTTGACATTTCCCTTAATTCCCTTAATTCATGGAAATCCTTGGCATATTGTAATGTATTCTTGACATTAAAAAAAAAGTTTATATTGGCAATTCCTATGGCCCAGTAAATCAGGTTCTAAGCTGCTCATGGTGCCCACAGGGGTCCAGGATTTCTTCAAACAGTAACTTAGTGTTTGTGAATATAGAGAACTTTGCATTATATTCTTTGTCTTTGTTTGTTTGGGCTGCTATAACAAAATACCATAAATTGAGTAGCTTATAAACAATAGAAATTTATTTCCAAAAGTTTTGGAGGCTGGAAGGTCCCAGATCCAGTCACTGGCATATTTAGTATTTGGTGATGGCTCACTTCCTGGTTCAAAGCAGGAAACTTCTTGCTGTGTTCTCACATGGCAGAAGGGAATAACTAGCTCTTTGGGGTTTCTTTTATAAGGACACTCATCCCAATCACAATGGTTCTACCCTCATTATCTAATCACATCCCAAAAGCTCCGTCTCCTAATACAGTCACCTTGAGGGTTAGGGGTGGGTGTGGGTGTGTGTGTGTGTGTGTGTGTGTGTGTGTGTGTGTGTGTATGAAATATGTCAACACAATAGCATTCTCCAATACCTGGAAAATAGCAAATAGCTTCTAATTCATGGAGACAACAGATTACATAAATGACATAAAAATTAACCTCCTACACGTGCTACTATAATTAAGTATATACTATGTGCTAAGTGTGATCATTGTTTTTATCATCTCATTGATTCCTTAGATAAATTCAATGAGTCAGATATTATTGAATTCATTTTTATATAACTGATATGTTACTCAGATAGATTATATTATTTGCTTTAAGATACCAAGAACTGACTTAGGTGAAGAAGGATCACTCTGGGGTAAGCTGAGGGCAAGAACAAAATCAGCAAGGTCAATTAGATGACTACAGCAGCCTACATGTGAAATGGTGGTGATGTAGACCTAGGTAGAAACAGTGGAGATGATAAGAAGTTGTCAGATACTGGATACACTTTGAAGGTAGAACTAGCAGGAATTCCTGACAGAATAAATGTGGATAAGGAGAGAAAGTAAGGAATCAAGAGTGACTTTACTTTGTTGGCCTAAGTGAAATAAAAAAATTACCACACCTGAGATGAGAAAGGCTTAGGGGAAGCAGATTTAGAGGGGAAGGACAGGAATTCCACTTGGGGCTTGTTAAGTTTGAGATGTATATCAAACATCCAAGTATACACGTCAAATAGGCAATCTGAAATTCAGGAAAGAAATTTTGAATGAAAAGCACAAGACCCTGTGTAAAAAAATCGTCCTGAGAGTATACATAGAAAAGAGAAAAGAACCAAAACAGATCCTTGGGCCACGTCTCTTAGAAATTGGGGAAAAAGGGAGGAGACAGCAAAAGAGAATGGAAAGGAGTAGCTACTGGAATAGGATGGGGGGGAAAAAAAAAGATTCTGGCAGCCTGGAAGCCAAATCCAAAAAGTATGTTAAAGAGATGAGTGTAATCAACTGGGTTAATATACTGCTACTGATCTATATGAAGACTGAGAGTTGACCGTTAGACTTCATAACATAGAGTTCATTGGCGATCTTGAAAGTAAATGTTTGATAACAGGGGTGGATGTGGAAATCTTGGAAAGAACAAAGAGCTGATTGGAGTAGATTTAAGAGAGAATGAGAGAAGATTTGGAGGTATGGGGGGGTGACACAGATTTAATTACTGATGTATAAAGTTGTATACATCCACAGAAACTGGGGAAGATGTATGTGAGAGCAGGATTTTGACCTTGATCTCCTGTCCAGTTCATTATGGCACATTTTTGAAGAAGTTTTTGTGAATTAGACCATATATATTTAGTTTTTTCCCCCTTCTAGCCACTACCAAGGAAGTCACATTTTAATTGTGCATTCTGTCACAATTTCACCCTAAGTGGAGATATTGTGTTGGGAGTTGGCCATATTATGGTGCTAGGGGTGTGTGTGTGACTGTAGACCCTGCTCTGACAGAAAGGCAACACAGAGTCCACTCTCAGGTTTCCTGTGGTTGTCTTGGGGAGTGAAAATAAATTTTCCACAAAATAGAGTCTAAAATGGTCATCAAAATAAGGTTGAGGGTTGTTCTGTAGCCTATGAGACTAATATCAGAAGCAGGAGTTTCCAGTCAGGAAATTGAAGAATCAAGAGAATAAGGTTTGGCATAGCTTTCTTTTGAGTCTGTTTGTCAAAGGAAAATCTGAGAAAAAAAATAGACATCTAAGGCTGTTGCTTATGACTGTGCTTCCAAAAATAATGAGTAAAGAGCTATGTGTACCGATGCTTCTCAACTTTCAATGGAGTTACACCCCAATAAATCCATCATAAATTGAAAATATCATAATTCAAAAATGCATTTAATACACTTAACCTGCCAAACATCATATTTTAGCTTCACCTACATTACACATGCTCAGAACCCTTGTATCAGCCTACAGTTGGGCACAATTATCTAACGTAGAGTTTATTTTATAATAAAGTGTTGAATATCTCAAATCACTTATTGGATACTATACTGAAGTGAAAAATGAGGATGGCTGTATCAGTACTCAAAAATAGTTTTTACTGAATGTGTTTTGTTTTTTTACTGTCATAAAGTTGAAAAATTTTAAGTTTAACTGCTATAAGTTGGGGACCATCTGTATATGCTAAAGGATGAGTAGACATAGTCTAGGAAGGCCCTTGTTATTGGATTTGAGAACTTGACTATATTGTCATCAATATGGTAAGCGACTCTTACAAACAACTGATGGACCATTTCACTAATTTCAGCATTACAATCACTCTTTGCTTATTAAACTGATTTAAATATAGGGAAGAGTTGCCTTATATATTTATAAGGTCTCTCTCAGATTATAAATCAATTACGACAAACAACAGAGTTCTTTATTTTATCAGTTTCAAATTCATCACAATTCTAAATTTATTGTGCTTTCAGTCAACATTTTTAATAAGCTCTCTTAATAAGTGAGGAACAATAGGAGATGGGGCAGGTGGATAAAAATCTGTGGCAACTGGGCTGGTAATTGGGAGTGGTTGGGCAAAAGTCTTTCTTTGGCTGTTGTTGTAACAACTGTCAGAGAGTGCTGTAGGTGATTCTTAAGATTTCATTTTCCTTTTTAAAATTTCCTCTTGAAGATTAATCATTGTTTGCCAAGTTTTTACCTGAAGAAATTAGTTTCTCACTGAAACTTAAAGAAAAACCCTGTGTCTTATGTACCTTACTTTGTGGTCAAGTTCATACCCTTATGCCTGCTTATCAAATTAGCATTTATGAACCAACTAGAGTTCACAGTATTTATTCCAAAGCTTCACACCAACTATTACATAAGTAATAAACTGATAAAGTACTACCTTTGTTTAAAAGCTGTGATTTTTGCCCTCCATTTCCTGGATTTTATTAAGTAATCAACAAATACTGAAATATAGAAAGAAATGCAAACTCTTTTTTTTTTTTTTTTTTTTGAGGCGGAGTCTCGCTCTGTCGCCCAGGCTGGAGCGCAGTGGCCGGATCTCGGCTCACTGCAAGCTACGCCTCCTGGGTTTATGCCATTCTCCTGCCTCAGCCTCCCGAGTAGCTGGGACTACAAGCGCCGCCACCTTGCCCGGCTAGATTTTTTTTTTACTTTTTAGTAGAGACGGGGTTTCACCGTGTTAGCCAGGATGGTCTCGATCTCCTGACCTCGTGATCCGCCCGTCTTGGCCTCCCAAAGTGCTGGGATTACAGGCTTGAGCCACCGCGCCCAGCCAAAATGCAAACTCTTAATAGCTGTCTACATTTTACATAGTATGAATGTATCATTCTTTGCATTTTAAAATATATTTTCTAGAAATAAACATTTAGGTTGTTTCCAGTTTGTACTGCTACAATACTATAATGATTAACATTGTTAATGTATCTTTTTAATTTGTAGGTATTCTTTATGTTTTATTGCCGTTAATCCTTTGTTATATATCTTGCAAATATATTCTTTTAGACTTTTTTCCTTATTCTTACCTTTGCTTGTCTTGTTAGATCTTGTTGATAGCATATACCAATCTCTGATACAAACAACATTATAACTATTCATGCAGGGACTAACACTAAAATTTACAAAACAGCTAGCTAAGTGATACACATTCAGAACTAATGATCAAGTAATGCATAGCTCTACCTCTTTGTGTTTATACTAGGTGTCTTGCCTAACATTGTTTATTAGTTAATGGTATAACAAAGGTCTCATCTAATTTGTCTAAAATAACTTTAGGAAAAGTCCAGGACCTATTAATATTGGGAGAGCATGTCTATCTCTCAGAGATGGTGTGAAAAATTATTTATAACACAATGAGAGTTTTAAGCTCTTGGAAAAACAATATTTTTAGAAACAATAATGGTTGATATTGATTTAAACATTAATATTATTTTAATACGTTAAAACTTTTAATGTTTAATTCATCATTTATCATGTCACTATTCTACATTACCCATTTAGTCTTTCCATTTGTATTTTAAATCTCAGAAGACTAAAGGCTGCTGGACTGAAAACCTGTCAGAGGTGGTCATTAGTATTATAAATTACACCCTTATCCGCCCATCATTATGCAATGACTTCATTTCTCTATATATGAACTTCAGAGATGTCATCAGGATGGTTGACTCAACGAGTCTAGCACTTGTCTTCTCAATAAAGAAGGACCAAAACAGAAAGTAGATTACCATACATAGAATAAGGCATCAGGGGAAAATGCTGGAATCCAGCAGTGACAGGGACTCTCTAAGGCATGAAAGCTTGATTTGATTTGACTTTTTTCTATTTTTCTCTACTATTTTTTTCTTGTTTCCAGTAGAGCTGAAAGTCATGGACACTAGAGATGGCAGCGTAGAGAGTGAAGTGACACAGCTGGCAGGATAGGCTCAGAACCAGCAGGGACTAGGGACTCCCCACTGCAGGGAATAAGTAAGTAAGAGTTGCCCAGAAATTTGTATTCTCATCATGGACATCTGCATTCCTAACTACAGGAAATCTCCTCTGCCCTCATAGACCCTTAGTCTAGTGTGGGGAGCTGCCTGGAATTCATGAGATTGCGTTATTCAAGAGAGGGAATTCATGCTGGGTCCATCCCATAGAACCCAAGCTGCTGAGGCACAGAACCATTTTGAGAGTGGAACCATCACTGTATTATATCCTACCTGATAGTTCATTATCTTCTGTATCCCCATGTCCCAGGGCCCCATCAGCGTCTCCCACATTCACCCAGAGGACTGCAGCATTGTGGTTCCTGCTGGATCTGAAGATGTGGCTATGTTGCTGGCACCCAAGCCCATGCAGTACTCTACACACTGGGAATCAGATAGTCCATCACATCAGGGAGGTGGCCTCCACAACACAGGGAAACAAAGTATGAACTTACCAGCACCTAAAAGCAGTGTGCCTGGGGCCACCATCACTTACATTAACTCTGCTCGCCTCCAGCAATTGGGCCATCATGCACTCCTATGCCTCACCTGGAAACCTTGGAGTTGGCCTGTTCACTATATATAAACAATACCAGCACCCAACTAGCCCAGCCCCCCACCCGCCACCATGGACACTGCTGACACATATGCGCACCTCCCAGGGGCCCAGGGAATGGTCTGACTACCCAACTGCTGATATTGCTAGGGCCCACATGCCTACCTCGGTGTTCAAGGACCAACTCACCATCATCACTGCTTATGTCCAGTATCCCACCTGGGAACCCAAGGAGCAGACCACCTGGCCCACCAGTACCCATGCACCCCACCTGGAAACCTAAGAGTCAGCTGACCTGGAACCCAATGTTGCCATTGCTGACACTCACATGTGCCATCTGGAAACCTGAGGGCCTACCCACCCAGCCCACCACCCCCACTGCTGGGTTCTTTGCATCCTGCCTGGGATAGTCCACAATGAAATAATGGTCGAGAATTTCAGCACTTCACTTTCAGCATTAGACAGATTATCTAGATAGGAAATTAACAAAGAAATATTGGACTTAAACTGCATTATAGACCAAATGAACTTAAAAGACGCAAAACATTTTATCCAATAGCTGCAGAACATACATTTTTCTCATCAGCCTGTGAAACATTCACCAGGAAAGACCACATGTAAGGCCACAAAACAAGTTTCCAAAAAATATCTAAGAATCAAAATAATGTCAAGTATCTTCTCAGACCACAATGGGATAAAACTAGAAAACCAGACAAGGGTGCAACAAAAATGAAAATTACAGGCCGATAGTCCTGAAAATCATAAATGCAAAAATCTTCAATAAAATACTAGCAAGGCAAATTCCACAACACACCAAAAAGAAAATACACCAGAATCAAGTGGGATTTGGGTAATAACCCCAATAGGCATAATACCCAATACCATAATACTTGCATGTTAAAATCCCAAAAGATCAAAATCCCAAAAATATAATTCTGCAAGAAATAATTTAAAATTTATTTCTAAAACATTTATTTACATTTTTAAATAGGAATTTTATTTGAAATAGGAATATATTTGAAAAATGTAAAAACAGAACAATTCATAGGTCACTTAACCCAATAAAATAAGGAATAACACACATATTTTATCAAACATAAACACTCAGGTATACTAATGACAGTCGCACAGGTCTAACAGTTATGAGCAGGTGAACTGTATTCATAAAGAAATAGATCAAAAGAAAATGTATAAATATATGGTATGGCTCTCCTTGGCTGGTGAATATGGTCACGATGATTTTTTATGTGACAGCCCTTTTTGAAAATTTTGTATGATTTCAGGTAAACTGATCGAGGATTCTTTATTACAGTTTCCATATTCTGTGCTTGCTGTGCATCTGTGTTGTTTTGAGTATGCAGAAATCCATTCCACATGCATTCATATAGAAACCACAAATTTGGTGGAAATAATACCAGTGATCTAATGGCAACACTGTTGCATAAGTGTCTTCTTATTTTACTGTGCACATAATTGTTTTCAAGCCAGTTAGTAACTTCACTGCCTTATTCAGGCAAATGAAGCTTTAATTCATTAAAATCTGGAATTTTACCAGCTGAAAGGAATGTCAATGTAGACAAATGATGTACTTTTTAACTGGAGTTTTTGTTATGTTCATATGACATGGCCAATCCACTCATGTGAAATTTTTACCAGATGCAAATAAAGATAATAACAGAGTAATGTTTCCACTTAACATGATATAACTATCCTGTATATAACCAAAACACACTACTCATGTCCTCAGAATTTGGCTTTAGGGTTTTTAAAATTCAGGATTTTACACTGGGATTGTGATTTTCAGGATTTCAGGTGTTATGGATTTGAGACTATCAGGATTTCGACATTTAGGGATTTTTGTATTTTTGAATTTCAACATTTAGAATTATGGTAGGTGGGATTGTGTCTTTCAAGGTTATGATTGGCACTGGATCAAGTGGGATTTATCCCAGGAATACAAGGATAGTTCAACATATAGAAATCAAAAAGTGTCATACACCACATCGACAAACTGAAGGACAAAAACCATATGATCATATCATGAGATACAGAAAAAGCATTTGATAAAATCCAACATTCCATCATGATAAATAAGAAACTGAGTATAGAGGAAATACTTTAAAACAATAAATACCATATATTAAAAAGTCCATGGCTAACATCATACTGAAGAGTAAAAATTAAAAACTTTCTAAGTTCTGGAACAAGATAAGCATTCTCATTTTTACCACTTTCATTAGCATAGTACTAGAAGTTTTAACCAGAGTAATTAGGCAAGAGGAAGAAATAAAGGGAATCCAAACTGGAAAGGAAAAAAAGTCCCTGTTTGCCCATGCCATGTTCTTTTATTTACAAAAATCCAAAGACTACACCAACAAACAAAAACAAAAACAAATAAAGTTAGATCTGATAAACAAATTCACTATAGTGGCAGATTAGAAAATTGACATACAAATATCAGTAGCATTGCTGTAGGCCAACAGCAAACAATCTGAAAAAGAAATCAAGATATCAATTCCATTTACAATAGTTACAAAAAAAAACTAGGAATAAATTTAACCAAAGAAGTGAAGTAACTCTACAGTATCAACTTTAAGACAGTTATGAATGAAATTGAAGAGAACACAAAAAATGGAAAGAAATCTTATGTTCATGGATTGTAAAAATTAATATTGTTAAAATGTACCCAAAGCAGTCTACAAATTTAATGACATTCCTATCAAAATACCAATGATATTCCTCATAGAAATAGAAAAAACAATCCTAAAGTTTGTGTGAAGGCACAAAAGACTCTGAAGAGCCAAAGCAATTCTGATCAAAAAGAACCAAGCTGGAGACTTCATACTCTTTGACTTCAAATATACTATATAGCCATAGTTACCAAAGTAAATGATACTGGCCTACAAACAGATACATTAACCAGTAGAACAGAATAATGAACCCAGAAAATAAACCCCACATTTAGAGCCAATTCTTTTTTTTTTTTTTTTTTTGCCAAAAATACTAAGAGCATATTTTAGGGAAAGAACAGTCTCTTTTTTTTTTTTTGAGACGGAGTCTCGCTCTGTCGCCCAGGCTGGAGTGCAGTGGCTGGATCTCAGCTCACTGCAAGCTCCGCCTCCCAGGTTTACGCCATTCTCCTGCTTCAGCCTCCTGAGTAGCTGGGACTACAGGCGCCCGCCACCTCGCCCGGCTAGTTTTTTGTATTTTTTAGTAGAGACGGGGTTTCACCATGTTAGCCAGGATGGTCTCGATCTCCTGACCTTGTGATCCGCCCATCTCGGCCTCCCAAAGTGAACAGTCTCTTTAATGATGCTGGGAAAACTGGATATCCATATGCAGAACAATGAAACTAGACCCATTCTATCACCATATTACAAAATAATGCAAAATGGGTTAAATACTTATATGTAAGATCTTAAACTATGAAACTACTAGAAAACGTACTGGAGAAATTCAGGACATTTGTCTGGACAAAGATGTTTTGTGGTAAGACCTCAAAAGCACAGACAATAAAAGTAAAATTAGACAAATGAGGTTACATAAAGCAAAAAGCTTCTGCACAGCAAAGGAAACAATCGACAGAGTCAAGAACACCCATAAAATGAGAGGAAATATTTTCAAACAGTCCATCTGACAAGGGATTAATAACCAGAAAATGTGAAGAAGCTAAACAACTCAACAGGAAAAATAAAAAGTGAGCAAATGATCTAAATAGGTGTTTTTCAAAAAAAGACACAAATAGCCGACAAGTATATGAAAAAAAGCTCAACAACACCAATCGTCACGGAAGTGCAAATCCAAACCACTATAAGAGATTACCTCACCCCAGTTAAAATAGCTATTATCAAGAAAACAAAAAAATAACAGATGCTGGTGAGGATGTAGAGAAAGGGGAACTCTTGTACACTGTTGTTGGGAATGTAAATTAGTACAGCCAGCATGCAGAACAGTATGAAGCTTCCTCACAAAATTAAAAATAGAATTACCAATTTCACTACTGTGTATATATCCAAAACAAAGGAAATCAATGTATCTGCACTTCCATGTTTATTGTAGCTCTATTTGCAATAGCCAAAATATGGAGTCAACCTAAGTTGATTCCATCCATTCAACCGATGAATGGATGAAGAAAAAATGCAGTATGTATGCACAATGAAATATTAGCCATAAAAAAAAATCCTTCATTTGCAGCTATGTGGATGAGACTGAAGGACATTATGTTAAATTAAATAAGACACACAGAAAAAGACAAATATCCCAAGTTCTGTCTCATATGTGGGAGCTAAAAGAATGGATCTCAAGGAGGTAGAGAGTAAAATGATTGCCAGAGGCTAGGAAGCATAGGGGAAAAGGAGGATGAAGAGAGGTTGAGCAATGGCTACACATATACAGTTATATAGAAGGAATGAGTTCTAGGGTTCAACAGTACAGTAGGATGACCATTGTTATCAATAACTTACAAATTCCAAAATAACTAGTAGAGAGGGTTTAGGATGTTCTCAACACAAAGAAATTCTAAATATTTGAGATGATGGATATCTTAATTACCCTAATTTGATCAGTAAACATTGTATGCATGTATAAATATATATGCAATTATTATGTATCAGTAAAAATGTTTAAAATTTTAAAAGAAATATGATATAAACAGGTAGTTTATATTGTATTCCAAGAAAACCCTTGGAAAAAGAGAAAAATGAATATATGAACTTCAGTAGGATCAGATATTAATCAAATTCTGTCAGAAGGCAAGATATGTGTCAGTAATTTGGTCTGTGCTGCTCATACAGAGAATCCTTGGGTTAACTGAGTGATGAGTTAAGAAGAGCAGAATCCTTGCAGGGTTAACATCAAACATCCCATCTTTTCTTTTTACTTACTCCCAAAACCATTAAAGCCAGGAACAGGATTTAGGTTGTTACAGGAAACATGCTTCCCAGAATGAAACTTAACTGGGGGCTGAGAAAGAGATCAGGGACAATTGGATAATGACTGTTCCTCCTCTTACTCCCAAGAGGATGCAACCCCAGGGACTTTTAAATTTGGTCTAATAATTAACAGAGCCTCACAGCTACAAACCTCTTCTTAACTGGAAGCATAGCAAACATAGATTATGTAAATTCTTCTTCAATGGGGATATAAGCCCAAATATAAACAGACTATGGTAAAGCACAAAATTAAGCCTTTCTACATCCTGAACAGACAGTCTCACTGCCACCATGTCCCTTCTGTTAGGCCCAGTGATATCCATCAAAGGATGCGGCACTGATATTCCTCATCTTTTCATGCTCTTTGGTCTCCTCATTTGCACCAAATATTGGAATCTTTGCTAAATAAATCAAGAGTCTACTGTATGAATGATCTCCCTTTTTGTGGAAGCCAAACACACCTGAAATGCTGAGATGATGCTTAAGTAAAGTTGCCTTGCTCCACCTAAGTAAGACTAGTTATGAACCTGATTTTTTAAAGCCTTTGGATCAGGTACTGTAGTAGTTACTTTCATTCTTAGTAAGCAAACCATAATTGTACCTTATGGTTGGATCAGATATTAATAAAAAGACATTAGTATGCCAATGACTAAGCCTTTTAGACTAAGCTTCCCAGCCCACCTTGTAGGAAGGGGTAGCCATATAACTAAGATTGATGGTTAAAATAAAAAAGGAAAATTATTTGGTAGGCTTCCAGGAAGTAAAAAGGAGGCAGAAAACAAGGGCAAGCTTTTGCATACATACCAGCTGCAATTGATTCCTGTAGCCTAGAAGTGGCTATGACCAATGTAGCTCCAACAACTATCCTAGACTTGCAATGATATTGGAAGTCACATCCTGAAGATGGTTGGACAGAAGAATAGAGGGGCCTGTGTCTCTGTGGACCACAGAACTGTTAATTAGTCTTGGACTGTCTAGCTCTAGAGTTCTTTTGAGGAAGAGATAAACTGACACCTTGTGTAAGCTATTTTTAGGTTTTCTTTTACATGCAACTTTTGTTTTTTCATTGCAAAAGAGAAACACAGTAGCCAAAAGATGGAAATGTGTATTCATTTAGTCCAGGAGATGCAGTAGTTTTCCCTTTAAATGTTCATATGTAAAACATTCTCAATTGAGTATACTTGCTGTTGCCATACTAAGATAACTAATTTGATGCTGTAACACCAAATATGAAAGAAAGGCAGTTTCTGTTTTGAGGTTGTGACTCTACTTTTTTGGATTCCTGACCATGTTATATTTTGATTACCTTTGGAATATCTAGGACAAGCAAGGACAAAAACTACTTTCTACATTAATCTTCTCCCATTTCTCTTATCTAATTTCCATGGGCAATGCTGTCCAAAAGTACATCTGCAGCCAGTAATTGGTTTGTTATTCAGTTTTGATACTGGCCAGGTCACCAGTCATTAATCAACTTAATAATCCCCCACCTCCTAGAAATTATAAAAACACAGCCACACAAAAACATTGGGGTTGTCTGGTTGTTTTGCTGGGGACAGTGGCATACACCCACACAGCCATCAGAGGCACAGCATCCTCTGCATCCTTTGGCTGTGTTGCATCGAGAGGTGCATGAGCAAGCATGCACAGGGTCTGGGGTCCAGCCACTGAGCACAGCCAGGCACTCTGGCTGCTGCAGCAGTGGGGGAAACTCCAGGCGTCAGCACAAGCACTGTCTCTGTGCAAGCCCATGGCTTGATCAGGTGCAGTGCAAGCAGCTTCTGCTCTGGGCAACCACATCTGGATGAGGGGAATGTAGTCATTCTCAGAAGCTTGGGGACATCAGAAACCACAGAGCCCCAAAGAGGGTGTCACAGCCCTGGCTCGGTGAGCCCCTAGGTCTGGGTTCCCCAGAGGACCACAGCTCTTTTCTCCTTCTCATCACCTGCAACATAGTGGGTGTGGGGCATGTTTCAGCCCTATTTGTTACAGCTCTTTCGGTCCCTCTATTTGGTGGGTCCCCAGTTCTCTGCCTGTGTCCAGGAAGAATGAGATATCCAGACAACTGGAGGGTGAGCAAGGCAGAAATGAGCTTCATTGAGCAACAGAACAGCTTTCAGGAGACCCGAAGTGGGTAGCTCCATTCCTTAGGCAGGCGGTGCTGAGGAGTGTCCACCTCTCAGCAGAGAGGAGATCCGCAGTGAATAACTCCTTCCCACAGCTGGTAGTCCTGACATCTGAGTCTGGCTGGATCTGGGGGTTTTATGGGCTCAGAAGGGAGGAAGTGCATGCTGATTGGCTCATGGACAGCCATGGGCAGGCCCAGAAAAAGGACTGTGAGTTCTCCCTCCAGACTGCAGACTCCCTTTGGAATAGGCAGCCTGGCTTGAAGGTGGAGTTTCACTTGGGACCCACTCCTTTCTGCCCAGGAGTCTATTTGCCAACTGCTGCCATCAACATGCTGTCCTTGGCACTCAGGCTTTTCACGCCAAGGGGTGCTTGCAGGCCTATGCCAAACCACCCTCAGACCCCTCCTTGGCCTCTCTCCCGTGCTTGTCTGATGCCCAATGTCCAGAAGGAGCTGGGGCAGCAAGGTGCTGGTATGTCAGCACTGGCCTGAGCACACACACACAACTGGGTCACGACAGTGCCTGACACACCCATCTCAGCCATAACTTTCTCTCACCCCGGAGCGGGTGCCAGGAGTGGGGAGAGGCGAGGCAGCGGGAGCAGGCACTTCTAAGCCTGTGGGGAATTGGGGGCTTCCTGGGACTCCAAGAGCCCAGGAATGCCTAGTAGGCAGCTATGGCTAGGTGGCTTAAGTTGAGCCAGGGAGCATGGGGCTCCTGCTCCTTGACTCAGTAGGGGACAGGGCTCCTGCCTGTTCCTGGCCCCCACCGGCTCTGCGGAACATGCATTCCCGGCTGCTCCTCCCTGCTGCAGCCAGCATTTTTGCAACGGCTGCTCCAGACAGGTCTTGGTTGCCATCATTACCAGTTGACGGTATGTGGGGGGGTTGGTTAAATCACTGTTGGATGCACAGTGAACATCTGGAAATACCACAGGGCAATTACCTCAGCAATTCCTTATCTCTATTAGTGTGTTATTTTAGTTAATTTAAACAAATTCTGCTGCTTTTTGCATTTTCTTTCATGTTGGCAACATGAAGTTAAAAAATGTTTCATAGTGTTTAGCATGGAAAATAAAAGTAAAACAAAAAGTAGTACTGAACTTTTTGGTACCTCTGAATTAGGGGAAGAAAAAATTGACCTTGTCCTGGAAATGACTGGTAGGCTGTTAAATTACTCTATGTAGATGATATGTATGCACATGCATGTCTGAGTGTGTGTGTATGAGTGTTCATTTTATCGTTGAATTTCCATTTATACCTGAAGGTGTCTTTTTCAATGTTCTCTTCTGTGTATGCCTTGTTTTTTTCTATTTTTCTCTCTAGCTGTCTTTCTCCTTGTGAGTTTTAGAGTTTCTTAATATTTATGAATTATTATTTCTAATTCTTTCCTCTAAATCCCATTCTCTTTCCACAAGGAAAGAGAAAATTCTGTAATTTTGTGCTATGTTTCCCTATCCCTCTGCCATAATCTTTTTGTTCTGTCTTCTGAATATAAGGTCATGTTAGTGAAGTACAAAATATGTTGTCTTTTCTCTATTAAAAAATATGTACAGTTTGAAGTAGCTGTCTTAACACATTAGCTCTTGTTTTTCCAAATTTTAATACAATGGCACGCATAAATATAAATAGTCTTATAACATCATATAAAAGCAGATGGGATATTCTTATACCAAAAAAATTGAGTCATTCCTGTAATATACCAGCAAATGAAATCAGCTGCAACGTACATGAACTTTAAGCCTTTAGTTAAGTAGAATTCTAAAGTACTCTAAGGTCAGAGAATGTGGAGGCTGGGAAAAGGAGAAGGCCATAAAGAGTTGGACAGTAGAACAGTTCTATTAGTACCTTCCTCTTGGATTAGCTGGCTCCACTATTTGTTGGGTGTCAAGTTGCCTCACTTGCCAGATACCTTTGACAGTTCTGGTGCAAGACATTCCTGGAATGGGTACTTCAGGCTATCAAACCAGGATAGTTGTCTATCCGACTTATACCATCTAGGAGGAAAGAGAAACTGATACCTATTTGACAAATGACCAATACATGGTAAGAAAATCTGCTAAATTTATGTACTCCTGTTTACTTTCCAGATATTTGCATAGCCCAGGTTCTTCCAATCAGAACCTTCATTAACTCCTAACGAAAGAAATATTTTTCACTTGGACTTAGGACATATATATATATATATATATCATTTTCTAGGATAAGTCAATCTAGGCCTTCATTGTAACCTTGATTATGAATCAGTCTAGATTGTCACTACTCAGGCAACAACAAACAAAATCAGGCAGCAACAAAAAATAAATAAAAATATTAAGGAAAACTATTGATAATGGGAACAAATAGTTAAAATAACATAAATATAATTATTACTGCTACATACATTTTTGGAGACATGAGGAAATATATTAAGCTTACTAAAAACCAACAAGAAAACTAATAACAACAATAACAACAAATTGCTCTAATAAGGAAGTTCTCAGAATTCACAAAACAATCTTAAAGATACAATAATTGATTTAAGACAACATGTAGAAGGTAAGCTGAATACCAGAATAAACAGAGCCAAAGTATGAATCCATGAAATGAAAATAGAATTAAGGAATTCTTCTAGAATGCCACAAAAAGGTCAAAGAGATAACAGATACAAAAGAAACATTAGGAGGTACAAAAATAGATATGTTAATTTCATTATCATTGTAAAGAGAATTTCAGAAGAGATAGAGGAGAAGCAATACTTAAAACGTAGTGGAAGAACACATTCCTTAGCTGTGAAAACTGGCTAGCCATATGCAGAAAACAAACTGGATCACTTCCTTACACCTTATACAAAAAATAACTCAAGATGGATTAAAGACTTAAACCTAAGACCTAAAACCGTAAAAACCATAGAAGAAAACCTAGGCAATATCATTCAGCACATAGGCATGGACAAAGCCTTCATGACTAAAACACCAAACGCAATGGCAACAAAAGCCAAAATTGACAAATGGGATCTAATTAAACTAAAGAGCTTCTGCACAGCTAAAGAAACTATCATCAGAGCAAAAAGGCAACCTACAGAATGGGAGAAATTTTTTGCAATCTATTCATCTGACCAAGGGCTAATATCCAGAATCCACAAGGAACTTAAACAAATTTACAAGAATAAAACAACCCCATCAAAAAGTGGACAAAGGATATAAACAGACACTTCTCAAAAGAAGACATTTATGCAGCCAACAAACATATGAAAAAAAGCTAATCATCCCTGATCATTAGAGAAATGGAAATCAAAACCACAATGAGATACCATCTCATGCCAGTTAGAATGGCCGTCATTAAAAAGTCAGGAAACAACAGATGCTGGAGAGGATGTGGAGAAGTAGGAACACTTTTACACTGTTGGTGGGAGTATAAATTAGTTCAGTGATTGTGGAAGACAGTGTGGTGATTCCTCAAGGATCTAGAACCAGAAATACCATTTGACCCACCAATCTCATTACGGGGTATATGCCCAAAGGATTATAAATCATTCTATGAAGAGACATGAACATGTATGTTTATTGCAGTGCTGTTCACAATAGCAGACTTGGAACCAACCCAAATGCCCATCAATGATAGCCTGGATAAAGAAAATGTGGCACGTATACACCATGGAATACTATGCAGCCATAAAAAAGGATGAGTTAATGTCCTTTGCAGGGACGTGGATGAAGCTGGAAGCCATCATTCTCAGCAAACAAACACAGGAACAGAAAACCAAACTCTGCATGTTCTCACTTATAAGTGAGAGTTGAACAATGAGAACGCATGGTCACAGGGAGGGGAACATCACACATTGGAGCCTATTGGGAGGTGGGGGGCCAGGAGAGGGATACCATTAGGAGAAATATCTAATGTAGATGGCAGGTTGATGGGTGCAGCAAAGCACCATGGCATGTGTATACCTATGTAACACACCTGCACCTTCTGCACGTGTATCCCAGAATTTATAATAACAAAAAGTTAAAAACAATTTGGAGGGATATCTGAATGTCAACAAGGAAAACAAAACTAAATTTCAGAAGGTCTGTGATAGAAAATCCTAAAACTTCAGAGAGGAAAATTCTAGTTTGTCGTATAGAATAATCCTCAGACCGGCATCAGACTTCTCATCTGCAGTACAGGTATTAGAAAGGAAAAGAAGGCCAGGCACTGTGGCTCACGCCTGTAATCCCAGCACTTTGGGAGGCCAAGGCAGGTGGATCATGAGGTCAGGAGATCAAGACCATCCTGGCTAACACAGTGAAACCCCGTCTCTAGTAAAAATACAAAAAATTAGCAGGGCATGTTGATGGGCGCCTGTAGTCCCAGCTACTCGGGAGGCTGAGGCAGGAGAATGGCATGAACCCGGGAGGTGAAGCTTGCAGTGAGCCGAGATCGCACCACTGCACTCCACCCTGGGCTACAGAGCGAGACTCAGTCTCAAAAAATAAAAATTAAAATTAAAAAAACAAAGGAAAAGGAAAGATTTTCTTCAAAGCACTTGGAAAACATAATTTAGAATGCAGATTTTTTTCATATTGTTAAAATACCATTTAAGAATAGAGGCCAAACAAAAGATGCTCAACAATGTAAGATTTCAGAGATCACCAGCTGGGCGCGGTGGCTCAAGCCTGTAATCCCACCACTTTGGGAGGCCGAGACGGGCGGATCACGAGGTCAGGAGATCAAGACCATCCTGGCTAACACGGTGAAACTCCGTCTCTACTAAAAAAAAAACACACAAAAAAACTAGCCGGGCAAGGTGGCGGGCGCCTGTAGTCCCAGCTACTCGGGAGGCTGAGGCAGGAGAATGCATGAACCCGGGAGGCGGAGCTTGCAGTGAGTTGAGATCCGGCCAGTGCACTCCAGCCTGGGCGACAGAGCAAGACTGTGTCTCAAAAAAAAAAAAAAAAAAA
>NC_045444.1:32795665-32823465 GCF_002776525.5 Piliocolobus tephrosceles | reverse complement strand
ATCACGAGGTCAGGAGATCAAGACCATCCTGGCTAACACGGTGAAACTCCGTCTCTACTAAAAAAAAAACACACAAAAAAACTAGCCGGGCAAGGTGGCGGGCGCCTGTAGTCCCAGCTACTCGGGAGGCTGAGGCAGGAGAATGCATGAACCCGGGAGGCGGAGCTGGCAGGGAGGTGAACCCCGAGACGCACACCCCCGCCGGGGAAAAAGAAAAACTGTGGAAAAAAAAAAAAAAAAAAAAAAGAAAAAGAAAAAAAAACAAACAAAAAAACCCAAAAGGTTTCAGAGTTCACCAACAAAATAATTTTAAATGAATTACTGAGCATATACTCTAGCCACATTTGGAAATAACATTCGAAATATTTTTCTAAATAAAGATGTTGGATTGATGAACATGAGAAATTAAAGCATTCTAAAAATTTTATTTTGTTTAGGATGAAGATTAAATAATATTAATAGTAATTGGAAATACACTAAATATGCTTTTAAAGTGAAAATCATAGTAAACAAAGAAAATAAATTATTTCTATAATTGATTGGCATGAAAGAGAAAAAAGAAAAATAAAAAACACTCCATTGTCCTAAGTCAATCCACAGTAAAGTCAGGGATAAGACAATAATGCCTATCAATGTTATTGTTCCAATTTGTTCTATAGAACCTAATATGAGTTTACAGAACATGAATATTAGAAGGAAGAAAACAAAAATGTCAGTATTTGCAATGTTATGATTGTTTACATAGAAAATCCTGACAAAATAATTGAAAAACAAAAAAACTAGCCGGGCGAGGTGGCCGGCGCCTGTAGTCCCAGCTACTCCGGAGGCTGAGGCAGGAGAATGGCGAAAATCTGGGAGGCGGAGCTTGCAGTGAGCTGAGATCTGGCCACTGCACTCCAGCCCGGGCGACAGAGCAAGACTCCGTCTCAAAAAAAAAAAAAAAAAAAAAAAAAGACTCTAATAAAAGAGTTCAGCAAAATTCCCACTTATTGGTTCTGTGAACAACAAGAAAATAGCTTGACTATAAATGAGCAATTAGCAATTAGTAACTGATAGAAAAATGTAATTTTAATGAGTAATAAAATTATAAGATATATAAGAAGGAGCTTAGTAAAAGTTGTATATTAAAGGTATCAAGAAAAGTTGATTAAAAGATAAAACAGAAACGAGTAAATGGACAAAAACGTGATATCTAGATGTAAGATTGACTATCATAAAGCTCTCAGTTTTCAAATTAATCTGTAGTTTTAACTTAGCTTCAATCAACATCCTTCTGGCAGTGCTTTCTTTTTTAATTTAACTTTTTATATTGAGTTCATTTCAAGTTTATAGAAGTGTTTACAAAAGTAGTACAAAATCCCCATATAAATTTCAGTCAGCTTCTCCTTAATATCTTACAGAACCTTAGAACATTTATCAAAACTAAGAAATTAACCTTGGTAAATACTATTAAGTAAAGAACTTCTTAAGTTTCACTGATTTTTCTCTTTTAGAATTCAATCTAGAATATCACACTGTGTTGTTGTATCGCCTTAGTCTCTTTCAGTCGGCGGGCGACCCTCATTCTTCTCTTTCAAAACTTTGGCACCTTCGAGGAGTACTGATCATATTTTGCACACTGTCCCTCTGTCTAGGTCTGTCTGAAGTTTTCTCTTCATTAGATGGCAGGTTATGCATTACTGGGATGGATCCCACAGAGGTGATATGCTGGAGTGCATCATCCCAGGCTATGCATGAGGTTGGTTTGTAATGCTGGTGATATTAAACTTGATCACTTGATTAAGGTGGCATCTGCCAGAATTCTGCACTCTAAGATAACTATTTACTCCTTCATAATGACAAATACAATATCAAAACAGTGCTTGAGTGTTTTTTCTTAAGCTTTACAGTATTCACTAAAAACACTGTTTTTAAAAATCACCTAATAAACTCCTTAAAATTATTAAATTATGATCATATGATTCATTTGTTTCACCCTCAAAACATTTAGCTTGCTTCTGCTTAAGTTTTTAAACATGAATTTTAGTAACCATTGGTACATCTTGCTGGCAGTGATGCTTGCTGTTGTGTTCTAGCGGTGATCTTCTGTTTCTGTCATTCTTTTTATGTTTATTAATTAGTATTTTTCTGTAAGAAATAATTGCCACATTTATTTATTTGTTTATTTATTTTCATTTTATCTGTATAGTATAGAGTCATGGATATTTATATTCTCTGTATTATAATACAATATTACTATTATTTATTTTGTTGCTCAAGGTGTTCCATCATTGACCAATAGGAGCTTTCAGTTGACTTTTATAGTTTTTTGATAAGTTTCTATCCTTTTGCTTTTGACCACTTCTTATTTCTTCCTTTTGAAAACATTTTTAATTTTTATTTTGTGGGTACATGGTGTTTGTATTTATGGGGTACATGAGATGTTTTGATACAGGCATGCAATTCATAATAACCACATCATGGAAGATGGGGTATCCGTACACTCAAGCATTTATCCTTTGTGTTATAAACAATCCAATTACACTCTTTTGATTATTTTTAAATGTGCAATTAAGTTATCCTTGACTATAGTCACCCTGTTTGCTGTAAAATGCTAGATCTTATTCATTCTTTCTAAGGGGCACTTCCATACTTTCTGGCACGGCAAGATGCTTCAGGTTCACCTTGTATTTTATGTGCCTTGGCTTTTAAATAAACCAGTTCTCCAATGGGCCCTGGTTCCCTTTATTATAGAATAGTGTTTAGAAACCACAAACTGGGTATTAGGTGTGCTGATTGCCACTGAGGTGTCACTACTTTCAGTTCCTGTCACTAGGCAGAGCTAGGACACACACACACAAACACACTGGTGTATATAGACTTATTTATGTTTATTTTTCTATCTATTATCATCTATCTACCTGTCTTTTGTAACCACATGTCTGTATTGATACCTCTGCCATTTTTCTAGCCCCACAGGATTCATTCTAGTCTTCTTCATTTCCTTAATTGTAGCTACTTGCTCTATGTCTCCTTATACACAGTACATTTACTTATTTGTTCAAGTCAAGCATAAAAACAAAGGAGAATCAAAATTTCTACCCTATATCCCTGTGAGAAACAATTTCCCAACTACAGCATAGTGTTTGAGTATGGACTTTCCATCTTTAGCTTTATGGTATCTAAAGTACTGCTCCAAAGTTGCTTAATCATCTTGTTTCTTCCCATTCTCTTTAATATGATAATGTGATTTATTTATAATATAGAATCATTTGTCATAATTCACATTTCATCTTCCTTCCTCCCACATATACATGTTGGCTGGTTTAATTTCTTAAAAATTCATATGCATTAAAGAAGACACAAATAAATGGAAAGACATTTAATGTTTATAGACCAGAAGAATTAATATTCTTAAAATGCCTGTGCTGCTTAAAGCAATATACAGATTTAACATAATCCCTATCAAAATTTCAATGGCATTCTTCATAAAAATAGAAAAAAGAATTTTAAAGTTTGTAGGGAACCACATACAACTCTGAATCACAAAAGCAATACTGAGAAAGAAAAACAAAGTTGGAGGTATTATACTTCCTAATGTAAAATTTTATTACAAAATTATATTAATCAACGCAATATAGTGCTGTTACAAAAACAGAAACATAGACCAATGGAACAGAATAGAGAGCCAAGAAATAAACACATGTAGTCAACAAATTTTTGACAAGGGCGCTAAGAAGACACAATGGGGAAAGGATAGTGTCTTCAATAAATGGTACTGGGAAAACTAGGTTTCCACATGCAAAAGAATGAAACCGAATCCTTATCTTGTACCAGACCAAAAAAAATCAACTGAAAATAGATTAAAAATCTAAATATAAGACCTGAAATCACTCCTAGAAGAGAACACAGAGGAAATGCTTCTTGAAACTGGATGTTGGCAGTAATTTTGTGAATACCACACCAATAGCCAGGCTACAAAAGCAAAACTTAATAAATGGGATCACCCCAAACCAAAAAGCTCCTGTACAGCAAAGGAAACAACAAATTGAAAAGGCAACCTATGAACTGGGGAAAAATATTTGCGAACCACATATCTGATAGGGTGTTTATATTCAAAATTTATAAAGAACTCTTACAATTTAATAGCAGAAAACAAATAACCCAATTGAAAAGTGGGCCAGAAACCTAAACAAACATTTTTTCAAATAAAACATTAAAAAGGCTAATAGACTATGAAAAGTGTAAAATATTACTAATTATCTGGAAAATGCAGATTAAAATGACTATGAGATACCACACATTAGGATGGCTGTTATCAAAAGACAAGATACAATAAATGTCGACAAAGGTATGGAGAAAAGGGAACCCAGTACACTGCTAGTAGGAATGTAGATTGGAACAGCCATTATGGAAAACAGTATGGGGGTTCCTAAAGAAATTAAAAATAGAACTACCATATGATCCATCAGTCTGTCTTCTGAGCATATACCCAAAGGAGATAAAATCTTTACCTTGTAAAGCTATCTGCATTTCTCTGTTCATTGCAGTATTATTCACAATAGCCAAGTTATAAAAACAACCTCAGTGTCCATAGATGGATGAATGGAAAAAAAAATGTGTACATATACATATTCCATTATATAATGGAATATATATATATATTAATATGTAATGGAATGTATATATACACATTTTAAAATTTATTTATCTATAATGGAATATATCCGTATATAATATTCCTATATATGAATATATAGGAATATAATGAAATTATATATATATGTATATATAGGAATATAGAAATAGGATGGAATATTGTTCAGGCTTGAAAAAGAATGAGATCCTGCCATTTGCCACAATATGGGTGGACCTGGAAGACATTATGCAAAGTGAAATATGCCAGACACAGAAAAAGTTGCATAATCTTGCTTATACATGAAAGCTTTTAAAAAAGGTCAAATGTGCAGAGATAGAGAATAAAACAGTGGTTACCAGGGGCCAGGGAGGAGAGAGGAAATGGGGAGATGTAGGTCAAAGGATCTAAAGTAGCAGATAGGTAGGACGAGCAAGTCTAGAGATCTAATGTACATCCTCTAATGAGGACTATCATTAATAAAATTATACTGGGGATTTTTGTTAAAATCCCCAAATTTTGTTATAAATTTTGTTAAAATTTCTGTTATTTTGTAAATAAGAGTGTAGCTTTTTTGGTCACACACAAAAAGTAACTATGTGAGACGATGCATGTGTTAATTTGCATCACTATAGTAACCGTTTTACTATCCATATGTATCCCATAATATGTTGTAAACCTCAAATATACACAGAAAATTTATTTAAACAATTTTTTATATGCAATATGTTTCACCCTTTGTATGGTATGTAGTTTCATAGATTTTAGGAAATGTCAGAATCTACCGCCATATTTACCCTTAAATTCCCTTATGTAGATAGCATCTCTTCCAAACCCCTGAGGCTGGCAAACCACTGATTCGTTTTCTGTCCCTTATACTTTTGCTTTTTCTGGTGTGTCATATAAATGGAATCATGCACTATGTGACTTTTGCGTCTGACTTATTTCACTTAGTAAAATGTATTTATGATTCATGTATATTGTGTGAATCAATGGTTTGTTATTTTTTATTGATAAATTATATTCCGTTGTATGGCTATTTCATAGTTTTTGTATTCATTAGTTGAAAGAGGTCTGTTTTTCCCCAATTTTTAGCATTTGTGAATAAGGTTTCTGTAAACATTTGTGTATAGTTTTTTTTTTTTTTTTTGGATCTGTGGGTTAGATGCATATTTAATTTCATAAGAAATTGCCATACTTCTGTTTTCAAAATGGCTGTAGCATTTGGAGTTCTCATCAGCAACTTATGAAAGTTCTAGTTCCTCCATGTTCTTGTCAGTGCTTAATAATGCCAGTTTTATTTTTGGAGGTGGGGAGGCATTCTAATAAGTGTGTTGTGGTATCATTTTGTAGTTTTAATTTGTACTTCCCTAGTTATTAATGATGTTGAATAACTTTTTAGAATTTTTTTTTTTTAACTTTTAAGTTCAGGAGTATGTGTGCAGGTTTGTTACATAAGTAAACTTGTTTCATGGGGGTTTGTCAGACAGCTTATTTCATCACCCAGGTATTAAGCAGAGTACACATTTTTTTTTTCCTAAATCTCTCCTTCATCCCACCCTCTGCCCTCCAATAAGCCCCAGTGTGTATTGTTCCCCTCTGTGTTCATGTGCTGTCATCATTTAGCTTCCACTTATGAATGTAAACATGCAGTATTTGGTTTTCTGTTTCATTGTTAGTTTGCTAAGATAATGGCCTTTAGCCATTATCCATTCTTGTCCCTTCAAAGGACATGATCTCATTCCTTTTATGGCTGCATAGTATTTCATGGTGTATATGTACATCTTCTTTTTCCAGTCTATCTTTCATGGGCATTTAGGTTGATTCCATGTCTTTGGTATTGTGAGTAGTGCTTCAGTGAACACATGCATGCATGTGTCTTTATAATAAAATGATTTATATTCCTTTGGGTAGATACCCAGTAATGAGACTGCTGGCTTGAATGGTATTTCTGTCTTTAGTCTTTGAGAATCGCCACACTGCCTTCCACAATGGTTGAACTGATTTACACTCCCACCAACAGTGTATAAGGGTTCCCTTTTCTTCCCAACCTCACCAACATCTGTTATTTTTTGAATTTTTAGTAATAGCCATTCTGACTGGTATGGGATGGTATCTCATTGTGGTGCTTAGTTGTCATCTAGTAATCATTTTTACTGAATTGTTTTTTCAGATATTCTGCCCATTTTTATTAGAATGTTCCAGATTTTATTATTGCATTTTTAGAGATTTTATATGTTCTGGACATTAAGTCTTTTCTCAGAAATGTAATTTGCATATGTATATATATTCTTAGCCCATGGCTTGTCATTTCATTCTTTTTACAAGATCCTTCAGGTATAAAAGACTTTTCATTTTTAGAAAGTCCACATTTATCATTTATTTTCTCTTGTGAATTACGTTTTTGTCCTAACCCAGTGCCATGTGCGTTTTTTCCAATGGTTTTTAATGAAGGCTTGTGTTCCTCAGTGGAGACAGGAGGGGATCAGGCAGTGTTTCTTGCTCCTCTTGTGCAGCTGTTATCCCCACACTTCCTCAGCTCTTTCCAATCATTTCTGTCAGTGCACCACGTGGGGTTCATGAAGTGATAGCCTGCAAGACGTGTGGCCCTCAATGGGTTTCATTTTGTCCTGCCAGCCCACACTCAGCTTTTACTATTTTTTTCAGCTATTCTAGCTTAACTTTTTGCACCATGTTTGCTGTCTATGCCAGGTGGGTGAAAGCTCGCATCTCCTTTCTTCCTGCAAATCTCATCTTCCCTGAGATGTTTGGAACTATTGTTGTGTCTCACCTCTCTAATGGGTTCAAGAAAAAGCACAAATTTGAAGTCTGGCTCTTTTTCATTGCAAGGGTAAAAGTGATCTCCTTTTACTTCTATGGCTCTGGGAAGCAGCTGGAATTATATCATTGGGATTTTTGAGAAACTAGAATAGCTGATTTCTAGTAAATGGAGAAGAGTAGCCAAGAAATGTTTAAAAAGAAAAATAAAGCAACATTTGTATTTCAAACATTGTATTACAGTTACCTTATTATATTTTCAATAATATTATTCTATGTGATACAGCTACCTTAATTGAAACAGTGTGATTTTGGTACAGAAATAAGCACAACAGATCAATAGAACAGGATTGATTTTTCAGAAACAGGCCCTATAAATGTGATAATGTAATATATGATAAATGAGATAATTCAAATCAAAAGAGACACAAATTATTTACTAAAAGATTTAGAAACAATTGACTATCCATTAAAATAAATTGTATTTTCTATATTATAATATTCACAATATATTCCAAATATACTAACGATCTAATTATAAGGTAAACTAAGAATAAAGGTATTATGTGTACGAAATTATAAAGACAATGCTTATGTAATTTCAGCATAGGGACAACTTTTCTAAAGAAGGTTCAAAACCTAGACACACAAAGAAAAGGACTGAGCATTTGAACCAACTAATAATACAAATTTTAAAACTTCTGTGTAACACAAAACACCATAAATAGAGTTTTAAAACAGTGACAGGACAGGAGAAAATATTTGCCTTGTCTATATGACTCCACAAGTTAATACAAACATTACTAAATAACCAAAGGAAATTATTGACCAAAGATTTAAATTAGCAGTTCACAAAAGAATTGAAATGACCAGTAAACAGAGGAAAAGATACCCAGCCTCCTACTAATCAGAAAAATATAAAATAAAAAACTGATGAGATTTTGATTTCTACTCATAAGGAGGCCAATCTTTAAGCAAATTGATAAATAATTCTTACTGATGAAAGTATGAGGAACCGAGCACTTTTATGTGCTTTTGATGAGAAAGGATGTTTAAAGCATGTTTGCTTTTTTAGGAGTTTAACTGAATAGTATTAATCACAGTTTAACTTATTCACTCCCTGGATTCCTTTGTCATAAGAAAAGTATCCTATGTGAGTTTGCTTATGCAATTCAAGCAACTTATTGACTCAACTGAAAAATTCAATTGAAAAAAAATTCAGCAAAGACACATTAGCTTCAAGTGAGTCTTGATAAGCAAGCACCCAGTTTCCTGCTGATTCTCTGTTCTCCCTTTTTTCCTATGCTTGCCTCCACCTGTGATCTGGAGATGATGCCATGAGCTGAGTTGTGTCCCCTTCAAGAGTCATATGTTGAAGTCCTAACACCTAAGACCTCAGAACAGAACTGTATTTGGAGATAGGGTCTTTAAAGAGGACATTAAATTAAAATGAGGTCCTTAAGGTGGGACTTAATCCAATATGACTGGTGACCTTATAAGGATAATTAATAAATGAGGAAATTCGAACACAAATACACACAGAGAAGCACACAGAGGGATACACACAGAGGGAAGACGATGTGAAGACACAGGGAGAACATAGTCATCTGTAAGATAAGGAGAAAGACCTGGCACAAGTCCTCCCCTCATGTCCCTTAGAAGAAACCAATCCTGCTGACACCTTGGTTTCTAGCCTCTGGAACTGTGAGAAAATAAATTTATGTTGTTTAAGCCACCCAGTTTGTGGTTCTTTGTTAATGGCAGCCCTAGCAAACTGATACAGATGGTATCTGACATCTTCCAGGGCTGCATTTTTCCTATATATGTGCAAAAAAGAGTAAGTATCTCAGAATTCTTATCAAAATTCCTGAGTTTCATTTGATTCGAACAGATTTAAGGTGTGCACCATCTTCTAAATCCATCAGTCTTATCAGAGATATTAAATGGGCTTAATTCATTGCCTTAATTCACAAGCTCTACTTCTATTAGAATCTGATTCCCAGATGAAAAGAGGTTGAGTGGAATATGAGGGTTATTGCAAATGGGAAGCAAAGAAGGGATGCCAGGTGAATGTCTTCTCTGTTCTTTGACCTGCAACCACTCTTCTCACTAACTGAAGGAAATGCCGACATATGTGTCCAAAGGGACACATATGAGCTTTTCATTACGCTATTTTTTGTTACTGTGTAAAACTGGAAGCAACCTCAATGACCGCCAGTAAAATAATGACTGGCTAATCTGTGATAAAACCACAGAATGGATTAGCATGCCTTGTATGCAAATGTTAAAAATAATAAATTATATTAACATGGTTTGAAATGGAAAGATCTGCATAACCAAAATAAAAAATGTGAGTTCTATACAATATCTACATTATGGTAATAATTATAAAAAAGCAAACATTGTGTTTTTGCATGTACATATAGGTATTTATGTGCATTTAAACATGTCTAGAAGGATATCCATCTAACTGACAACAATGGTCACGTCAGAGGAGAATTAGGGTAATTGATTATGGGAGCTTTTGCTTTATTTGTGGTTGTTGGCTAGTTATGAAAATACACTTGGGTAATTATTGTTTGTGAAACTAAAAAATAATAAGGTGCTTAGTACTGTGTCTGTAATATAATGAGTACTTACTAACTCTTAGCTATTATTATTAAGGATAGGTGGGCATATCCCAAATCACATTTCTGCCAATGTATATATATTAGAGAAGGGAAAACAGTGCCCGACAACTAGATTACATGTATGTGATACGTTTACATGTGGGTGTAAATGCACAGTATAGGTATAGAAAGTCCCTCACCAAGTTGGTGACCGGATTGCCATTGTGTGGGAGCACACAGAGTAGGGAGGGGAGAAAGGTGGCCTCTGTTTTTATTCTGCCTGTTGTATTTTAACTTTTCACAAATATGCATTGTTTTGGTACCATTTGAGATACTCAAACCTACTTATGTAATCCTTGGTTTGCTTCTATAATCTGTATTCTCATTTACTTAAAAAAGAATCTCAGCAAGGAAGAGCAATGTGCAAAAGCATTAATTTGAGCCCTGTTTGTGTTCCTATATTTCAGTCTATTAAAGGAGAATGAGGATTGTTTGTCAAAGCAGGGCCAGCTGGGATTCTTTGGCTGACTCCCAGATGCGACTGTGAAGAAGCGGATATTGGGTGCTCTCCCACCTCGTCAGGAGCCGCGTTCTCCTGCCTGCTCTTGGCACCCCCTAGCATCCTGTGCCCTGCTAAGGTGTTAACTGACAACTGACAGATTTTACTAAGAGCCTACTCTTCCCAGTAGTATTTTCACTTCAAAAGTTGACTTAAAAACTTAAAACAACAACAAAAAAAGAAGTCCTCTGAGAGTTATGGCATAAAGTTTTTTCACTACAGCTCATAAATAGGATCACAGCTCCACCATCTCCAAGGCAAATAAACAAATGCTCCCTTGACCCTGGAGATGCCATTAGCTACCATCCCATGTTTATCAATTTTCAAGCAAATTTCTCAATAGGAAATTTCATTGTCTCTTCTACTAACTGTCCAATCATTACAACACTAATGAAATCTAGCTTTCCTCTTCTCCCCTCAAATTGCACTCTTTAAGATCACCATTGTTAAGATCTAATTTCCAATTTGAGGGACTTTTCTTCAGTGTAATTCAGTACTCTTTGGGAGAGTTGTGTTGCAGCATTATAGTTTTAAATTTGTCTGTCTGTCTCTCTCCCTATCTTGGTAGTGTAGTTCTTTATGTCTGAGTCTCTGCCTCAACCATCTTCATAATACTGTTGTCTTACATAATGGTTAGCCCATGTTATTGCTTACAATATATTTGCTACCTGATATCTGTTGAAAGACTAAATGATTTGGGAGGACCAGTGCTGGTCACATAGTTGAACTGAATAAAATTTGTGCAAAGGCCTGATAGGCAGTGGAAACGTTAGGCTGAGGGAGGGATTTTGAGCAGGTTAATTCATTTTTCAGTCCTTTAATAATTCTACCTACTCACTCTTAAGATTGGCTCTGATTGCACAAATTAGGAAAATACAAAGGTGTACCCTGGCTGGAGCAGGAACCAGAGTTCATTGAGGTTTGATTGAAAGAAAAGAGTGGCATCTACAGTATAACACTAAGTAAAGCATGGAGGTCAGAGAGGAGGAGAGAGTTATTCTGATAGCAGAGCAAGAAAGTGATTCTAGTGCCCAAGGTTTTAATCAGACATTTTGTTAGGTAGGTACAAAAGTAATTGTGTTTTTTGCCATTCCTTTTAAGATGTCAAAACCACAATTACATTTGTACCTACCTAATACTCATTCCTACATTCCTTTTAATGGCAAAAACTGCAACTACTTTTGCACCAACCTAATACTCATTTCTACACCCCAAAGACGCAGGACAAACCTTTTCCATAATGTAAATACACATAAATTTCTGAAGCAGTGGAAGTGAAGATGGCCTTTAGTCACTTTTAATGGCATCTCTAAGCAAGTCCTGAGTCCTGCTGAAGAGATAGGCATAGCATCTCAGCTTTGCACATCCTGAGCTCTGTTGAAGAGATAGGTACAGGATTTCAACTGTACACATTAGTTTTCAAAACACTGTAGTAAAAAGTCCTGCTCCTGAACATACCCCCACTGCTCATACATCCCCTCTACTTATTGACCCGGGGACCTCTTGTTTTTGTCTTACTACAGCTCAAATCCTGTTTTGGGGGTGCTGGGAAGGGATAGTGCATAGGGGAGAAGGGGCACACCACCCACGGGATAAATTTGCTAAGGTGAACTACCAGTAACTTTCCTTCCATTGAACACCTCCAAAATTAGACAGCATAATTTTACATAGAGCCTGCCCTGAGTGTAATAGAAATAGAGCCATTGTAATAGAAACATGTCATAAGATCAATGTCTCCCACTTCTAAAACAAACATCTTGGCTGTGCCTCTGTGTTTGTTTTGGCTTCAGAAGCTGAGTCCTTTATCAAACAGTAGGAGACTATTATCTGGTGATAATGTATTTTGATTCTATTGTTATCTTAAAACTGGTTTATTCTGGGCCCATCCTTCTGGTATGTTTGTTTAATGACATGTTTAAAAATCTTTGTAAGAGCTGTATTAAAATGACAGATATTTTATGTTGCCAACATAAACCACAATCTCCAAGGCTGATGACAAACTCCAGTCCTGGCCTCAGCTACTATAGGCTTTGAAGCTCTTAGCTGCTTTTCAAATGTTGGCATCGCTGTCGATCATTCTGTATCAAACTTATAGTTTGTGTGAGGAAGCCATTTGTTAAATTGCAGCCTCCTAGACTCAAAGAACATTTACCAAATGCTTTCAGATAAAATGCCATCTTATTCTGTAAAATAGTGGGAAGCTTGCAAAGGGAAGAAATACCTGAGGGAAATAGCAAATTGCAGGAGAGAAAAGTGACATAACACATTACTCTATTCTCTATTGCACTTTTGATAAGAACTGAGAACAGCACTTAATTCCCCTCTTTTCTATGTGTGTTTGTGTTATTCATTTGACTAGATAAAGCTCTTTGGAGTGGGGTACAGATACCACACTGGTAGTCTCAAAATTATGAAGGAATGTCCACCCTACCATGGCAACTCAGTGTGGTGACTCCTGAGCCAAAGGAGCATCTTTCTGGATTTTCCTCATATTCTATAATCCTTTCCTCTGCTTTTGAGTGACCCTACTCTTCTCTAAGACTGGAAGGTCTTCTAAATTACGGGAAAATGTATGGCAGAGACGGTTAAAGGTCAGTGAATATTCCTTTTTTTTCCCCCCAACACTATCACCGGTCTCCTTCTCCAAGGTTGCCTGGTAGCTGGCCCCATAGTCCCATTATATTTTCATAAATCCTTTTTGTATTTACCCCCTCATCCTGTTATTTTAGTCAAATATGCAAAAGATGCAGATTGAGAATTCCCTCTGAAGTGCCAACTCAAATGTCTATCATTGTCACCTGCATTTTAACTTACAGGATCTAAGCTAGTGGTTCTCAACCAGGGAATAGCACAAGTGCACAAAGTAGTGAGTGAAACCTGAATAATACATCTGTCAATACACAGTACATTATGTTTGTTTATATATAATATGATATAAAATTATTTCTTCATGTATCTTTTTCAAATGTATGTTTACAGTAGGTGAAACAACATATTACCAGTTAATCACTTCTATACACAGAAATTGAAATTGCAAATCATCTTGCAGCAGAGTTCTCTCATTATAGGAGGATTTACTTGAGTAATTCTTCCTAGTTAAGCGGTTGCTAGGCAAGAAAGTACCATTGTGCTGGGGGAATCTTATAAGAGAAACAATTTTGGTCCCTGGCCTCTTGGTTTTCAGAGTTAGTCTTTGGGGAGAAGGATGAAGAAAAGGCACGATATTGTTTATGAAGGCTGGGTGTAAGATTCTAACCTCCTATCTCTGAGATTAGGAGTGATGGAAACCTACCTGGGTGGACAAAGCTAGCTGGTGCTAAAGGATGCCAAAAGTCCTAGAGAGGCTCTCACTGTAAATTAAATGGCTGGCAACCTCGTCTCAGTATAGATTCTGGTGCTTTTGTAGGAGATTAGAGCTAGTGTGGCATGTGTCCAAGCCAAGATATACCTGCAGGCCCTGCCACCCTTTGGAGAAGAATGACTGAAGGTACTAGTTATCGGGGGAAGCCCCACCCCTGATATTCAATGTGGGTTCTTTTTCTATTTCTCTATGTGTCGGCTTGTCTGATAAATAAAGAGAAAGAATACAAAAGAGAGAAATTTTAAAGCTGGGTGTCCAAGGGAGACATCACATGTGAGGTTCTGTGATGCCCCCGAGCCATAAAACCAGCAAGTTTTTATTAGCGATTTTCAAAAGAGGGAGGGAGTGTACGAATAGGGTGTGGGTCACAGAGATCATATGCTTCACAAGGTAATAAAATATCACAAAGTAAATGGAGGCAGAGCAAGATCACAGGACCACAGGATGGGGTGAAATTAAAATTGCTAACGAAGTTTTGGGCAAACATTGTCATTGATAACATCAGGGGACAGGATCTGAGAGCAGACAACTGGTCTGACCAAAATTTATTAGGCTGGAATTTCTTCGTCCTGGTAAGCCTGGGAGCACTACAGGAGACTGGGGCTTATTTCATCCCTTTGTCTTCGACCGTAAAAGAGAGCCGCCCCCAAAGCAGCCATTTCAGAGGCCTACCCTCAGGGGCGCATTCTGTTTCTCAGGGATGTTCCTTGCTGAGAAAAAGAATTCAGCGATATTTCTCCTATTTGCTTTTGAAAGAAGAGAAATGTGGCCCTGTTCCACTCAGCTCACTGGCAGTCAGAGTTTAAGGTTATCTTCCTTGTTCCCTGAACATTGCTGTTATTCTGTTCTTTTTTCAAGGTGCCCGGATTTCATGTTGTTCAAAAACACATGTTAACTGCACAATTTGTTCAGTTAACACAATCATCACAGGGTCCTGAGGCGACATACATCCTCCTCAGCTTACAAAGATGATGGGATTAAGAGATTAAAGTAAAGACAGGCATAGGAAATCACAAGGACATTGATTGGGGAAGTGATAAGTGTCCATGAAATCTTCACAGTTTATGTTCAGAGATTGCAGTAAAGAAGGGTGTAAGAAATTATAAAAGTATTAATTTGGGGAACTAATAAATGTCCATGAAATCTTCACAATTTATGTTCTTCTGCCATGGCTTCAGCCTGTCCCTCCGTTTGGGGTCCCTGACTTCCCATAACACTAGGAGTCTTGTTTGAGAAACTATGGAGTTGCTGACAGGAAAGAGAATGACAAAGGCATCACTGCACACTATATTCGTATTCCTTGTGCCACAGGATATTATTGTTCAATAGCAGTCATTCAACACCAATATGGCAGTGGTCATGAACTGGTAGGATTTTACAGTTCTTTCTCCACTTGGTATTTAGAAGGACATGATATATTTTTTCCAAGTAGGCCCCAGTATTATGTAATAGGATTCATGGAAATTTTGCTAATAGAAGTCTATGGAAATTTGATGATAAATTGGAAAAAAGAGTTTTTACTATATTTGTATCCCAAGCTTATAAAGTGGATAACACTACTTGAATATGCATACTACCATGATTTGAAATATTCAACATTATTTAACCACATTATTGAATACATAATAGTCTTTTGGAATTTTGTATTTTATTAATCAGCAGATACCCCATGGGAATTTGAAAGTTTATCAGTATAAATAAGGGATTCCTATTATCACGGGGAATTACTAAATTAAGAGGAGTAGCAAGCAAACAGCCTCAAACTTCATATGAGTTTTCCCTATTGTTTCTACTACTCAAAACTCGTAATAAACAGATTTTTAAAAGGCTGTACTTGCTCCAGGGGCAGTCATTAAGGAAAGATCTGGACTGCATTTTACTACTGGGGGAAGGGAGAAATGTTATTTGAAACAACCAGTGGGAACTTGTTAGTCTTTAGAGCCCTTAGAAGAAAAGCAAGAGGTGACAGGTAGCCAGATGTATTAGTTTGCTAGCACTGCCATAGCACAAACCACAGATTGGGAGGCTTAAACAACAGAAATTTATTTTCTTAAAATTCTGGAGGCTGGAAGTTCCAGATCAAGATGTTGGCAGGTTTGGTTTCTCCTGAAGCCTCTTTTCTTGACTTGAACATGGATCCCTTCTTTTTGTGTCCTTACATGATAGTCCCTTGGTCTGTACATGTCTCTGTCCTCATTCCCTTCTTACAGAGACACCAGTCATACTGGATTAGGCCCCATCCACATGACCTCCTTTTGCCTTAATTATCTCATTAAAGACACTGTCTCCAAATCTAATCACATTCTGAGGTACTAGGGGTTAGGACTTCAACATATGAATTCTGGAGAGGGACACGACTCAGCCCATAACACCAAGTGAGGCTTTTGAGACAGGCCCCAAATGATAATTACAGCAAGGTTCTAGGATCCATAGTTTTTCTTCCTTGGGACTTGATGCCATGTTCTGAGCTCCCAATAGCCCTCAAGTGTCTGAAATCTCAGCCTTTGCTGTGTTGGGGCAGGGCTGTTCAGCTCCTGTTGGAAGGTGAAGGAAGAAGGAGACATAAGGAAGACACTGGCTCAGGCATACCGACTTGGAACTGGAAACCAATTTTAATATGGAAACACTTTTCTATGTCATGATCAGTTTCTTTTAGATTATCTTTTCATATCTATAGATTTCTTTTAGATTTTCTTTTCAGATATGTAATTGGATAAAATGGCTTTCTAGAGTTGGCTGATTGTTTACCACAATAACGTTGTATATATGCTTGCTAACTCACAAAAGGTCAAACAACTATTATTGATAACCTAGTCATAGATCCTGTACATCCTTTACTTTTGCCTTTGATATTGATTATAGTGTTTCTTAAATATGTTTTGATTGATTACTTTTTGGCTCACAGAGTTTTTCTAAAACATCTTCAGGCTGCCTCAGGCTGTGAGCAATTCTGGAGGACGGTCAAGTTATACAAGAAGGAGAACTGACTTTACATACATTTCAAAAATTCTGGTAGTCATGACTGTGGTCAACTAGATTGAGCAGAGACATAATCAACATCAAATTCATGAATTCATGCAAGAATCCTTACAAGAAAAATGATTACACTTTTTTCTCTTAACAGAAACAGCTGGTGTCAATGATGTGGATGGCTAAAGTTTTATTTGTATGACAGCGGTTGGTATAACAGCCCCTCTGCTTCTTACATTTAAAATACCCCATAGAGAAGCTTGCTACTGAGAGAATGCCAAGGCATGGGCCTTAAACTCCACAAGAGGCAGAAATCCTGGGAAAGCTCCTCTTCTTGGATTGAACGAGGGAAGGCTGTTTGGTTTTATTGGGTTTTTTTTTCTTAATTGAACCCTCCCGTGACTTAACCATTTCCAAGAGGACCTGTAAGATTTTGATGAATATAATTGCTTTTCATTTTTACTGAAGAAATAATAAGAGAAAATGGGGGAAAAAAAAAACCCTGAAATGAAGGTTGGGTTAGTCTTAGCGAAGACTAAGATATTGAATGCTTTTAATTTGTTTGTAGTTGAAAAAGTTTTCTTCTTAAGTTTCTTGGGGAAATTTACTCTTAGAAGGGATTAAGTAATTATATGGCTGAAATAAGAATTTAGGGTATTAAAAAAATAAAGCAAGGTGCTTTATGGACCTCTCCATAAAGAAGAATAAATAATGATAATACAATTAGTGGCTATTTGCAATCTGCTAGGTATTGGGCATACATTATTTAACTTAATTCTTACAATTCTCTACAAAGCCTATTCTTAGCTCTATTTTTATATTAAGAAAACAGATGATCCAGGAGGTTAAATAACTTCCCCATTGTCACAGAGTTAGTGTGGTAAAACCTGAATTTGAACCCAGAATATCTGGCTCTAAAGCTGGTGCTTTTAATTGTGCCCTTAACTATTGCACTATAATGCCATTGCTGGCCCCTAAAGGTTTCCTTAGGTCTTTTGATCTAACTCTTCTCAGCCTTGACTACTTAAGAAATAGAAAATAATGTAAATTTACCTTCCTCTACCTACTTTTTTTCACATTGTTTGGCTCCATAATGTATATAACTCACCAGTTCTTGCTTCATACCTTACGATTTTGAGGAAATCAAGCAAAGAAATAAGACTTTTTAATACCTGTTCAAAATCCAGTGTGTTTCATCATTCATTCACATCTTCATTGATATATGTGACCACTCATCGGTCACATTTAGAGCAGCTAATTTGCATAGTTTTAAAGTACAAATATCGATTCTTTTAAGTAGCTGTTCCCTTCTTACTTTTTAAAATTATAATATTATCTCTTCAAGTAGATACTTCACAGAAGAAAAAGTGAATATATCCACATCTATCTTCATTTGAAATGTGACAAATGGGTGTATCCTGGAAACTCCTCTGTTTTTTCAGTTAGTTTTCATCATGGTGTGACTGGAAATAGCACTAGATTACAATTGGATTACAAGAAGTGAGATTAGAATTTAGCAATAGGTTTTTAATTCTTTTGCTACTTTGAATGTATAAGAAAAAAGACAAGGCCATGAAAACTTCTGACTCAAAGATAGAGGCTGTATATTCAATATTATTTACAAATAGTAACATTTTAACGAACTAGATGACTTGAGGGATGGAGAAAGTGCTTGTTAATGGACTCTCCTGGCAGCTTCAATATTATCCATTATGCTCTTTATTTCAATCTTATGATGTTACCATGAAACTTTTTGACTATTCTCTTTTATGATTGATATCTTGGAGTATACCAGAGTCATTGTCTGAATAGCAAAGAGAATATAGAATTTAAAAATGTAAATAATACCAATCCCCAACAGAGTCATATAAAATGGAACTTGCACAGTGCAACTGCACTTTAAATTTATCCCTTTCCGGCAAGTGTCTGCTCTATTCAGTTGAAACAAATAGTCAGTGGCCAAAGAAGTAAGGTGGTTGTAACAATATAATATCTGGTTGTGGTATTAATAGTACTTCATATTAGCTTTGAGTGACAGTATTTATGGAGTTATCCTTTTTTTTTAGCATGTGTGTGTTTTTAATAGAAGCTTGACCTTAGAAAGAAAAGATATCCCCAGAATCTTTAAAATTACAGCAGCAACAATATAATATACTTTCTACATTCAGCTTGCCGTGACTTATTTCTGCCATCACAACTGAAATACTTTCTTTTGATGAAGAATTGGGAGAAAAGAATAACATCCTTTAATTTTATGCAATAATGAGTGCTATGACAAACTGTTAATTGCTAATATTTTTTGTAGCTATTGTAAAAGGGATTGAATTCTTGATTTTATTCTCAGCTTGGTCATTGTTGGTGTTTAGCACTGCTATTGATTTTGGTACATTGATTTTGTATCCTGAGACTTCACTAAATTTATTTATCAGTTCTAGGAGCTATTTGGATGTGTCTTTAGGGTTTTCTAGGTACATGATCATATCATTGGTGAACAGCGACAGTTTCACTTTCTCTTGTCCAATTTGTATCTCTTTATTTCTTTCTCTTATCTGATTGCTCTGGCTAGGACTTCCAGTACTATGTTGACTAGAAGTGGTGCAAGTGGGTATATTTATGTTTTTCTACTTGTCAGGGGGAGTGTTTTAAACATGTCCCTATTCAGCAAAATGTTGGCTGTGGGCTTGTCACATATGGCCTTTATTACTTTGAGGTAAGTGTTGTTCTATGCTTATTTTGTTGAGGGTTTTTGATAAAGGCATCCTGGATTTTATAAAATTCCTTTTCTGTGTCTATCTTTTTAACAATATCTGCAAAAAATACAAAATAGTTAGGAATATGCTTAACCAAAGAGTTGAAAGATCTCTACAAGGAAAACTATGAAACACTGCCGAACGAAATCATAGAGGACACAAATGAAAACCCATCCCATGCTCATGGGTGAAGAAAATCAATATTGTGAAAAAGACCACACTGTCTAAAGCAATCTACAGATTTAATGGAATTCCTATCAAAATACCATCATCATTCTTCACAGGATGAGATAAAAACAATTCCGAAATTCATATGGAACCCAAAAGGAACCCACATATCAAAAGCAATACTAAGCAAAAATAACAAGTCTAGAGAAATCACATTACTTGACTTCAAATTATATTACAAGTCTATAGTTACCAAAATAGCATGGTAGTGGTATAAAAATAGGCATGTTGACCAATGGAACAGAATCCAGAACCCAGAAATAAAGCTGAATACTTAGAGCAAACTGATCTTTGACAAAGCATACAAAACATAATTTGGGGAAAGGATACCTTATTTAATAAATGGTGCTGGGAGAACTGGCAAGTCACAAGTGGAATGAAACTGGATCTCCATTTCTCACTTTATATAAAAATCAACTCAAGATGGATCAGATACTTTAAATCTAAGATCTGAAACCATAAAAATTCTAGGAGACAATATTGGAAAATCTCTTCCGGACATTGGCTTGGGTAAAGAAATTAATAACTAAGACCCTGTATTAGATCGTTCTCACACTGCTCTAAAGAATGACCTGCAACTAGGTAATTTATAAAGAAAATAGGTTTAATTGACTCACAGTTACACAGGCTGTACAGGAGGCAGGTCTGGGGAGGCCTCAGGAAACTTACAATCATGGCAGAAAGACTAATGGGAAGCAAGTATTTCTTCATATGGCAGCAGGAGAGAGAGCAAGGGGGGAAGTGCTACACACTTTTAAACAATCAGATCTGATAAGCACTTACTATCATTAGAAGAGAAAGGGGGAAATATTGCCCTATGATCCAGTCACCTCCCACCAGGTCCCTCCCCCAACATGAGGAATTACAATTCAACATGAGATTTTGGTGGGGACACAGAGCCAAAACATATCATTCTGCCCCTGTCCCCTCCCAAATCTCATGGTTTTCACATTCAAAATACAATCATGTCTTCCCAACAGTATGCCAAAGCCTTAACTCATTCCAGCATTAACTCAAAAGTTCAAGTCCAAAGTCTCATCTGAGACAAGGCAAGTTCCTTCCAGCTATGAGTCTATAAAATCAAAAACAGGTTAGATACTTCCAAGATACAATGGAGGTACAAACATTAGGTAAATAGACCTGTCACAAGAGGGAGAAATCAGCCAAAACAAAGGGGCTACAGGCCCCATGCATGTTCAAAACCCATCAGGGCAGTCATTAAGTCTTAAATTTCCAAAATAACCTCTTTGACTCCATGTATCACATTCAGGTCACACTGATGCAAGAAGTGGGCTCCGAAGGCCTTGGACAGCTCCACCCTGATGACTCTGCAGGCTATAGCCCTCACAGCTGCTTTCATGGGCTGGAATTGAGTGCCTGCACTTTTTCAGGCTCATGGTACAAGGTGTTGGTGCTTCTACAATTCTGGGGTCTGGAGAATGGTGGCCCTCTTCTTACAGCTCCACTAGGAAGTGCGCCAGTGGGGACTCTGCATGGGGACTCCAACCACACATTTCCCCTCCACACTGTTCTAGTAGAGGTTTACCATGAGAGCTATGCCCTGTCAGCATACTTCTGCCTAGACATCTGGGCATTCCCAAGCATCCTCTGAAATCTAGGTGGAAAGTCCCAAGCCTTAACTCTTGTCTTCTGCATACCTACAGACCCAACATCACATGGAAGCTGCCAAGGTTTGGGGTTTACACCCTGTGAAGCAATGGCCCAAGCTGTACCTTGGTCCCTTTTAGCCATGGCTGGAGCTGAAGTCACTGGGACACAGAGCACCATGTTCTGAGGCTACACGGAGCAGCAGGGCCCTAGACCTGGCCCACAGAACCATTTTTTCCCTCCTAGGTCTCTGGGCCTGTCATGGTAAAGGCTGTTAGAAAGGTCTCTGAAATGCCCTGGAGGTATTTTGCTCATTGTCTTGGCTGTTAATATTAGGCTCCTCTTTACTTATGCAAATTTCTGCAGCCCTGAATTCTTCCTCAGAAAATTGGGTTTTTCTTTTCTAACACATTGGTTGAGCTGCAAATTTTCCACACCTTATACTCTGCATCCCATTTAAATATAAGCTCCAGTTTCTGGTCATTTCTTTGTTCATGCAAATGAATATAGGCTTTTAGAAGCAGCCAGTTCACTTCTTGAATGCTTTGCTGCTTAGAAATTTCTTATGCTTCGGCCGGGCGCGGTGGCTCAAGCCTGTAATCCCAGCACTTTGGGAGGCCGAGACGGGCGGATCACGAGGTCAGGAGATCGAGACCATCCTGGCTAACAAGGTGAAACCCCGTCTCTACTAAAAAATATAAAAGAAAACTAGCCGGGCGAGGTGGCGGGCGCCTGTACTCCCAGCTACTCAGGAGGCTGAGGCAGGAGAATGGCGTGAACCCGGGAGGTGGAGCTTGCAGTGAGCTGAGATCCAGCCACTGCACTCCAGCCTGGGCCACAGAGCGAGACTCCGCCTCAAAAAAAAAAAAGAAATTTCTTCTGCTAGATACCCTGGATCATCTCTCTCAAGTTCAAAGTTTCACATATCTCTAGAGCAGAGGCACAGTGCCACCATTCTCTTTGCTAAAGCATAGCAAGAGTGACCTTTGCTCCAGTTCCCAATAAGTTCCTCATCTCCACTTGAGACCACCTCAGCCTGAACTTCACTGTCCATATCACTGTCAGCATTTTGGTCACAACCATTCAACAAATCTCTAGGAAGTTCCAAACTTTTCCTCATCTTCCTGTCTTCTTCTGATTCCTACAAACTGTTCCAACCTCTGGCCATTACCCAGTTGCAAAGTCACTTCCACATTTTTAGGTATCTATATATCAATGCCCCACTTCTGTGGTACCAATTTTTCTATTAGTCTGTTCTCACACTCCTATAAAGAACTACCTGAGACTGGGGAACTTATAAAGAAAAGAAAAGAGGTTTAATTGGTTCACAGTTCCATAGGCTGTAAAGGTGGCATGGCTGGAGAAGCCTCAGGAAATTATAATCATGGCAGAAGGGCAAACAGGAAGCAAGCACCTCTTCACATGGCAGCAGGAGAGAGAGAGAAAATGGGGAAGGTATTTTAAACAAGATATCATGAGAACTCATTATCATAAGAACAGCAAGAGAAAAATCTGCCCCTATGATCCAATTACCTCCTACTGAGTTTCTCCCCCAATATTGGAATTTACAATTCGGCATGAGATTTGGGTGGTGTTATGGTTTGGCTCCATGTCCCCACCCAAATCTCATCTTGAATTGTAATGCCCACATGTTGAGGGAGGGACCTGGTGGGAGGTCATTGGATTATGGGAGTGGTTCATAATCCAACAGCATTGGATTATCCCATGCTGTTCTAGGATAATGAGTGAATTCTCATGAGATATGATGTTTTAAAAGTGTGGTACTTCCCCCATTTCTCTCTGTCTTTACTCCCACCACCATGTAAGACTTGCCTTGCTTCTCCTTCACCTTCTGCCATGATTGTAAGTTTCCTCAGGCCTTGCCAGCCATGCAGAACTGTGAGTCAATTAAACCTCTTTGCTTTATAAATTAACCAGTCTCAGGTAGTTATGTATAGCAGTGTGAGAACAGACTAATACAGGTAGGGACACAGCCAAACCATATCTGACCCCAAAAGCAAATGCAATAGAAACAAAGATAAAGTAAATGGGACCTGGTTAAACTAAAAGGCTTCCATACAGCAAACTAAATCATCAGCAGAGTAAACAGACAACCCACAGAATAGGAGAAAATATTTACAAACCATGCATCTGGCAAGGGACTAGAGTCCAGAATCTACAAGGAACCCAAACATATCAGCAAGAAAAAAAAGGAAAAAGCCCATCAAACAGTGGACAAAAGACATGAATGAACATTTCTGAAAAGGAGATATATAAGCAGCTAACAAACCTACGAAAAAAAATGCTCAGCATACTAATCATCAGGGAAATGCAAATCAAAGACACAGGGAGATACCACCTTACTCCTGCAAGAATGGCCACAATCAAAAAGTCCAAAAACAATACATATTGGCAGGGATGTAGTAAAAAGGGAATATTGCAGGTACTGGCGTGATCCTTTGTGCTGATCTCCATATTAAGGAAGGCTTTTTCAGTAGGACGGAGCTGTGGCTAAGGATTTTGATTATCCTTCTTCAGAAACAGTTCATCAATGAAGTCTGACAGTATAATATGGGACTTTATTATTTAGCTTAAGTAAACCAATTATTCAAGTTGTCATCATATCTTCAAATCCAGGAATCCATTTCTTCTTTTACATAACTTTGCCTATTTTCACTCTAAATTAATTTCAAAATTTAGCCCTCTTAAGTTATCTGACTTCTCTTTTCTCTGAATTCTTGGTTTCATTTATGACAATACCTACCCCGCAGATAATTATGAAAGCTAATTTATTATGAAGGCACCTGAAAGCATATAGTACAGCTCCCAGCACCTTTTAGACATTCAATAAATTATGTTTGTACTTTGAATACGAATATCTTCTTTGAAGTATTTTACCATTTTATTTTATATTTTTGATGACTATAGGTACCATAGCATACTTGATTTTCTGAATAATTTCATCTCAATTTCCAACAATTGTTTTCATTTTCAAATACTCATTTGCATTTTCTTCTAAGTCAGCAGACCATCCTAAAAATTCAATTTTTCAGCATCAAAACTACATCTCCCAGATGCTTTTACATCTCTGAGACAAAAAGCATTTTTCAGACTATGGTATCTGATTTCTAGTTATAGAAAATATCCATTAGTACTTAAAGTATATACAAAACAACTCTTTATTATAAAATTGGAAGTGATGTTTGTCATAATGTTGCATTACAAGTTGTATTACAGTGAGATATAGTTACTTTAAGTATTGCAGGTGTCGCCCACTACTTTTCTTTTTGTATTACAGTTACTTGTCCATGTAGATATTATATTTTTCATATTGGCCTCTAGTTTCCATATGAAAATGGGCAATGTCTTACTCATCTTTGTATTCTCTAGGTACTTGGTAAATATGCATAGAAAAAATAGAAAAATACCCAAGGAAGTAGGTTCGAATACAAAGAGGATGAACTTAATTTCAGAATGCTTCTTTTTTCATCATCAATTGAAAAAGAAAGGTCACATAAATCAAGGTATTAACATAAAAGATGCACTGTTATTCCAGAAATGTGTTCAGTAGGAGCATCCTTCTAGCTATTTCTTGGCTATATTTCCGATAGAGATGTATGTTAGTGGATTAGTAAAGCAAGCTATCTAAAATCGCTGAAACATCTGTCATTGTTTGTCTCCTTGGTTATGTTAATTCTCATAGTTTCTATGACAGTGGATAAAAGTTCTTCTTATGTCATCTTGTAACTGACTTAATTAGGGTCCTATATGGGCTTCAGAGAAGACAGTGGGATCTCCTAGGTGCTATAGAATTCTAGTCAGACATATTTTAAGGACAATCTACATGGACTAAATCACAGGCATTTTGTTGGAAACCTTTATAATTCCATAATTGTTTCCTTTATCCTTATATAACCATATTATCATTGAACCTCTGAGTAGCAAATAATGTTTTCCTATGAATGAGCCTCTGTAGGTAATTTTCTATATATTTTGCATGAACACTTTTAATGATAGAAAACCTGCTCCAACAAAAAGCAGCTTTATGGAGCCCAGATTTGTCTCTCTATAATCTCCACACCTTGGTTTCCTCTCTGTAGTCATGCAAGTGTAACATACATTTTCTTACTTCCTTCTGAAAATGTCTTAAAATATTATGTGACTTGCTACAGTAAGGATGGCAGTGAACCAAGCGATAACCCTTTTCCTGGTCTCTGAAATTTCATGAAATATCATCACCCTGTTTGGATCTTCTTTATATACAGCAATATGAAATGACATTTTCTTGTGTTTTCACATTTTTGGGTCAGTGACATTCCATCTCTTAATTAGTGTTCTGTTGCAGTTGTATGAATATAGATGTGCTCCCTTGGCATTTTATTGGCGATTAACTAAGAAGTTCTTCCTAAGACTATTAAAACATTCCAGTTTTCTTCTTCAGCTTCTTGTTTTACACTTTTATTAAAATTTACAAAATTTAAAAATGTAACATTACTAAAAATATGATATATCCACATAGTCATTAAGGAGAAAGGGACTGTGGAGGTTTGCAAATTCTTTCATGCCATTCCCATCAGTGGTGAAGTCTAATTCTTTTCCCTTTGAATGAAAATAGAATGCAGTGGAAGTGCTGCTCTGTGAATTCTGAGATGAGGGTCTAAAAAGTAGTGGCTCAGCCTGACTCCCTCTTGGGACACTTGTTCGTGAAACCCTGACACCATACTTCAAAGACAAAATCTTTGAACACATGAAGAGGAGTCAGGTAGATGTTCTGAGATACAGCTGCTAGCTGAAGTCCCAGGCAGCAACCAGCATTAACCACCAGGCATGGGAGGAAGCCTTTGAGATAGCTTCTGCCCCAGACACTATCTGACTGCAACCTATGAGAGACCTCAGTGAGAAATAACTAGCTAAGACCAGGTACCCCTCAGAACCCTAAAAGATAACACCAATAGATGACTGTTGCTTGCATATGAGGCTAAGTTTGGAGTAGATTGCTATGCCACTAAAGATAACCAGAAAATATTTTAGTGCCACTGCCATAACTAGACCTAAAACATGGGGTATTAACTTTGGAAATAAGACATAAGCAATAGTTGGAAGAGGCTAAAATTTGTTGGTATAGTTTAACGGGTCTTGAGGAATTTGTCAGTGAGAATGTAAAGCAAGTGAGTAAACAGTTATTAGTAGCTGGAGGAAAGTCTAATTTCTTTTCCTTTGAATAGTAATAGAATGCAGTAGAAGTGATGCTCCATAAATTCTGAGACAAGGTCCTAAATGGTAGTGCTGCTTCAGCCTGGCTCTCCACATACTTACTCTTGGAACCCTTGTTCCAAGATGGAAAAGAGACCCTTGTTATGCAGTCTCTTAGCAACACTATCACCCATTATAATTTAGAAAATAAATGTAGTTAATGAAGTGGATGATCTGTTTAAGCAGATTTCTAGGCATAGTGTTGAAGATTCCCCTGATTTCTTCTAGCTGCCTGTAATAAAATGAGTAAGGAACCAAAGAAATAAGAGCTTAAAAATAAACTGTTAAATATAAAGAAGCCAGGACTTGGGTTTCGAAATAAAACAGTTTCTCATTCCCAACCTCTCCAGATGGTAAACTATTCTCAAATTAGGAAATAGCTTTCAGGCAAAGATCAAATCCAGGGCACTGTCAGGAAAACACAATCTAAAAATGACTTTAAAACACTTTCTAAGACTTCAGAAAGATTTAAGGTGGTGCCTCATATACCTTTACAGACAGATAAAAAGGCTATCTAAGAATTTTAAGACCATGCATCACAGTTTCTTTCTTTTCATTAAAAATTAGGGCTTCTAATAATTTTTAGGGCACTGTTCCCTAAAAATGTTACCAGGAGCTCAAAGTAGAGAAAAGTTACATCAAAACTATTTGTATAAATGGTTTTTGCTAAATGGAGTGAACCCTAAAAGGGATTCATAGAAAATCCATAAAAAATTTAAGATAATAATACTAACAGAAACACTGCCAGCATGGACTAAAAGGAAAAGTAACAATAAAAAATGAAAAGAGATCTCGGTACCCCCAAAATTCTTGGGAAGGAAACAAGTGAGGAAGAATATTCAGCTGTAATAATAGGTTATGTTTTAGGTGAAAGGAAGACAATTCAAAGATGGAACCAAGACCCAGAAGATGGAACAAGGAGACGTGGAGAATCATTACAAGGCACTAGGAATAAACCCTGGTCAAGGAGCTGGGAATATGTGCTTGGCTGGATTTCAGAATTACAACTGATCGTGACTGTTATGCATTTCCCATTTTCCTTTTTCTTTATTTTTTTTCTTTTTCTTTT
>NC_045444.1:32769345-32795565 GCF_002776525.5 Piliocolobus tephrosceles | reverse complement strand
AATCTATCAGACTGAAGGTCTGATAGATTAGATTTTACAAGAAGCAAGTGATTTTTGCATGTGGGATAATGTAAATAATCTTGGTCCAGAAGGTGGACCTAATTTTCCTTTCCTTAAAAATGACTAGGCTTAATGACTCACTTGTAACAAATAGAAAGTTGCAGGGTGAGTTGCAAGATTTTCAAGGCTAGGCCACTCCTTTGTCCCAAGTCTCTCTTGAGATACTTGCTCTTGGAATCCAGCTCGTGCCATGTTGTAAGGAAATTCAGGCCATTCGGAAAAGTCATTTGTAGGTATTCCAGCTGATCACTCCAGCTTAACTCTCAGTTAACTAATATGACCCACCAGGCAAGTGAGTAAGAAAACATTCAGGATGACTGCAGTCATAGTTACCATCTGAGAGAGACATAAGAGGCCTCAAGAAAGAGCCATCTAGTTGAGTCCCATCAATCTCTGGGAACTGAAAGAGATAAAAATAATAAGTAATGTTCTTTAATGCCATTAAGTTCGGGATAACTTTTTTACAGCTGTAGGTAACTAACAGGGGCTGATCTATGTGAACTTATCCAGAGCAGTCTTCAACATATAGTATTAAAATAAAGAAGGTGCAGAGGTGAGTGCACAGTATGCAACTGTTATTATTTTGTTGTGTTTTTTAAGTATGTCACTTGAGACTTTTCCTCTTGCCTCAAAATTGGTGACTAGGGTGTGAAGCTGAGAATGAAGGGGCTTTAATTATTCCACATTCAGAATAGAGCTGAAAAAATTGAGATTATATCCTTCTGAGGGCTTATCTACTAAAAGCTGAATGACTCTGCTGTGCTAGGCAACTTACCCTTACATGGTGATGATTGGGAGGGTTTGGGCAGGCATAAAAAAAAAAAAAAAAAAAAAAAAAAAAAAAAAAAAAAAAAAAAAATTGACAGCTTTGCATCATAAAGTTAGAAGTAACATATTGGACCTTTTCTCTTCTTTCCCATGGAAGAAAGAAGAGGATTGCTTCTCAAATCCCAAATCCCTTTCCCATTCCAAATGAGGACTCAAAAAGATTTGCTTGTAAACATTGAGTGGCAAGCAAGAAGGATGATTGGCATGTTTTCTTGAACTGGGCAATCTGCTTATGCAAAGGAGTTTCTGACCTGCCCTCTGTACCCATGTAAGTGAGAGTAGAAGAGTTTTGGAGAGAGGCAGACGACTGGGGAGAGAGAATGGCAGTGAGATAGTCAGTTCTCTAATGTTTATCCTGGAAAGGATGGGTAACATGGACATGTGGAATGTTGAACTATCTTGCTGGTGCACCATCACTGAAAAAGAGGTCCCCAACAGTAAGATAATATGAGATATATTGTGGGATGTTGGTAAAGAAGATGTGGAAGAATTCTGATTGAGGCCATATCTACACTGAAAGAAGGGAAGAGATATTGCAACTTCTTGCTGTAAAGCCTGTAACTCCCTGCCACATGCACACACAAATAAAAAAAATGTACCTATCAAAAATATCACTAGTAGATGCCTTTGCTATACACAGAGCTTAGCCAGCCAGTGAAGCTAGAGAAACAGAGACAGCTAAAAATATTTACTATCTGGCTCTTTGTAGAAAGTCATTGTCAATCTCTGGTCTGAAAAAATTGACATCGCATACTAATGAAAAGAAAATTGGAGTATCTATGTTAATATCAAACAAAATATGTCTCAGGGCAAAAAATATTTCCAGGAATAAGAGAGGTCATTTAATAATTATAAATGGGTCAATTTATCAAGAGGACAAACAAATTCTAATACTTGGTATATCTAATAATAATGCAGTTACAAAATATTTGGTAGAATATTTGTAGAACTGCAAATAGAAATAAACATATCTACAGTTATAGCTGGAAAGTTTCAAACCCTCTTAATAATTGCTAAAATACAAGTAGACAGAAAATTAGTAAAGATATTGAGAACACAAACAGCATTATCAACCAACTTGACCTAATTGATATTTATAGACCATTCTACCCAATAGCAGCAGAATACACACCTTTTCCAAATGCATACAAAACTTTTTTTCAAGATATGTCATATTCTGGACCATTAAGACATTACTCAGTAAATTTTAAAAAAACCCTTTAAGTAGTAAAAATTATACTCTCTAATCACAATGGAATTAAGTTGTAAGTCAAATAGAGTATATTATCTGAGAAATTCCCCAAGTATTTATTTGTAAAATAAGTAACACACTTCTAAACACCTATAGAATTAAGAACAAAATGAAAGGAAAATTAGAACCTATTTATAACCGAACAAAAATGAAAGTATGACATATGAAAATTTGTGAGATGCAGCTAGAACTTAGAGAAAACTTTTCTAGCATTATATGCCTATGTTACAAAAGAAGAAAGGTCTTAACTTGAATATCTAACCTTGTTTCACAAGAAACTAGGAAAAAAGAACAAATTAAACCCAAAATAAGCACAAAAAAAGGAAATTAGAAAAAATAAGAGCATAAATCAACAAACTAGAAAACAAAGAGAAGACAGACATAAACAAGGATATCCCAAGTTACTCTTTAAAGAATCAATAAAATTGATAAATCCTCTAGCCAGAATGATCAGGAAAGAAAAAAAAAGACAAGAATTTCCAAGATAAAAAATGAGAACATGCTAGACATATATGTAGACATATATTATAGAAATGTAGACATATAGAAAATGAGAATATGTAGTCATATAGGAATCAAAAGACAATAAGGAAATACCACATAAACTTTATGTTCATACATTTAATAACTTAAAAGGAGCAAACACATACCTTGAAGGGCACGCATTGCCAAAGCTCACTCAGAAAAGAAATAGGTAACCTGAAGAGTTCTAAATCCATTAAAGAAGTTGAATTTTTAAGTAAAAATATGTGCACAATAATGCTCCAAGTCTTTATGGTTTCAGTAGTGAATTATACGGAATATTTAATAAAGGAATATTACTAAATCCACAAACTCTTTCAAGAAACTGGAGGGGTAAAAAGCTTTCCCAATTTATTTTATGAAGCCAGCATTATCCTGATAAAAACAAACAAACAAAAGACAGAAAAAGGAAAGAGCTATAGACTAATATCTCTCATAGACACAGATGATTGCATTCTTAACAAACTTTTACTATATCAAATTCAACAATACATAGGAATAATAGTATATCATGACCAAATAGTATTTATTCAAGGGATGCAAGTTTGGCTATACATTTGAAAATCAGTCAGTGTAATTCATCGTATTAATGGACTAAAAAAGAAAAGCCATATGGTCATCTAAATAGGTGCAGAAAAGCATTCCACAATATACAATAATTTTTTTAATTCTGAAAAGTTCAAATAGAAATTCCCTCAAGCTGATGAAAAGCCTCTATGAAAAACCCAATAGTCAATATCATTTTAGTGGTGGAAAACTGAATGTTTCCCCCTAAGACTAGGACCAAAGCAAAGATGTCCATGCCCATAATTTCTATTCAACACTGTACAGGAAGGTCTAACAAGTATAATAAGGCAATAAAAAGAATTTAAAGACATCCTGATTGAAAAAGTAAAAGAAAAGCATTATTTACTTGTAATGGCATAATTGTGTATAAGGAAAATCTTACGGAATGAATCGGAAATGCAACTAAAATAGAGTTAGCAGAGTCACAGGATACTAAGCCATTGTAGAAAATATATTATTTTTCTGTATACTGGTAACAAGCAATCAGATATTTAAATTTTGAAAATACCATTGATAGTAGCATCAAAAATAGGAAGTTCTAGGTTTAAATCTGGCAAAAATGTGAATGAACTCTACACTAAGAAGTACAAAATACTGCTGAGAGAATTAAGGATGAACTAACTGAACTAGTTAAAGATATATACCTTGTTAATTAATGAGTAGACTCAATAGTGTTAACATGGCAACTCTATCCATATTCATCTGTAGCTTTAATACGATCCCAGTCAAAACTATTCAAGCTATTTTTTTGTAGAAATCACACAGATTTTAAAATTTATGTAGAAATACAAAAGACCTAGAATAGTCAAAAACAACTTTGAAAAAGAAAAATAAAGTTGAATAACTTAAACACTATTTGATTTCAAGACTTGTTATAAAACTACAGTACCCAAGTATGGATCATTAGAACTGGATAGAATACTCAAAATAGGATCACACATACAGTCAATTGACTTTTTACAAAGGAACAAAAGCAATTTAATTGGGGGGAAATTATCATTTTCTTCAACAAATTAGAACAACTTGACAGACTTAGAAAAACAAAAAGCAAAAATAACCCTCCTGTACAAAACCACCTTGGACCTTACTTCACACCACATACCATACCATAATTAACTTGAATTGGATCATATACCAAAATGTAAGAGCTACATATACAATTACTGGAATGAAACATTGGAAAATATCTTAAAGATCTTGGGTTTGGCAAAAATTTCTTAAATATAATGCAAAAAGCATGAACTATTAAATAATAAAATCAATAAATGTATCTTAAGCAAGTTTAAAACTTTTGCTCTTTTAAAGCCACTGTTATGAAAATGAAACAGCAGGCAACAGACTGGGACAAAATACTTGCAAATCATATATCTGACAAAGGACTTGTTTCTAGAATATGCAAAGAACTCAGAAGTTAGTAATAAAAACACAAATAACTCATTTAAAAATGGACAACATATTTAAACAAACCCTTCACCAAATATACAGATGGCAAATAAGAACAAGACTATGTGCTCAACATCAATTGTCATTACAAAATGCAAATTAAGTCCTACTGAGCTGTTCCTTCATACTGATTAGAAAGGCTAAAATTGTAAAAAGATTGACCATATTGAGTGTTGGCATGACTGTGGAGCAACTGGAACTCGTATACACCAGTTCTAGGAATATGAAATGGCATAACTACTTTGGAAAACAGGTTACCTTTTTTCTAAAGTTAAAATATACATTCTACCATATAACCCAGCCATTCTATTCCTAGGTGTTAACCATCATGAAAGAGAAAATATGTCCATAAAGAGTTGTTCATGAATGTTCGTAGTCAGAAACTGAAAACAACCTAAATGTCCATCAACAGGCGAATGGATAAACAAATTGTAGTGCATCCAGAATATGGAATACTACTCAGCCATGAGAGTGAAAGAACAATTTTTACATGCAATAACATGGATGAATCTCAAAGTAATTGTGATAAGTGACAGAAGCCAAACATAAAGGAGTACATACTCTACTGTTTCACTGATAAAATGTTCCAGAAAATATAAGCTATAATGAGAGGAAGCACATCAGTATTTCCTTGTGGATGTGGGTAACAGGAGGGAAGGATGGTTTACAAAGAACTTCCAGGAAACTTTTGGGAGTGATGGATGGGTTTATAATTTTGATTGTACTTATGGCTTCATTAGTGTTAAAATATATCAAAGTTTGTCAAAGTGTACATTTTTTATGTACAGATTATTGTATCTCAATAAGTTTGTTATTTGAAATGACTAAGTTTTGTTTATCAAAGGACAAAATTCAGTTAAAAGGTAAGCTACAGACTGGATGAAGGTGTTTGCTACACATGCACTTTACCATGGACTTATAAGTAGAATATATAATGTGTTCCTATAAATAAATAAAAACATACAGGGGACCCCTTTTTTGATTGGACAAATATTTATATAGGTACTCCACAAAAGAAGATACTCAAATATTTAATAAATACAAAAAGTTGCTCAGCATTATTTATTATCGGGGAAATACAAATTAAAACTACAAAGAGATACCCATCAAGACAGCTAAAATTTAAAGAACTAACAACACCAAGTCTTGGCAAGGATGTGGGACAATTGGAACCTTTATCTAGTGCTGGTTTGATGTTTATTGTTATAATCACTTTGGAAAATTGTTTGGCAATATCTCCTAAGTTAAACATACATATACCCCACAACCCTGTAATTTCAATTCTGGGTATTAACTAACAGAAATGATTGTTGATGTCCACCCAGAGACATGTAAATAATGTCTATAGTAGTGTTATTCATGTCAGCACTAGTCTATAAATAATCAAAAGCTCAATTAATTTTAGGATGAGCATGTAATAAAAATATACATGCTAACAGAAAAAAATAAACCACTGTTCACACAAGGGCATGAATAAATTTCATAGACATGTTGAATAAAAAAGAGATAAAAATATGCATACTAGGTTATGTTATTGTGTTAGTCCATTCTTACATTGTTATAAATATCTGAAACTAGGTAATTTATAAAAAATGAAGTTTAATTGGCTCATTATTCTGCAGATTGTATAGGAATCCTAGCACCAGCATCTTCTCAGCTTCTGGTAAGGGTCTCAGGAGGCTTAGAATCATGGTGGAAGGCAAAGGGGGAGCAGGCATCTCACATGGCAGGAGCGGGAACAAGAGAGAGACAGCAGGGGTGAGAGCCAGGTGGCAAACTTTACAACAACCAGATTTCAGGAGAACCTACTGACGATTGTGAGGTTAGCATCAAGCCATGAGGGATCCACCCCCATGACCCTAGCACCTCCTACCAGGCCCCACCTCCAACCCTGGAAATTACAATTTAATATGAGATTTGGCAGGGACATTTATTCAAACAATGTCAGCCATCCATATGGAGTTTTTGAGAACTACTGATTAAAAGAGGCAAAAGGAAACTTTATGGGACCTGGAAATAATCTAGTTACATGATTATGTATTTTGTAAAACATCATCAAATGGTACTTTGAAGGTTTTTTAATGCTTTTTGTTTTATGTAAGTTATTTCATTTAGGAAAAGAACTAATATGTATAAATCCCTACAGGTGTCAACTCCTCATAAAACTGAATTTAAATAAATACATACACACATACATACATGTAGACACACATAAACTTACAGATAAAAAAACAGATACTTGCAGATGTGCAAATAGAATATTTCTGAAAGGCTACATAAACCATTGATCACAGTAAAAATGGAAACTGTTCTTGCTTTTCAAATCACACCCTTTTGCATCTTTTGAAATTTCTATCCTGCACATGTATTTTCTGTTCTAAACAAGAAATAAAGGGAAGCAGCAGGAAGAAAATATTCACAAAATAGTACACCTATCCCCTAGTGTCTGCTTACCTTGTATTAATCTTTTGCTTCTATAATCTAGTGATTGACATAATTCAGAAAATGTTTAAATGACCTAATTTTACATGTAGAAAATTTTATAGAATTTTCTGATGTGTGGAATAGATTTTTACCATAAATGCTTATAAATATAAGAACACAATCAAGATTTGCTGATAGAATTGTTTCCCAGTACATTCATAATACCATTGAGAGTCCCTTCTTCTTCATCACAAAATGTCAAGTAAGGGAAAATAAGACTTCGAAGTATTGGTCTCATTATTCAAGGAAATGCTGCAGCGCGCTTCTCCTCTCATTATTAGGAGGCTGAGATTTTGCAGTGCATGTCAGATGAGGTTTTCTGTTTTCTCTACCAATTCTTTGAGCCTTCCTCACTTTTTGCAGAGGCATAATTTGGGACTTCATTTGGCCAAAAACTTAATTAGTAGTAAGAATCCCAAGGCTCAAGATGGCCTAAATATCTGTTAAAGGCAAATTCAAAGAACTGAAATCATTGATGGATGTTGGGAAATTGCTGTACATTGATGTTAGATGTATTCTCCAGGTAAGTTTAAATCAAATTGAAGAAAAGCATGTGAGTTTCCTTGCATTGGCTCCAACTAAGAGAATCGTATGCCCGTATGGCCTTTCCAGGGATGTTAGGAGCCAATGTTGAAACTGTACTTTAAAGAGCACCAAAGTTAAAATTCACAAGCTAGGGAACAACTTGTTTTCACAGCAATGAGAGCTGGCATTGCAAACACTTCTCTGTGGTGACTTACATACTTATTCAGTGATTTAGACTGCTTCTCTGGCACGGGTCAAATGGCATATTAACATGGGATATAATCCTTTCTCACTCTGTAGGCAATGGCTCAGTGTGATATTGGCACCATATTAAGCTTCATTAACCCTACAACACGTTGCCTTCTTACTCTTGGCACTCTCCTGCAGGCTGCAGGCAGTAACCCATGAGTAATCTGATTACCTACAACTGACTGTAGCTGCATGGAATGGAGGCTGACTACAGAGTGGAACACAATTATAGTCTTTTGAGATTCAATTAGAAAGCTGTTGGTAAAGCTTCGTTCAGAATTCTGAAACTGACTCCAATAACCCCTTGTGAACTGCACATTTCTTTAAGGGCCCATAGTAAATAATGAACTTAAAAAGCTTTACCTGTTCATCATATGTCTTTTAGAATTTGTCCTCCTCAAGTACATAATAAACCAGGTTTGCAGTTAGGAACAAGAACTGTTTCCACAGATTCTGCCTGGGCTATTTCTTGCCTTCTCCAAAAGGGGGAAACGTTATTTATCTCTTCCACAGAGTTATTCTGCTCTCAGGCTTCTTTATGAATGGACATTTAAAAGAAATGCTACTTAGCATGGAGCAGACATTATCAAAGGATAACTGTCCTTTAAATAAAACCTGAGGTTAAGAAAGATTAAGCTTCACATTTAAAAAACCAAAATCAAGACAAAGATGTTCTAGACTGGATTATGTCATTCTGGGACATATCATAAGCATCAATGATGCTAGATATCATATCCATAAGATGTCATTCTTTTCTTGCTGGTGGTCTGAATATCTAATTGTGCATTTAAAATGAAGTAGTTAAAAAATGCATATTGGAAGACGTAGCACTCAGTAAGAAGATGTTTCAAGTAAATTAAAACATATTTAATAATAAAGTGTTTGTTTACTATATTATTTTTGTCCCCAAACTTGATTCATCTTGTTTATTCAATGTGAGATTTGATTATTTTTCTTCTTCTGGGAATTAGGAGTTTTGGAGACAGAGTTGAGCTTGAATCCTGGCTTTGCCACAGTCTAATAATTAAATTAACTCCTTAGAAGTTATTTAATTTTTTTGAACCTCAGTTTTTTTCTCTTCTGAAAAAGGGAATAAAAATACCTACCTTCTGACAGTGTTGTAATGATTAACCAATAGCACAGGATGAGGGGGTCGGCACAGGGTATGAGACAGAGTAAACACTCAACACAGTGCTTTTCTTTTTTACCAATTTTCTAGATCCCACTGGAAACTTCACAGCCTTGCTCTGAATTCATATCTTTGTTTTTGTCACTATGTATCCAATATCAGGCATTATTACAAAAATATCCATTTTATATCATGAAACTGGAGGAATCATCACTAATAATTGAAGTGCATTGCTTTAAGGCATTTACTTGAGTTCCTGAATTTCAGTATGTGGTATCTGACTTTGAGTGAATATGAGATTTTTTTTTATGCTCACTTTCCTTTCTTCATAGGAAATGTGACTATACAATCAGTAAATTAAATTCAATCAAGTTCCAAAAAACTCAAGCTAACATTTCTGAGTAATGCCAGTTCCTTGGCCTCTGTGAGGTGAATTCATAAAAAGTCTGAAAAATGTAGACATTTTCAAATCTGAAAGTTGAATACTTACAAATGCTCAGAATATATGAAAATCTCTCTACTTGACTCTGCAAGTGTACAGCTAGAAAACTACTGAATGCTAAATGCATTCTTGGTAATGTTGAAAGGCATGACTAAGGAACTCCTTTCCTCCCTTGACTGCACATTACCCTGTTTCTAGTGAATCCCCACTGGTACTGGCTCCAATAGCAGAACTAGTAAGCATTTGATAACTAGCGATGTTGGATACCATGTCACCCATTAGTGTCCATGAGTCAGATGGCTTAGTTAGGTCCGGCAATCACTTACAGTAATTTAATCAGACTTGCATTTATCATTTTGTGTTCCAATGTGATACATTTCACTTTATCATTATCCACAGTGAGTCACCCTGTGTCAAAGTAACTGGCCAAGCACAGCATTCATTATTAATCACCAAGGTTTTAGAGACAATTTTCCAAAGTTTTGCCAACACATTTTGCTAGAGTTCTGTTAACATAATGAACTACAGCTGGGTTATTAATACAGGAAAGCCAAATGGAGCCCTGAGGTTCCAAAGTATCTTAAATTGACCTGCTTTTCCAAGAATAATCCTAAAAACAGCACTGGATACACCCCCAGGCATGGGCGGGCATGGCTGGAAGAGGAGGAAGCTGGGATGCATTATTTTTAGTTCTTATTTTTCACTTGACCCTTAGGCATGTTCACATCGCCAGTGAGAAATCTAGATCAATAACAGTTCAGAGGAGGGAAATGGAAGGTCTTAAGTGGTTAGTTTAAATTTTTCAAGCATCTGATAAAATAGGCTCTTAGAGAAAGTATAGAAATTCAATTGGTAGATTGTTTGGTCAATACTATTCATAACTCCCTTGAAAGTATTGTCATTCTTTTCTTTTTTCCTTTGTTTCCCTTTATTTTTATTTTTATTTTTTTGTCTCCACTCCTGCAGTAATATAATCAGCAGGACAAAACTTGACAACAAATTGGTATTCTCACTTGCTTTCACATTTTTTTCCCCATTTTTATGTCTTCTTTCATCCATAGCTAAGACCCTATTGCTACTACCTGGACTAACAGATTTAAGACTCCTCTGTGCCTCCCCAGATACGGCCTTTGTAACCAACTGTATTACTCCTGTCAATGCATTTGTCTCTTTCTCGTGTTGATCTCTTTTAAAACACTACCTGCTGCCTCCAGGAGTCTGTTCTTATTCTTAGGTCAGTTTCAGTGCCTTCTTGTGTTTCCATTACAACATAACCTGCCTCTTAAAATATTGATAAATAAGGATGATTTAACTGAAGCTTTGTTTCGTGAGGAGAGTGTCAAATTCTACTGGATCCACATAGTTAAACTGCCTCCACAAGCCCTTGAAGCATCTCCCTTCTTCTCCCAAAATTGCTCTTTCAAGGCACTGCTTCATCCTTTCTTATTCTTATTTAGAGAACTTTCTTGTTGTTTTTCCATTGCATTCTCACTTCATTTTCTAGTTCAGCAAAACAGAACATCTGCCGCAGCATCCATGCTAGGTGAGACGGGGGTAGGAGTGGTGGTACAAACAACAAATCATTTTATTGTAAGTCACGTATACATTATTTCTTTTTAACCTTCTCAACACTCCAATAAGAAAATGAAGTCTTGGAGAGATTTAGTACCTAAGGTCAAAATTACAGGGCAGAACTAGGATAGAAACCAGGTGAGGCTGGCTCTGAAGTCCTTCTCCTTCCCAGTAAACTAGTATGTGAGATTATTTTAGGTGACGGTTAAGCTGACTTTCAAAAATTTTAGTAATTATGTATTTATTGTAATACGTATTTTAAAATATAGTACAGAAAATGTGATTTTATAGACACTATTTCTTAATTTAACAAAAATAAGCGAGTTGATTCAAAGTTGTTTTCAAATACCCTGTTATTGAAATGGTAGTACCGGTGGCCCATGGATATGAAAAAATATTTTGAGGATGCATTCAAATAAAGTTGAAGAAATGCCATCTTTGAGCACACTGAATTATAGTTCTGCCAGCTGCTCTCTAAGAGTCTCCGTGCTATATTTAATTGAATAGTCTTTGTGCTTCTGTGCTACCTTTTCCATCCAAAATGTTCACCTTGCTCCATTTCTTGCTGAAATCCTGTTTAGTGGTACCCCCTTCAGAAAACCTTTCCCAGTTGGCCCTCTTCTTAATATCTTCATTCATACACTGACATGGCACTGAATAGTTACTCTTTTAGAGGATAGTCGTTGATGTATATTTTCCCTTCTATTCACCTTGCGATCGAACACTTCCTCATTTACATTTCTTTAGCTTCCTTTCTCATAGTTCATTCCATAAAGTAGAAAGGGATCTAGTAGAAAGGTGATATAGGGAAGTGTGATGGTTAATTTTATGTGTCAACTTGACTGGTCTAAGGGATGCTCAGATACTGTAATCATGGGTGTGTCTGTGGGGGTGTTTCTGGAAAAGATCAGCATTTGAATCAGTAGAGTTAGTATAGATGGCTGTTCCCAGTGTGGGGCATTATCTAATCAGTTGAGAACCTCAGTAGAACAGAGAGGCAGATAAAGGGTGAATTTGTTCTCTTTGAGCTGGGAAATCCAACTTCACCTGTTCTCTTCTGCCTTCAGACATTGGCACTTCTGATTCTTGGGCCTTTGGACTGGGGCTTACATCATTGGCTCTCCTGGTTCTCAGGTCTTTGAGTCTGGACAGGAACTACACCACTGACTTTCCTGGGCCTCCAACTTGTGTAAGGCATATTGTGGAATTTCTCAGGATCCATAATTGCATGAACAAATTCCTCATAATAAATATTTTTCTATATATATACACAGATTCTATTGGATCTGTTTCTGTGGAGAACTCTGACTAATATAGAAAGGAAGTCAGGGATACTTGGGTTTAAATGCCACCCCCTTCAACTTATTAGCTGTGGGACCCTGGACCAACAGAATTTGAGTCTCTGTGAGGATTAGGTAGCTTAATATATGAATATAACATGAGCATTACATCTTACCAGAAAGTCAATACATAGTAGTACTTTTGGTTTCACTATCAACAAATGTCTTCTGAATAAATAAAAAATGTACAAAAAAGACTGACATAAAAATTGTATTAATTTATTGAAACTGCACTCCTGATTGTTACATGACCTTGCATATAATTTGGGTATTACTCAGATAAACAATATTTAATAAAAGTATCCATTTGCCCAAATGCTCATAAATTTATATTAGTCAGAACTTTTTTGGATGCACATGACTGAATACTAACTCAAACTAGTATTAAAACATTTTTTTAAAAGAGAGAGAAAAGGGAGATTTCATTTAGGCATAGCTGGATCTAGGATCACAGGTAATGTCTCCAGGGCTCCACCTGTCTCTCTCTCTCTTTTCTTTCCCTCTATGGTGGTTTTATTTGTAGGTAGTTTGTCTCTAAGTGCAGACAGTAAGACCTTCAGCAGCACTGGGCTTGCCTAACCCTTTCAACTAATATTCTCAGGTGGAAGCCTCTCTACCAGCATAAGTATCAGTTCTATTCAAGGTTCATTTCCTTTAACTGTAGCCTTAGTAATCTCATTAATTCAAGTGTCTTTTAATATCAACTCTCTGTGGTGACTCCCCAATTAACTCTTCAGTCCAGGGCTTTCTCATGAGCTGCAGACTGAATTTATACAACTGTTTAATACAAAATCTCCATTTGGATGTCTAATAGACAGCTCCAACTTAATGACCCACAAATTTCCATTCTTCCCCATGAAACTTGTTCTACCTATAGCCTTTATCATCTCAGTCGATAGCAATTTATCTTGTGCACAGTCCTAAAACCTTGGAATCATTCTTACATTTTCTTTTCTCTTATAACCACACATTCAATCCAATGTGAAATCCTCTTGGCTCTATACTTAGTATGTATACAGACCAATTCTTACCATTTTCATTGCTACCATCCAGGCCCAAGCCATCATTACCCACCTGGATATTGCATTAGCCTTCTACCGGTTTTCAATTTTTACCGTTGTTTACACTGAGACTATTGATAATCTTTTTATAACCTGGTAAGCGAAGTCACTCTCCTGTTTAAAACCCTACAATGGCCCCTCCATTTCTTTCAAAGGAAAAATCAAAGATTTGGAGTTGCCTGCAAGGCCCATGTAACTTGGTCCTTGGCCTCCTGTCCCTCTTCTTCTGTTCTTCCCTTGACTAGCCTGCTTCAGATCACAGTCTCTTGATCTTCCTAGAGCCTGACTAGCCTGACCAGCACTCTGGTCTAGTTTAAGACATTCACACATACTATTTGTTCTGCCTTTCATGTTCTTACTCCAAGGATTTGTTTCACTCAGTTTCTTAGCTCCTTCAGTTCTTCATTCAAATACCACTTTCTCAACCAGGCCCTGAGCACCTATTTAACCCATGGTGATCTGAATCATGCCAACCAAAATGGCATTCGGATTTCCTCTTTTTGATATTTTTCAACCTTCCTCTACATTTTAGTTTTCCCTGCATTTCCACTTATCTGTATTGCTCTTGAAGTTTCCTTCTTTCATAGCACTCATCAATTTCTAACATACTATATCATGTATAGTAGGCCCTTCATATCTGTGGATTCTGCGTACTTGGATTCAAATAACTGTGGGAAAAAATTGCACTTGTACTAACATGTACAGAATTTTTCCTTGTTGTTATCCCTAAATAATACATATCATAACTATTTATATTACATATACATTGTATTAGGTATTATAAGTAATCTAGATATGATTTAACATATACAGTAGGATTTGCATAGGTTGTATGCAAATACTCCACCACTTTATATAAAGAACTTGAGCATCACAGATTTTAGTGTCTTCAGGAGGTCCTGAAATCAATCCCCCATATTTGCTGAGGGACAGTTGTACTTTTTCTTTTTCTTTTTTGAGATGGGGTCTCACTCTGTCACCCAAGCTGGAGTGCAGTGGTACAGTCACAGCTCATTGCAGCCTTGACCTCTTGGGCCCAAGCTATTCTCCCTTGTCAGCCTCACAAGTAGCTGGGACTACAGGCACATGCCATTCGCCTGGCTAACTTTTTGACTTTTTGTAGAGATGGGGTCTCACTTTGTTTGCCAGGCTGGTCTCAAACTCTTGAGCTTAAGCAATCTTCTTGCCTTAGCTTCCCAAAGTATGAAATTACAGGTGTGAGTCACCACATCCAACCTGTACTTTTTAACACGATTATTGTTCACTATCTTTACTTGATGGAATATAAGCTACATGCAGTCAGAGATCTCTCTCCATTTTATTCCCTGATGCTTCCTAAATTAGTTCTCTATCGCTGAGTAGCAAATTATCAACAAATTTAGTAGCTTAAAACAGCACACACTTATTGGTTCACAGTTCTTCATGGGTCAGAAGTCTGACATGGATCAGCTGGGGTTTCTGCACAGGGTCTTACAAGGTTGACATCAAGGTTTTGGCTAGGCTGGGCTCTTATTTGAAGACCCTAGGGAAGAATCCACTTCTAAGCTCATCACCATGTTGATAGAATTCAGTTCCTCCGTCCTTGCAGTTGTAGGGCTGAGGTCTCCGTCCCTTGCTGGCTGTCAGACAGAATCCTCTCTCTCAGCTTTCCAAAGACTCCTGCATTCCTTCTCACAAGGGGCTCCTCCATTTTCTAGCCTGCAATGCTACACTGAATCCTTAAACTTTGAGACCTTTCAACTTCCTCTTCTTCCCCAACTTCTGTTTTTCAGGGCTCATGTGATTACATTGGGTCCACCTGAATAATATAAAATAATCTCTCTATTTTAAGGTCAATTGACTAGTAACCTTAATTGCATCTGCGAAGTCCCTTTTGCCATGTCATATAACATGTGCACAGGAGTAACATCAGGAAGAGCAGGCCATGGCCCCGAATTCTTCCTACAACACTTCCCAAGCACCAAGAACAATTCCTGCCTGGCACGTACTAAAGGTAAGTGAACGTTCAACAGTGAACGCCTGAGCTAGAAGTTTTGCTTGAAGAAACTTGGATGTTTGCTTGTTGCATGTGGAAGAAAAGTTTCTGAATCCTTTCAATTTGTTTGTATGGTAATATAAAGAAGTGCTTGTGATTTGTTTTCATCTTTGAAGGAGAAAGAATCAGAAAGTGAGAGAGGAAGGAGACAAGAAAAGAGGGAGAGCCAGGGAGGGATCCTGGTTTGGCGAGAATAAGAGAATGCCCAAAGCTATCTGCATGGGAGCCTCTGACTTTTTGTTTCACAAAAGCTGAAAATAGAAATTTTTCCACCTTTGTTAATATTGCCAGTGCCAAGACTCTCACACTTGGGTGCCAGATGTGGTTTTCCAGACTCTTGGAGCTGTAATTGCTTAACAAACCAGATACTCTCAGAGATTTGCTTGTACCTACAGTCACGTACTTGTGTCTGTAATAGGAGTTCTAGTAGATGTGGCATGTTCACAGGGGCAGCTGGGAACTATGAGGCTTGGGATGGAATCTGGATTTTTTTTCTTTCTTAGCAATAACATTATCATTTTATCTTTATTACATTTAAACACAAGATATTTAAACTTAAATATGAGAAATTACTTCATTTCCTACATGAATACCTAAACTCCATAGGGAAATTGATTTGGTAATTATGATAATGTTTGACTATGAGAAAACTTTAGATTAATTGAAAATGATAAATTAGTCATTTTTCAGCCTTGTGTTTGGCTTCACTCAACCATGGATATGTTGCCAGTTTAGAACTTTTCTCTTCTTCTCCTGAGTGAATTTTCAGAGTTCAGGGATCTGTTCAAAGTACAGGGGTCCAGCTGGCCAAACATCTATTCCTGTCTGGCTGTTTCTAGCGGTTGAACATAAAAACCATTTCCCTGACTGAGTCAACAGCTTTGGATGCCCTCCAGAATTATTGTTCTGCATGGCCTTTTCACCTTCTGATGAAATTATGTGGAAAAAAAGAACTTGACTTTGGGAATCCATAGGATTACTTAAGAAAAAAATCATGAATTTTTTCTCTCTCTTCTCTTTCCAATTTTGTCACTTCTTCCACTAGTTCTTATTCGTCAAGTCATTTAACAAACCTGGGTTGAATGTTTCCCTAGATGACAGACACGAGCTATACATTTGAGACAGATTTGGGAATAGGTTTGGTACAGTTTGGTTGATTTGAATCCTCCAAATCTCATGTTAAAGTGTGACCTCCAGTGTTGGAGGTGGGCCTGGTGGGAGGTGTTTGGGTCATGGGGGCAGATCCCTCATGAATAGCTTGGTGCTGTCCTAACAGTCATGAGTGAGTTCTCACTCTATAAGATTATGTGAGATCTGGTTGTTTAAAAGAGACTGGCAAGTCCTTCCTCTCTTTCTTGCTCCCTGTTACCATGTGATATACTGGTTTCCCCTTTGTCTTCTGCCATGACTGTAAGCTTCCTGAGGCTTCACCAGATGCCTACAGATGCTGGTGCCAAGCTTATAGAGCCTGTAGAACCATGAGCCAAATAAAACTCTCTTGTAGATTACCCAACCTCAGGTATTCCTTTATAGCAATGCAAATGGACTAACACAAGGTTCACATAGTTTCGATTTGTTGACTGAAATATGGTGAAGAAAGTTGGCTAGGCATGAGGGAAGAGAAAATGGTTTTGGGGAGACAGGGGAAGAACTCTTGGACCTAGAGCAGGAGTGGCCAAACTATAATCTCTATATGACTCGCAAGTTTAAGACTGTTTTCCATTTTTAAATAATTATTTAAAAAAAGCAATAATAAAAATTTTGTGACACATGAAAATTCTATGAAATTCAAATTTCAGTGTCCACATATAAGGTTGTTTTGGAACACAATAATGCTCATTTATTGTGTTGTCTCTGTCCATACTGGTAGAGTTGAGTAGTAGTGATACAGGTAGCTGGGGCCTGCAAAGTATAAAATATTTATTATCTTGCCCTTTACAGAAAAAAATCATCCAACCACTGGACTCTGAAAGAGGATTAAGAAAGAGGATTGAACTCCCATTCATCCTTTAGAAACTGAAACAAAATAGCAACTATAGAGCAGCAGGCTGTAGTAGATGACAGAGAGCTAAAGCTCACGGGTTTATAGATTGGATTCATAGCTGGTCAGAAGAAAGGAAAGGGAAATGACACATCTGGCCATGAAAGGAGAGGGGTGAAGCATTCTGGGGCTTAGTCCTGGCAATGCATGGATGCTACTTCCTCAAGTGACAAGCAGTCTGTGTTTTATGCTAAAACGGTAATAGAAGTTATTGGAATTCCTTAGTGACAAGGGATAGAAATCCTATTCTAAACCAAAAGAAAATGTATTGTCTCATATGTCAGGTTTCAGGGGACAGAGCTCATTCTCCAGGCCTTGCCGTCTGTGTAACTTCACTTTGCAAGCATGCTGTTTCCATGTGGCAGGTAAGATGGTTGCCAGCCTCAGGCTCACAGCTGTTTTGTTTAGAATAGTCTTAGTGAGGGCTTGGCATGTTTCACATACTCATTCCTGAATCACTTCTTGAGGATGAAATGAGAATAGAGAATTCTGTTTAGCAAATCTAGATGACTACAGGGAATGGATTCTGAGCTGGAAAAGGGGTTTCTGTTACCAGAAGAGTGGATAAGGTTCTGGACAGACAATAGATGTCTGCTTCAGTGAGATGGTGGTGGAGAAGTAGCACTGGTGCTGCTAGCAGAAGGATGGATGTGGCATCTTAGGCAGCATCACCAGCACTAAAAATGCAACATCACTGGGCATGGTTGGACAGTATCTCAGTAGGTGGGTGGGCCAAGAACTCAAATATAAAACAGAGACTGGCTGCATGTTGTGAACTGTTTTTGAGATCATGCACATACACTAAAACTGGGAAAGGGGCCTTGGACAAAGCCTGAAGTCACAGGGAAGTCTAGCAACAATTTCAGATTTGTGATTATGAAATCCTTGCATATAGTCTCAGGCTAAAGTAGTTTGTAGAAATACCTGTGACACAGAGATGAATGTGGCTGGGGCTCTCACAAAGTGCACTCTGTTTCGCTTATTCTGATGGATAGAAACACAGATTAACAGCTATAATTCAATGAGGTTTAAAAATGCCATAGTGGAGTTACATGGTGAGATCTTAGAAGGTATAACAGAAAAGATAGGGTTTGGGTTGGGTCTTCTGGAAGAGTTACCCAGAAGGTCAATCAGGAAAAGTCCTTAGGCAGATAAAACAGTATGTGCAAAGGGATGTGCATTTCAAAGAGCAAGTAGCAAGTAGCTCAGTGTGGCTAAAGAGGAAAAGGTTGAACTATTCCACAATTACTTTTGTACCAATCGAATAACATTTATTGAAATACACACTCTGTCCAGGCACTACTCTGGGTGCTTTAAATCTCTGTCTTGTTTTATATATAGCATAACCCTGGCTATGGTAAAGCCAGAAGATGAGGTTAGATATTTAAAAGAGGGGTGCAGGATGATTAAGGCTTCTTGTTGGGGAAAGTGGTTGGAGAGTAATATTTTTAATGGAAGCAGAATTTAAAAGAATTGGCATCTGATTATTAGGGAAGGTAGTAAGTTCAGATTTGGAAAATTTTAGTTTGTGATGCCTGTGTGATAATCAAGTGGCAGTGTTTAAGTGGCAGCTAGAAATATGGATCTAGCTCTTAGAGAAGTATTTCAAAAATTTTCCATCTACTTTTCTTTTGCTATCCCTGGGAGCTCAAAAAAACCACTGCAATTGCTGATTATGAAGCTTGAGAATTTCTCTAGATCTATTTCCTCTGACTATTTACAGCATACATTTTTTATTCATTAGCCGTCCTGACTACTCATGCACCTTTAATTTTCTGTGGAAATATCTGTATGATAATCTCTCATCCTGGATCTGAACAACAGCTTTTGCATTAGCCACTCAGTGTTATTTTGCAGTTCTTTGCTTATTGCTTGGATTTAGCAACCTAGCCTTTTTCTTGGCTCCTGGATTAGACCTTGGTCTTCTGTAGATTCTATTTTAAAAATCTGATCAATGGCCAAAATCATTACAAAGATGACCATTATTCTACCTTTTTACTATCCATTATTTTTCCTAGGCTTCCATGGGTAAGGGAACAATAGCTAATATTTATATTGAGAATAATAATTGAAGTCCCATGAGTGTTTCTAGTTGTGACACATGGGTCACCTACTGCATGAGAACCAACGGGAGAGCTTGTTAAGAAAGGAAAGGAAAGGAACGGAAAAGAAAGGAAAGGAAGAAGGAAAGAAGGGAAGAAGGCAAAGGAAAGGAAGGAAGGAAGGAAGAAAGACAGAGAGAGAGAGAGAGAGAGAAAGAGGGAAAGACAGAAAGAAAGAAAAAAGGAATGAAAGAAAGAGCGAGTTAAACAATATGGAATCTCTGGGGGGCAAAGTCCAGAGTCTGCTTTTTTATTTTTTTCCTAGCACCATGATGATTCTAATGCACAATCTTAAATTTGTGAACAGATTTAAAGCAAGAAGAAAATAAACCTAGAGTGGAAACTGGACTATTTAAAAAATGAGAGGTTGAGAAAGTTAAAAATGGTATTTTCTTTAAACATGTTTTGCTGAAAAAAAGATTAATACAGATTGATTAGACAATACTTAAAAATAATGAAAGATTTATAAATATAAAATCAAGGCAACTCATAATTCCACATATAAAGAGACTTAAAATTAACATTTTGGTAAATGTTCTTTTAATTTTTTTCTAGAGTTTTCCTATTATGTACGTATATATGGATAATGAACTTAAATTTCATCTCTAGATTGTGGTGTTCTTTTCTCACTCAACATGTCACATGTATTTTTGAATTTGATTTAAATTGCTCAAAAGTATTTTTTGAATATATATATAAAATACACACACACACACATATATATATATATATATATATATGCACAATGTCTGTCTTACAGACATATTCTTCTAATATTGACTACTATTTGTGTTTGTGTCTAGGCCATTTTGCTAATCCTCTTAGTCCAGCCTGAGAAATGGGCTTCTTACCTTCTCTAGCTTTGTGTTTCTGAGGATGAAGCAGGCCTGAGATTCTACTTGAGTTCAAATAAGTGATGACGTACATAAGCAAGAGCAATTTTAGCAACACTATAATGGGAACAGAAACTGGATTTAAAAAATAAAAATGGTTGAGGTGATGGGTATTCCAAATGCCCTGATTTGATCATTACATATTGCATATAGGTATCAAAATATCACATGTACTCCCCCAATATGTACAACTATTGTATATGAATAAAAAATAAATATAAATAGAACTCAGATTGGGAAAAAAAGTAACCAGGTTGAGAAATGAATGAAAACTAATGAAGCTGTGGCTGAGAATATAAATTACTTTTTCAAACAATAGAAGTAAAGGAAAGTAAGAAAAGACTGTGACAGCTCAAAGGGAAACAAGAAATAAAGACATTGTTTTGGAAGTCAGAGATACTTGAATATGTCTGTTGATTGGAAAGAATGAGTGGTTAAAGAGAGAAAGATTGAAACTACAAAAAGAAGTTCTTGAAAATCAAGTGTTTAGGCCATAGAAGATAGAAAGTGTGAGTGTAGATGGAAGTTTCAGCCTTGGAAAGGAGAACAGACAAGGCTTCCCCTGAGCTGGAAAAGACAAATATATGGACAAATGCAGTGGGGTGAACAGGAGGGACTTTGATGTATTCTTGCATAACAATACAACCTTGGCCTCAGAAGGAAGGCTTCTGCCAAGCATGAGAAGGTAAGACTGTGAAAGGGAACGGAGATTGCCAGGAGTGGTGACGGGCATGCAATGTGGTAATGGGAGAGTGAGGAACTAAGTGAAAGGGGCCATAGAGGATGAGAAGCATATAATTTTACTATTCCAAACAGGATAGCCTTGTCATTTTCTTCAGAGATGCCAGGTAGGCAAAAGAAAAAAAAGGAAAGATGGTTCAAAAAGCAGATTGCTATAGGGTTAATTGAGTAGAGGCACTGAAAGATGGCACTGTTCTTTTTCCTTCTTGCCTAGATTATTCTAGTGACAGAATCTAACTCATGGGCTATGACCCTGTCTTTCCAATTGCACAGTTCTCTTATATCAGTTTAGTTATTCAATCATCTACAAACCCACTCATAGATAGCCACGCACTGACTCTCCTCACAGTTGTGAAACTCTTATGTTGTTTTATAACTCTGCCCCCACCCCTACAATGCACATTCACTCACAACTGAGGATGTATGTGTGGCCTATGATCTTGGTATGTCTCATGCTGTACTACTTTTCACTTTCTTCTTCATATCTTCTGACACTTCTATTGAAACCAACCTGTTGATAAAACAGTACTGGGTTGAGAAGCCAGTTACTCTGGAAAAAAAAGGAGAGGACATGAGGGAGAGTTGGGAGAGTAGGGTTGCCTAAGAAACATACAATGAGGCTAGAACCTATGGATGGACAAGATCAGGAAGAAATTCCTCATGTAAAATCAGAATGGCGATGTTATATGTTTAGTTGTTTAGCTTTCTCTGCTGTAAAATGATTCATATAATCATCAGTACTAGTTATCATGTGCACACACAAAGAATGAGTGGTAGATGGGAGGATGAATTACAGTTTTTTCATTTATTAACTGGTTGCTTTACTTGGGCACATTAGATTCTGTCTCAGCTTCCACATTTCTGAATAGGTATAATAACATTTACCTTGTAAGGCTGTTGTAGGCCCCTCAATAGATACTATTATTCTTGCTCCCAAGATACTATTATTCTTGGCATGTGATAGATGAACCATGATGGATAAACTAAAGTATAAGCAGGTATTGGCAAATGTATTCATAGTAATGATTATTTATATCAATTTTCCTGCTGGGAAATCTTTTCAATTTTATTAGGGGTCTCGAGTGCTTGAGTTTGAAGAACTTCTTACCTATTATGAGAGAGTTTTGTTTGTTTTGTCTGTTTTTGTTTTGCAGTGTAAGTCATATCTTGTAGGCAGGGCATGGCTAACTGGTAAGGTGGAAGGAGAAACTGCGGGGTCTAAGACCTGAAACTTGACTTACCTGAAGGAGTGAAGCACGTTATGGGGATAAACTTACTTTTAGGTATGGGGACAGAATCCAATCTAGAAGGCAGAGCAATATTTGAGGTGTGCAGCAAAAGACTCTTGGTCTGCAGCCCAGGTCGTGGAGGCCTGATAGGAAGTGCAACATTGCCTTGGTGGATGGAGCATGGTAGTGATCAGTTGCAGAAATCCCAGAGGGCAGTGTTTAGCATTTAATCAGATGGTTCAGTGGCTATTTTCAGGATAGCTTATCAGTAGAAGACAAGCTTTTGGATCAAAGTGGCTGATAAGCCTTAAGAAAGAACTCAAAAATTCTTATAAGTTCTAAGGTGCAAAGTCTACGAAGTCAAGACAAAAGCTTGTCTATGAGAAATCAGATTAGGGAGAGAAGGGGATAAGATCTTATCACACGATGTAATTGAAGCTGAGGGTCAGAGCTGATTTTGTAACAAGAATGACAAGATGCTGAGCATTGTGTTGGAGCTCTTGAAAGCCCATCCTCCTTCCCACATTCCCTTGATTCCAAACATGAATACAAACCTAAGGTCATTACTGGTCCTAGCATATTTGCTCTTAGCACATAGGAACCCTGCAAATAGAAGGCAGGTAATTGAATGCAGAGGCAAGAAAACTCCAGAGGTTGGGAGCCATGCTAGGCCTAAAATGCTTCTACCTTCCACATGTGGCAATGGGAAGCCAGACCTGGGAATGAGCCGTTAACAGTATCAGATCTGTAGATGGCTGCCCCATACAATCAACAGACATTTATGCTGTCACCTGTCCCTCTGTATCCAAATTCCTCAACATGACATGAAAAGTCCTTCACAGCTCAACCTTTCCAGTCACATCTCCTGTCTCTTTCCTCCCTGTTGTCTGGGAAATGCCTATTCATCCTTCAAGACCCAGCTAAAATGTCACCTTCTCTGTGGAACTCACCTAACTCCCCCAGGCAGCATGAATCACTCCTCCTCCATGTTCTGCAATTGGAGTTCATAGTGCCCCTTATAATTCATCAAATTATATCATCTTCATCTCTTTACACCTCCATCTGTCCCACTAAACACTGAACTCCTCCAGGGCAAAGACTGCTTTATTCATTCTTGCTTTCCAGCACCCCATTTTATTCTTGCTGCAATTTTATGTGACTGCTCAAATAGTATACTTTACCCCAGAGTGTGAAAATGCCCAAAGATATCCAGCTACTTTGGAACAGAGCTGAGATTAGAAATCCAGGTCACCTGGTTTCTAATTTGATACTTTTCCTACCACGTTGTTCTACCTCCCCTCTAATGGTCATAGTGATCTTCTAAATTTCACCGCACCCTTAGAAATATTTAGACATTGATTCACTTATTTGATGTTTACATCATTAATCTGAAGTTTGTAGAGGGGACCTCACTGTCTCCTTTTAAGATTCCTGAATTGAGGTGATTAAGTGAATTTTTCAAAGTCTCAAAGCTGGTCATTGAAAAATGCTCTAACTTATGCTTATGCTTTTACTACCAGACCACCCTGTCATTTAGCAGACATTGTGAGCTATTTGACATGGTTATCAAAACAACAGGCAAAAACCTGCAAGATGATCACTGCTTGAATTGTTATTTATTCTTTCTGCAGTTGTAGAAAAAAGTTAGATCTCTCCCTAGAGGGATGTTACTAATGTGGTGACTTATCAATGTTCTTTTTTCACATAAATGTTGTAGGAGTTAAAAGTCAGGAAGCTGGAAACAGGGGACCACCTAAGGCATTGTGAATTCTTTCTCAATCAGAGTCTTTGTCTAACTGGCATAGCTATTTGCTTGACATAAGAAAGCTTTTTACTATAGTATATTTTAAAGAAAGGCATTTTCTGTTAGCACTCATTTCCCTAAAGGAACTTTTTATTGGGAATCTGGGATGAAACACTATTCTTAAGGTATATACCCAGTGTGGATAAGTCACATTTCATTCTTGTTTATAAGGACAGGGTTCTGCATAAGACCATATGGTACCATGTGGACATGTTAAAGGCAACAGTTGTTTCATAAGTTATTCTTTAATGTACTAAATAAGAGCCCCAGTGACTTGAAAGGTTATGTCTTTCTCAATTTCAGTATAAGTGGTATACTCTATTCTTAGTCCCTGTAAAAGGTTTTCTTCTTTTGGGAGGACATGTTTGCTAGCAACAAAAGATGCTCTCTCAAAACCATCTAGATCTCAAATATTTATATAGTTAAGAAAATGTCTGGAATAAAATATTTCCAGCCCATTGCCCTGATGTACTGCATTAAAAATATCATGCTAAGTCTAATTAGTTACACATGTAGAAATAAATGTGGGACTCAGTAATTTAAGATTTTTGTGCACTTTTTATAATGAGAATAGGGAATAGAATTTCTCAATAGGGAACCGGAGTAGGGGTCTGTAAGCCTGCAATTATATAGAATAACCCTGATGTTTATGAGCAGATGCAGTTGTATGGTTAGTCCCAAGACTCACTGAACGCCAAGACAGACTTAGGTATTACTACCTTTACTTAGAGGAGGATGTGTATATACATATCTTATAGAAAGAATTTTTCTATTTTCCCTCCATGAAGATTTTGTTGCTATTAGCTTCAAAAACAAATGAGCAAGGCACAGACATATATTTGTAAGTAAGACGCAAAAATCTTACTTGGTCGAATTTCATGAGGTTTTGAAATTTATTTATGTTAGGAAAAGAGAAAATTGGGCTAACATTGTGTACCAAACACAATCCATTGGCAAATGTATGGCATTTTTTCTTTAGTCATAATGAAGTATTTGTTTGAATTAATTTTTTTTTTTTTACTTTGTTTGATGTAGTAAAGGAAAATTGTGTTTGAATTGCTTCAAGAATGTCAGAAGATTGATATGGCAGACTGATTGCAAAAATTGATTACAATTACTCCCCTCACTCCCACATAGTCAACTCTTGCAAAGTGACTTTGCATTTCCTCTCATCAGAACATGATTTCTTTCTTTGCCCTTAAACTGAGATGGCCTCATGGTTTGCTTTGGCCAACAGGATATGGCAGAAATGATGATGTGCTGATTCTGACCTTAAACCTCAAGAAGCTTTGTGTGCCTCTGCTTTTCTTCTTGGATATTTATATCCACTATGAGAATAAGCCCAGGCCTGTCTGCTGGAGGGCAAGAGACCAAATGGAACAGTTAGTCAACCCAACTGAGACCCTCCTTAACTGGCCAACTCCTAGCCAACCTGTACCTGATCACAGACACATGCATAAGCTCAGTCCACATCAGCCAATTTAGAACCACCCAGTCAGCCCACAGACTTCTGAACAAAACTGAATGGTGTTGGTGTCCCTGAGGTTTATGTTTGCTTATTACATAACATTGTTGTGGCAAAGATAAATGATAAAGTAAATATTTTTATATGTTGACACTTTCAATCATGATACAGAAGCCCCTCTTGTTATTGAAACTTTCACTTAAAAACGTACATAGATAAATGAAATGCTACATTCCAAAGAAAAAATGTGTCAACTTTGCTTTCCACCAACAGATAGTGTACTATGCCCAGCATATAGTAGCTTATTGACCCTACCAACACATAAACTTATAGGTAGCCTTTCAGAAGACAATCTGTTTGTGGTCCCTCTTAAGTTAGCCAAGATTTCCTCCCTTCTCTTCCCTTCTCTTCCCTTCTCTTCCCTTCTCTTCCCTTC
>NC_045444.1:32718266-32769335 GCF_002776525.5 Piliocolobus tephrosceles | reverse complement strand
TCTCTTCCCTTCTCTTCCCTTCTCTTCCCTTCTCTTCCCTTCTCTTCTCTTCTCTTCTCTTCTCTTCTCTTCTCTTCTCTTCTCTTCTCTTCTCTTCTCTTCTCTTCTCTTCTCTTCTCTTCTCTTCTCTTCTCTTCATCTTTTTTTAAGACAGAGTCTTGCCCTGTCTCCAGACTTGAGTGCAGTGGCGTGATCTTGGCTCACTGCAACCTCTGCCTCCTGTGTTCAAGTGATTCTCCTGCCTCAGCCTCCCGAGGGAGTAGCTGGGACTACAGGCACCTGCCACCATGCCCAGCTAATTTTTGTATTTTTAATAGAGATGGGATTTCACCATGTTGGCCAGGATGGTCTCGATCTCTTGATCTTGTGATCTGCCAGCCTCAGCCTCCCAAAGCACTGGGATTACAGGTGTGAGCCACTGTGCCCTGCCATAGATTTCCTTTATTCATAGTAGAAATATAAACCCAAATTATTTTATAAATTAGCTAATATTTCTTTCCTACTAAGACATTAACCTCTCTCCAGGTTTTTTGATACTCATTGTTTTTCCCTCTCTTCCTACTTCTGAAATCATGATCAAATGTTGCTCTAAGGAAGAATTTATCCTTTGGAAGGAGATATTTTATACATCTGATAAACCATAAGGTTCCTTCTAGTGCAAAGCCAGACAAGCAAGTAAGCCATTTTTACAGGAGAATTTACTTTTTAGAGCAGAATGTGGGCTGATTTAACAGTCTAGAAGACAAAAAAATGAAACTAGCCAAACAGGGTTGAACAATGGTTTAACTGGATAAAGTAGAAGCCAAGGGAATCTGGAGGAGTATCTGAAACCCAGAAGGCATTCAAAAACTATGAATTCATAATGAGGAAGTGGCTTTTCCTGTTATCTTACTAATTTTTTATGAAGAACCTTAGAACTTATAATTCAGTGATTTTGTCTTTCATTTTAAAAAGATACTAAAACAATGATTTATCCAATTATATTAATTGACAATAATTAGTAATAAAAAGTGTGATCTCTATTTCTGAGCATTTTGTGGTTCACTTGGAAAGATGGAAGACACTGGCACAGGGCAACATAAGGAACTTTACCTTATGTTCAGCAACACAAGCAAGTAAATACTGGAAAAATCAAATCCATGGCATTCCGGAATAAAGGAGTTAACGGAGGTATGGGATTGTACATGAAGTGTAACTTAGCTAGAAACGCTAAGCTCTAGTGTGTATATTTGTAGGGGGGTGGAGGAAGGGGGGCTTAAGAAAGTGAATATCAGTCTTTTTCAGTAGGTAGAAGTACCTCAAATCCCTCGAATTATACTTAGTAAGTGAAAGAAGCACTTTGCAATTTACACTCAGTCTCTTAGCCTCTGGAAGGAGTTTATGCGGCTTTCAAAGGTAAATAATTTAGACCCAAGGGAAAGCTTACACATTGAGAGGATCTGCTCCAATGTTTGAGATGCTTCTGGGAACATCACTTTCTTAGACAGTAGAATACTAACAAGCCAATAGTGGGAAAGTGAAAATTAACTTACAGGCGACACTGGAATTGCCAACTACTTTGCCTCTTTTAATTTTTTTTTGTCTTCCTGAAAAAGATGAATTTGGTACATAGTAATTAGCCACTCTGCTTTGCTTCCTTTCTGCAACCTGATGGGCCCTACCTTATGGAACAATTGATGTTCTGCACCGTAGACATTTCTTGACAAATGGTGAAAGCGTGTGCTCACCCAGATGGATAAAAACACCACCAGTAATGACAGGAAGCAATGTTGGAGGGCAGGATTGCTGTGGATGTGCTGTTCCGCCAGTTAAGGTGTTGGGAGGTTTATTCTTTCTTTTTCAAATCTTTTGGGAAGGTGGATACAGCAGTTCAAGAAAAGAGATGCCATGATTCTGACAAGTTAATTTAGCTTTCACTTCTGAGTATTATATGTATAGCAAAGAAGAAAAACCTTAATTTTCTTTGTACTGTCTGACAAAAAAGAAACACAAGATAAATGCAGGCAGATTCTTTCAAAGGTGTCCTTATTACTGATTCCGAGGTTGCAGAACAGAGGTTTTATAAGCCTAAATCAGAACAAATGAAAAGTCTCAGCATCTTTTATCTTTCTGTAATTTACATATGTGTGTACATATATCAATAGATATAAGAATGTTATTTACCAAAATGTGAAAGCTAAAAAACTCACATTTGGGTTCCTCCCTATGGTAGGCTTCCTCTATTTCTACTTGATTTCACCAGTGTGGAAAATAAAATTTATCCATTGTGGGGGGCAGAATTTTGGCCCCCATGGTCTTCACTCCTTGGTGTTATACCTGTGGTCATGTAACATAGCAAGTTTGCAAGTGTGCAGATGTAATTATGCTTACTAAAGAGTGAATCTTAAAACGGGAGTATCCTAGATTATGCAGGTAGACCCCACATAATCACATGAACCTCAAAAACAGAGGAGGAAGTCACAGAGATTCAATGTATAGAAAAGATTCGATGTCCATTTAAGATTAGTTTCAATATTAATTTCACGATGAAGGGGGCGATATGTCAGGAAAAGGAGGACCTTGGTCCTACAATCACAAGGAACTAAATTCTGTCAATAAACAATGGGCTTGGAAGAGGATCCTAAGCTCTGGATAAAATCCACAGCCCCTGATACCTTAATTGTATGTCAGTGAGATTCTAAATGAGAATCCAGCTCTATAGGCTAGAATTCTGACCTGTTAGCTAATAAGTGGGTATTGCTTTAAGCTGCTAATATTGTGGCGATTTGTTATGGCAGCAATAAAAACTGATACATTCAGATTTTACACAAATTGTTATCTTACATGTAAAGTGACCTGGTTATAATTTGTTATGCTTTTGTTGTAGAAGCTATATGCTACTGTTTCAGTAAACCCACTGTGATGGTTAATATTAGGTGTCAACTTGATTGAATTAAAGGATACCTAGATAGCTGGTAAAGTATTATTGCTGGGTGTGTCTTGTGAGGGTGCTGTTATAGGAGATTAACGTTTGAGTTAGTGAACTGGGAGAGGAAGACACACTCTCAATGTGGATGGGCACCATCTAGTCAGCTGTCAATGCAACTAGAACAAAGCAGGTGGAAGAAGGTGGGATAAGCTGGCTTGCTGGGTCTTCTGACTTTCATTTTTCTCCCATGCTGGATGATTTCTTCTATTCCTCCTGCCTTTGGACATCAGACCCCAGGTTCCTCAGCTTTTGGACTCTTGAATTTACACCAGTGGTTTGCAGGGGGCTGCTGGGCCTTCCACCACAGACTGAAGGCTGCACTGTGGGCTTCCCTACTTTTGAGGCTTTGGGACTCAAACTGAGCCACTACTGGCTTCTTTCTTCCTCAGCTTGCAGAAGGCCTATGGTGGAACTTCACCTTGTGATCATGTGAGTAAATTCTCTTTAATAAACTCCCTTTCATGTATACATATATGCTATTCGTTTTGTCCCTGTAGAAAACCCTCACTAATATACCCACCTAATTATAGATACTGTGTATATAGGTATATATGCATATATGCGTATGTATGTGTGTGTATACACACACACACACACACACACATATATATGCATATGTAGACAAACAAGTTTCCAAAAGAATTCATCCCCCCTACCCCCTCAAGTGGGCCTTCAAGTGAGTTCTGAGTTATTTCTTAATTGAATCGATTCAGGTGAATTGAGAGGCTAACTGAATTTAAGACCTCTTGAAACGGGATTCTAGCTGGATAACTGGGGTCAAGGATTGGAGATCTAGGAAGAGAGACTACAATGGACATCCCTGGCTTGCTGTCTGACACTGTCTCTCCTTCTTCCTGATATAGAATCTTTGTTTGTCTTTGCAACACCTACCTTCTACAGAGCCTATGTACAGATTTTATCCTTAGTCATATGGTTTGGGTGGGACTGAATTCACCCCTACTTCCAGGGATGGACCTTGATTATATTAGGCCAATCTGAAAACTACTTACTTATGACCACAGTGAATGGTTTAGGAGTGAGGCTATAGCTCAGTCCCCTGTCAATCGGCTCATCATATTACATTGCCCTGAATTGGTCCAAGGATATTGGTCCATGTTCTAAGTTAGTCCAGTTAGAGTGAACCTAGAGGATTTTGCTGACGATGTTGGAGTATAGACTCCTCTGTTACCTACTTATGACCACAGTAAATGGTTTCAGAGCGGGTCCATAACTCAGGCCCCTGTCAGTCAGCTCATCATATTACATTGTCCTGAATTGATCCAAGGATATTTGTCCAGGTTCTTGTAAATTAGTCAAGATAGAGTGAACCTTGAGGATTTTGCTGAGAATGCTGGAACATAGACTCCTCTCTTCTTTGCAAATACAAATGAAGAAGCATGCAGTCCCATTGTTGCCAGCAGTCATTTTAGGACCACAGAGTGAGAACCTGCTTGTGATCAGGGTCGGCATCAAGCATCAAGGATGTGGAGTGGAGACAACAAAAATGCAGAAACAGCATCCTGAGCACTGTTTGGCCTCTGAATGAAGTCTATTGTGACCCTGGACTCCAGTAAATAAGTCAGTATGTTTCTTTTATTCTTTATAAAATTAAATTTGTCTGGGTTGGGTTTTCCATTGCTTGCAACTAACATCTCTAAATTGCAGAATGCCGAGAGATAGATAAGTCGAAAATACACAACTCTTACTGCTCCATGTTGCCCAGGACTAGCTAGGAGTGTATGCCTCTTTTAACATTTTGCTTCATCTAGTATCAGAATCCAAGTTGTAATTCCCCCCCGAGAGCAACTTTTCTCTGAGTAAACAGTGCTGTGAGATAGTGAGAATCTCACATATTTCTTTTGCTCATTCTTTTTAGTACGTGCTTTCTTTGATCATGAATTTTGTTTGTAAGTGACATACTTTTTTTTTACACAATAATTCTCAAGTGATTATTCAGAGAAAGTTGATGAGAAATGAAGATGAACTACTGAGGAGAATAAACTGTTTGGCAGACTTCTCATTTGGGGGGCTGTACTTCTAGCTGATATTTTTCTCTTTTTTGAGACAGGGTCTCACTCTGTCATGGCTCATTGCAGCCTCAACCTCCTGGGTTCAGGTGATCCTCCCATCTTGGCCTCCCAAGTACCTAGGACTACAGGCATGTGCCACCACGCCCAGCTAATTTTTGTATTTATTGTAGAGATGGGGTCTTGCCATGTTGTCCAGGCTGGTCTCGAACTCCTGGGCTCAAGAAATCTTCCCGCCTAGGCCTCCCAAAGTGCTGGGATTACAGGCATGAGCTGCCATGCCCAACTTCTATGTGGGCTTTTATGTTTTGAGCTATTCAATTGATCCTCTGTCCTTGCATTTGTCCTGCATCCATATTTCTACCTGATATATTTCTCCTTCTCATTTCTACAGCAGATTTTGCAAAATGGTGAATGAAAAATCTCAAATGTGCTAGTACTAGCTGAAAATAAAAACAAAAGATAATCTTGATCTCCTGTTGCACATCCACTTGACAATTTGCCCTGAAGTAATCCAGAGAGGTGAATTGAGAAATCTGTGTCACTCATACACATATTTGAACAGAGCTGCCAAAGCTTGTCTAGGCAAGTTTTCTCACTAGGTAAAAATCTATTTATGACAGAACCTTGTTCATTTACTATCAATGTCACTTCATGAGAGTATGTACATTCACACATGTGAATTGTACACATTCTATACAAAAAAATTCTTATTTATGGCATAAAGTCCATTTCTTTTCAATTATAAACTATAAGAAATGACTTTATATTAAAAGGAAATTATAAAATAAAAATAAATTAGATTGATGGTAGACCCATATGTGTTCTTTCTACTTCAAAACCCTTCTTTATGAGGGAGAAAATTATTTAGTTTACAATAACTGATAAAAATACTTAAAGTACACATACCTATGAAGAAGGTAACACAAACACAGACCTCTTTAAAGTAAGATTTAGTGGCAGTTAAAATTTCTTTCCTTTAAAGAAAGCTTAATAATGGGTGTGATGATGAAGACCCACAGAAATAAGTACAAAAATATGGAAAAGGGAGTCTTCCAGAAGTTTGAAACAAATTTCAGTTCTGATAGTAAAATTATTTTTTATACTTTATCTTATGACAACAAATTGAACTGTGACTATTTTTTTCCAACGGAAATCATTTGTCAAGGACTGAGAGGATAGTCAAATCCATTTCCTGTATTTTGTGGTGGTTGCTATATCCTCTCCTAAGTATTGCCTAATGCAGGATTAGAACTGATGGAGGGAAAGTAGATTTGTCCTTAGAACCTGCTTACAATTTTTAAATTGAAAACTCTTCTTTAGATAATTAACTTCTAACATTTTAACCTTGTCAACTTCCTCCTTAATGCCTCAAGCCAGTGTTACTCAAATATCACATTGGACATTAGCTGGCCAATTCAGTCGGGAGGCATTCTGTTAACCAGGGTTCTTTGCAGTAGCTTTTCTCAGGATCTTTACTATGTGCATGTACATTGTCAATCTCATAGAGAGATATGGTGTATCCAGAGATTTCTAAGCCCATAGATAATCTTTCTTATTTCTTCCAGAACACCCAGTTATAACATATATGACATAAGTGTTTCTCAAAAAACAATTGGAGATATTTTCTTTAATAGCAAAAGGAAAACTGTGCTATTGTCACTACTTTGCTCTTCTCCAAAAAGTTGAGCTTCTGACTCTTTTCCACCTTTTTGACCACAGTTCACAAAAGAGATCAGAGGGGATGGTGCTTCCTAGTAGTCCAAACCTATCTCCAGTATTGAGCAAGACAATTCATAGCAAAACCCAAACCCAAGTGGGGTTGGTAACAATACCTTTCTTATCCAAGAGATTTCCTTCCACCAACCAAGAGAAAGATTAGTTTTTCTCCCAAATTTCTCCCTCCAGAATTAGTTTTTCAACCCAGAACGAAAAAAGAACAGAATATCAAATAATTTAGAGTGAGAGATAAAGAGCGATACCTGGTTTTGTTGATCCAGTCAAATCCATTTTTTCAGAGTTAAATAGAAAATAATAACAAACTGACTAAATGTGAAAATTAGATTGCTTGGTTCCCATAACAAAGTGATCATTTGTTTTCAAACTTTGCGTTACTTATGTTGATACTCCTGGCTTTTTGCTTCTTGCTCATTTCCTTGGAAATCAGTATTTTTATTCTGTGAAACATTGTTTTGTTTTGTTGGATTGGTATGAGTGCTGTTGTCATATCAAGTTCGCAGCTTTTATTACCTAGAAGTGAACACATGCTATTCAGACAGTATGTGGTTAAAAGTATTCAATCGCAATGATCAAGTATGGTTAAAATAAAAAATCAAAAGGTCAAAGGATTTTAGAAAGATGAGCCTAGAATATCCATGCTGTACAAGATAAGTGAGTTCTCAGTTTAGGGGTGTGTGTGTGTGTGCGCGCGCGTGTGTGCATGCACATGTACTCACATGCTAAGAATCTGAAGGAAGGATAATGGAAACAAAATTGCTGATAGCTTCCTGAAGGACAGAAAAGTCACCATGCTGTGTACCTGTTCTTCAGCTGTATATTAGACTGTAAACAGAATCAACAAAAGAAGGCTTCAGTGAGACTAATTTTAATGCAATGTAAGTAAGAATAAGAACTGAACCTAGATCTCCTGATGCCCTGTCCAGTGCTCAGGAAGAATGTTAATAGTCTTCCTTCTCCTAGTCTTATTTCTTTCATGATATATTTTCAGTTCCTCTAAACTGATTGGCTATGTTAATTGTGCTCAGTGAAATCTGCTTTTATCATTGTCATAAGAGAGTTCTAATATCCACAGGCTTATACAAATTAAAGTTATGTTATAACTTTCTCATGCAGTTTCCTCCTTCTGTTTTCCCAATTCCAGTGAACCACCTCTCAGCTAAGTTTGCAGTCCCCTTATTTCTAATTGTTCTGTATCCAAGACATCCTCTGGAACAATGACTCATTGTTCACAGCACTGTTTTTTCATGATGTTTTACCTTGAGTCCTTAATTCACCTTAGAATAACTTCATTTCTTTTTAAAGGGGACTGCATAGTATATAAACAATAACTTCGTATTCTTTATCACTGATAAGCTACCTTAAAAGAGATGGAAAGGACTCGGAGTCAAATGTAGCCCCTCTGCCTCCATTTTTTTTTCTTATAATTTCCTTTTGTTTCCTGTGCTCAGTTCTCCATGAAGAGATGGTTGAAGCAGTCTAGTTTTTAGCACTGTCACCAGGGCTGTATGTTAAGTTCAAGTTGTGGTTTTCCAAGAAGGGCCCGACTTTGAAACATCAACATTTAGACTACTGTATAGAAAAGAATAATAGAAATGAACCACTTGGGAAAGCAATTGGGTTAATTACTGACATTAGACAATATGGGCAATTTATAAATATTATGCACTTCTACTACCAGCTCAACAGAATGTAGTTCAAGTGTGCTGAGCTCTGTGCTCTGGTAGCAAATTTTCTTCCTGTTTATGTAAAACATTGGCTTGCATTTTGGCCAGTGCATGAAGTCTTGTGGGACTCCCTTAAGTCTTTCAACACATGCAAAGTGAAGAATTAAGAATATCCACGCCAGGTCAACACACATCTTAATGATTCTGTCTTAAATTCTTTCTCCATGTATGGACCAAAACCAAATGCAGAGCTCTGTTGATTTTTTTTTTTAAGTTCCAATGAAATTAACATGGGACACTGTCCCCTAGAATCTAAAACAACAACAACAATGCCAAAAGCCCTTCAAAACCTGAAGCCATGAAAAACACAAATGAGTATGTGTAATGGTCAGAATTGTTGGCACTTGAATTAAGAGAAGAACTTAGATATCACTAGGTTTAGATGTATTCAAGATATTGAAAACTACTTTCCATCTTAAATTATCAAAAGGATGAAGTGTTAGTAGGAGTAAAAAGCCTCAGAAGGCAGTTGGACAAAAATGACTAGTAATGGACTGACAGCAAACTGGTAATTATACAAAACTGGAAAGTTTTAAGAAATATTTGGTTCGTATATCCTGAGTGTTAGCTTTGAATCTGGCTCACTGTTGTGTAAGTGTCCTCCCCCAATATCTTTTGCAATACTTGGTCTAATTATTTATTTTTCTCAAGTTTGGAAAGGAATAGGGTAATAAACCACAAAACAGAATTCAGTTATGAAAAAAATAGTCTCCTTATTAGTACATTTAGGAAAAATGGTTCATAAGTTATAAAATAACTCCTCCCTGGAAATACTTTAAATTAGATTCCTTCTACAAAGATGTGCATGGTGGAGCTGAAATTGCTGGTGTTTACACCGTAGTTGACATGCAGAATTCTCTGAAGGTCTTGTTTGGTACCTCAAAAATCTTCTGCGCCATCTAATGGAAACAATGCAAACTGCAGCTTGCTTTGAAGGACAAGAGCTTCAAATTCTTCACAGATCAAGGCAGAATAGATTAAAGTTATAGAATGTAGTAGATCAGATACCATCCTCTAAATGTAATGGCTTGGGGGAATTGGCTCTCAGTTGTATAGTGTACACAATTCAAACATGCCTAGGGTATTATGATTTCACCATGCAAATATATTAAAATACAATGTATCCATTCATAGTGCATTTAGTAACAGACAATGGAGTGAACTCATATGATTTGCCAAACCAAGATCCAGAATATTCCAGGTTTTATTTTTTTAAGTAAGTATTCATTTCCAAGTTTGTGCTGTATTTCTTTGTCATGTCTATGCTACAGGTACAATGTAATTTAATTTTCAAGGTGTTTACCACATTCAAAACCGTAAATGTCATGAATTTTATGTCAGAATCTACACCTAGAATTGTAGACTCAAATGCAAACATGGATGCAGAGGTAATTTAAGTTAAAAGGGAAGAGAATGTGGTGGAGAAAGTAGGCTGTCTTGGCAAAATGGAAATCATACTCCCTGGGTTCAATGAGTGATACTCAGCAACAGCTCGTTGTTGTCGGGCAATAATGTCCAGCCAAAGTCCAAAATCTGTATTCTTCTGTGTATTTCCTTATTTTGTAAATACTTGTTCAGACCCATAAATACATCCATGATCCAGATATGACCTAGGTCTAAGAGCCATCATTTGTGATTGCAGGTTTCTTATAATCCAAGGCAACACAATGAGAATACAGCAGTAAATCCCACATTTACTGGAATCACTTGGAACACAAATCCTTTGAGAAATAAGTGCTCTCATACTTTAATTAATATGCATAGATTGTTTTAGCTGTACGTGGCAATGGAGAGTATCAAATCACAGATATTGTCCAATCTTTCTATTACTTCTGGCCAAGTAGTTCTAAGGCTAAACTTCACTGAATCCATAGTCAAATCATTGCCTGTACAGCCCTGAGATAAAGGCAGCTGTCCAATTTTGTCAAACCGCAGTTTCTAATATTCCAAACCCTTGAGTTGGAGACAAGCTCACCCCAATGACAAGTGGCTTCAGAGGGCCAGCGTTTGAAAGGTATTTTCACGTGATTATCAAGACATGTTTATGTTTCTTGGGCAAATGAAGGAAAGGAACAGCTAGCACTTCATTAGAATTCAAACCTGAAGAAAATATAAGGAATAATGAAAGACGTAAGAGACGTTGGCTATGAATGAACCCAATTAAAATCTGTTTTTTTCCTCCTAAGAACATTTTAGATTTGAAATTCTTGTTGTTTTCATACATTTCCTCTGCTCATCAGAGTCTGTTGCTCTCTACACTACTATTTTGAATGATTTCTATAGATGTAGTTCATCTAAGTAATATGGATTTGCTGGTTTGCCCTTTTTCTTTTCTTTTCTTTTCTTTTCTTTTCTTTTCTTTTCTTTGAGTCGAGTCTCATTCTGTCACCTAGGCTAGAGTGCAGTGGTGCAATCTTGGCTCATTGCAACCTCTGTCTCCCAGGTTCAAGTGATTCTCCTGCCTTAGGCTCCCAAGTAGCTGGGATTACAGGTGTCCGCCACCACACCTGGCTAATTTTGTGTTTTTAGTGGAGAGAGGGTTTTATCATGTTGGTCAGACTGGTCTTGAACTCCTGATCTACCTCAGGTGATCTGCCTGCCTCTGCCTCCCAAAGTGCTTGGATTACAGGCATGGGCCACTGTGCCTGGCTTGCGCCTTTCATAGGCTCACAGAGCCTAGGAGAACATCCTTCCCTAGCCTTGGGGCAGATGAACACCTGATCCATACACTTTCTAACAATGCCTTTCGTGACTTATTGGCATCTTGCAGATCAAAATGTCCCATCTTAATAGCCAGTGTTGACCTCCCTAGTCAATGTTTCTTTCATAGACCTGGATCCTCAGTTCAGGAGACACTTACTTGTCCAAAGTCCAATACATATTGAGAACTTAATACAGTATTGGGCATGTGGTATCTTCAATAAATGTAGGTAATTATTCTCATTTAAGGACTGCCGGAAGAGCAACTCTTCTGCACTTTATAAGAAGCAGTTCAGGACTCTGCAGTGCCACAGGAGCTAGCAAAGGTCAGATCTACCTCCTTGTATGTGGTGTCCCTGGTGTTTTGTGGGGGTGGACACCCATGCTTCATCAGGCATTGAAGAAGGAGAAAACAGTAGTGTTGAGCCATTCTAGCTAAAGGGACTAGTCTAACCATTATTATTATCATTATTAAAATATTTCAGCCAGGCACAGTGGCTCTCACCTGCAATCCCAGCACTTTGAGAGGCTGAGGTGGATGGATCACTTGAGCCCAGGAGTTCAAGACCGGCCTGGGCTACATAGCAAAAGCCCTTCCCTACAAAAAATACAAAAATTAGCTGAGTATTCTCAGTATTCTCAGCTAGTTGGGAGGCTGAGGTGAGAGAATCACTTGAGCCAAAGAGGTCAAGCCTGCAGTGAGCCGTGATCACACCACTGTGCTCCAGTCTGGGTGACAGAGTGAGACCCTGTCTCAAATATGTATATAGTTACATCTATATATTTTATATTCATTTCTTGCCCATTAAATGTGAAGTATCTTAAAGGCAAGAACTATGTCTTTTTCCTTTGCAATGTTCTGTATCCCATGTCAAGTTATATATGTAAAAGGTTTTCAGGAAATGAGTGACAAATGAGTAAATGAATATGCCACTTATTTCAGTTTTATTATAAATGCTTGCTTTGGCACCTCAGATGATTAATGCATGTATTGCATATCATATTCTATTTGCTGTAAATTGATATTCTTCTATATAGAGGTTAGGGTTCACTGATGGCAAAGCATTACAATCTTAGTAAAATATAGAAATCAACAAACTAATGTTTACTAAATAAATGAATTCTATGCTTGTGTTGACCATTCTATGAGATTTAGTATTGCTTACTTAGTAGCATATTGAAGTAGTTAGCAAGTAGCCTAGATAAGGTTAAATTATTAATCTTTTTCTTTAATACTTAAATAGGACAATTGGGTAATTTTTTTGTTTTGTATTGATATGGAGTCTTGCTCTGTCACTCAGGCTGGAGTGTGGTGGCACGATCTTGGCTCACTGCAACCTCCACCTCCCGGGTTCAAGCGATTCTCCTGCCTTAGCCTCCCGTGTAGCTGGGATTACAGGTGCCCATCACCATGCCTGACCAATTTTCATATTTTTAGTAGAGATGGGGTTTTGCCCTGCGGGCCAGGCAGGTTTTGAACTCTTGACCTCAGGTGATGCACCTGCCTCGGACTCCCAAAGAGCTGGGATTACAGGTGTGAGCCACCACACCTGGCCCAACTGGGTAGATTTTAAAGCATATTCAATTGACCCTTGAACAACATCGGTTTGAACTACAGGGGTCCACTTGTATGCAGATATTTTTCAGTACAAGTTAGACCAAGTGTGCCTGCCTCTCTTGCTGCCCCTTCCATCTTCTCCACCTCTGTCACCTCTGCCAACTCTGAGACAGCAAGACCAACCCCTCCTCTTCTTCCTCCTCCTCAGTCTTCTCAGTGTGACGACAATGAGGATGAAGACCTTTATGATGACGCACTTTCACTTAGTGAATTGTAAGTAATATTTTCTCTTCTTTATGATTTTCTTAATAAATTTCCTTTTCTCTAGCTTACTTTATTGTGAGAATACAATATATAATACAAATAACATACAAACCATTGATTAACTCACAATATATGCTATTGATAAGGCTTCTGGTCAATAATAAGTAGTTAAGCAGTTAAAAGTTGACTACTAATAGTAGTCCAAAGTTGCACATGGACTTTCTACCACACAGGGATTTGGTCCCCCAAACCCCCACATTGCCCAAGCATCAACTATAATTAGAAATGGGTATCTTCAAGGTCTAAACTAGTCAGGAATTTTTTTAGTACTTGTCTTTCAGATTTATGCATTTATTTATTTTTATTGATGTTTAATAGTTGTGCATGTATTGGGGGAAAATGTGATATTTTGTTACCTGTATGCAATGTGTTATGATTATGATCAAACCAAGATAACTGGAGTATCAATCACCTGACATGGTTATTATTTCTTTGTTTGGGGAACATTACAATTCTTCTAGTTACTTTAAAATACATAATAAATTATTAACTATACTTTGCCTACTATACTATCAAATACTCTAACTTTTTCCTTTTATCTAACTGTAATTTTATACCCCTTAACCAACTTATCTTCATTTTCCCTCTCCACTTCTTTTCTCTGCCTTTGGTAACCAACATTCTACTGTATACATCTATGAAATTCACTTTTTCAGCTCTCACATATGAGTGGAGACATGCAATATTTGTCTTTCTTTCCTGACTTATTTCCTGAATATAATAACCTCCAGTTCCATCCATGTTGCTGCAAATGACAAGATTTTATTCTGTTTTATGGCTGAGTACTATTCCATTGTGTATATATACCACATTTTCCTTATTCATTCATCTGTTGATGGACATTTAGACTGATTCCAAATATTTGTTATTGTACATAATGCTGTAATAAACATAATGCTGTAATAAAAATTATTGTACATAATGCTGTAATAAAAATTTGTTATTGTACAAAATGCTTCTATATACTGATTTCCTTTCTTTTGGCTGTTTACCCAGTAATTGGATTGCTGGATCAAATGGTAGTTCTATTTTTAGGTTTTTGAGGAACTTCCATACTGTTTTCCATAACTGCTGTTCTATTTTACGTTCCCACCAACAGTGTAAGATCATCCTTGACAGCATTTGTTAGTTTTTGTCTTTTTGACAATAACCATATTAACTGAGGTGAGATGATATCTCACTGTGGTTTTGATTTGCATTTCTCTAGTGATTGGTGATGTTAAACCTTTTTTATACACCTGTTGGCCATTTGTTTGTCTTCTTCTGAGAGATGTCCTTTTAGGTCTTTGACCCATTTTTAAATCAGATTTTTTTTTCTATTGAATTGAGTTCCTTATATATACTGATTATTAATCCCTTGTGAGATGAATAGTTCGAAAATATTTTCTCCCATTCTATAGGTTGTGTCTCCTCTCTGTTGATTGTTTCCTTTGCATTGCAGAAGCTTTTCAGCCTGACGTAATCCCATTTGTCTAATTTTGTTTTTGTTGCTTGTGCTTTTGAGATCTTACCCAAAAAGTCTTTGCCCACACCAATATCTTGTAGCATTTTTTCAATGTTTTCTTTTACTGGTTTTATAGTTTCAAGTCTTACATTTAAGTCATTAATCCATTTTTGAGTTGATTTTTGTGTGTGGTTATAGATTGGGGTCTAGTATTCTTCTGCATATGGCTATCCAGTTTTCCAAGCACCATTTATTAAAGAGACTGTCCTTTGCCCAGCGTATGTCCGTGATGCCACTGTTGAAAATGAGCTGGCTGTAAGGGTATGGATGTATTTCTGTGTTCTCTAGTTTGTTCCATTGGTCTTTGTGTCTGTTTTCATGCCTAATTACCGTACTCGGGATTTTCTAAATGGTTCGTGTAGTACACCTTGCACCACTCTGACCCTTTAATCTTTTCTGACTTATCATTTTTGCTGTTTCATTAATGAGGCCCAACATGCCAGATGTTATGTCAAATTATGACTGAGTAATGACTCTTCACTAGCACTATTCCCCGTAGGAAATATTTTTGCGTTAATATCAACTTCACCTTGTTCTGGACTCTCTGACATGTACTATCCTTCAAGTCAGGTTTGATCTTTGGTCTTTTCTGGCACTGATAATAAGTTCTCCAAAATTTGAATCTGAAATATAAATTTTCTCCATACGAAACTCAGGCATAGGTTCTTCCATTCTGTTCTAACAGTTCCCAGTTTTTAAAGATACATTCTAACATCCTCACAACCTTCAACCTTGTGCAAGTCCAGTTCCCATTCTAGATCTAAGAAAAAGTCACACAAAAACAGTTTCTCTGCTCTAACCTTGTTAATAGAATGAAAACATATTTTATGAGGTTTGAAAAACTGTTATCTTATTTTTTGCAAGGTACCCTAGGAAGTTCACTGTTGGGAGTTCAGTAAATTTGAGATTTACAAAATCCATTCATTCAAAATATGTAGTATGCCAAAATATTCTGGGAAGATAGTTCCCAAGAGTGATTGATCTAATTTGAAGACTCAAGTGACAAAGGTTGCTGGGAAGAGAGTAGGGAAAGGCCATTTCTCTCAGCTGAATCATGGGCACTAGGGATTGGTTGAGAACATTTGAGTGGAATGAGGCAATTCCTATGGAATGAACCTAGGCCAGAAAGCACACTGGTGTTGGACAGAGGGAGTGCAATATCCATGCCTTCAACTTTGTTGGAGCAAATCTTAGTTAGCCTGATTTTCTCTCTTTGGTTTCACTGTCTTCTAGATTTGCAAGGAAAGGCATTATAATATGAACACCTGAAAGCCACTTTTCTCCTTAGGGTTGAGGGCACCTTCTGTTGTACAGCAGAAACTATTAATTCACATTTATTCTCGTAAAAGCATTGTATTTTTCTAGTTTAAAAAGAATACATACCCACCATTCTAGAAATTGGGAACTGCAAAAGTACAAAGAAGAAAATTACAATACCCAAAGTGGGTAAAATAATTATTAAATCTTTGGTATATTTCTTTTTGATCATTTCTTTATGTATCTTTTCACCTATTTATAATCATGCTATTCTGCTTTTTATTACTTAAAATGCAATACAAATTTTTTTATTCATTTTTAAATGCTTTTAAACTATATTTGGGATATATTGCATGTCTTTATGATTTCGCTTATATAAACAGACTACAATTTATTTAATCATCTCCCTGTGTTACCCACAGTGGTTGTGATTGTTTGTAATTATGTTTTATTTTCTCTCCTTTGTATAATAGAAACTAAGTGTAACTTCAAATACTAAAGGTAGATTCTCCCATCCTGTGAGGTCATTAACTTGGAGTGAAAATTATACAGGAAGGATTGAGACAACAAAAGTTTGTGCGTCCATGATAAAGTTTGAAATTGGGCAACAATCGGCTTAGCTATGAAATCAAGCATCTGTTGTCAAGCTCAATTTTTTTTTTTTTAAGACGGAGTCTCACTCTGTCATCCAGGCTGGAGTGCAGTGGCACGATCTCAACTCACTGCAAGCTCCGCATCCTGGGTTCACGCCATTCTCCTACCTCAGCCTCCCGAGTAGCTGGGACTACAGGCGCCCGCCATCACGCCCAGCTAATTTTTTTTTGTATTTTTTTTTTTTTTTTTTTTTTAGCAGAGACAGGGTTTCACCGTGTTAGCCAGGATGGTCTCAATCTCCTGACCTCGTGATCTGCCCACCCCAGCCTCCCAAAGTGCTGGGATTACAGGCCTGAGCCACCGCGCCCGGCCGCCAAGTTCAAATTTAAACAAATCACATAGAAAATTATCTTTCTTTAAATGTTTTGCCAAGAGGATGTTTGGAAATTGGAATGGTTTAGTATCTGAAGGTAACTCTAATTTTCATTTTTAGTCTCTATGTTAAATGCTGTGTAATGTCTTACAAAATTTCATTAGACGGGAACTCTGGTACTCTTCATTTATGCATATTCATGTTTTTATTTAAAATACTCTTAACAAATGATTCTTTTATCTTTACAATATAAATCCAATCCAATATTTATAGAGTAAAATAACAATGGGCATTTCTGTATTATGTGTTCAACATATTGTTCATATTTAATTCTCCATAGACAGCAATAAGAAAACAATACCAACCCATCAAATACTGAATCTTAATCACAAATGAGTTATAATTGGATTCAATTGCAAATGGGTTTTTTCCCCTCACAGCACAATTAAAACTTACTCGCAGATTTTTTCATTAGAAAATGAAATCAGCTGCTTAGTTCTAAAAATGTATGATGACAAGAGCAAGGATATTTTATTTTTCTGCTAGTTTTGCTTCTTGGAGGCCATGATACTCTGGCTTTCAGTACTCAATGCAAGATATCATAAAAGAACAGCATTATAAACTACTTTATTTATTTATTTATTTATTTATTTATTTATTTATTTATTTATTTGAGACGGAGTCTCACTCTGTCGCCCGGGCTGGAGTGCAGTGGCCGGATCTCAGCTCACTGCAAGCTGCGCCTCCCGGGTTCACACCATTCTCCTGCCTCAGCCTCCAGAGTAGCTGGGACTACAGGCGCCCGCCACCTCGCCCGGCTAGTTTTTTGTATTTTTTTAGTAGAGACGGGGTTTCACAGTGTTAGCCAGGATGGTCTCGATCTCCTGACCTCGTGATCCGCCCTTCCCGGCCTCCCAAAGTGCTGGGATTACAGGCTTGAGCCACCGCGCCCGGCCTATAAACTACTTTAGACATTAGTTGCCAAAGAACCTAAGGTGTCTTCCTTTTGAATATTTCTTGGACCCATAAACTTTGAGATTAAATCTAGAACAGATTTTTGTAGTAGTTAATGCTGGCCTTAGCCCACCCTTCCCTCTGGGCTTCTTGTTTGCCGGGGACAGGAAAGTATTAAACATTAAAAAGAATTTACTGCCTTATATTCACTCTCACAAAACAAAACAAACAAACATGACTTCAAAATCAACCTGGAATCACTTCTCAAACATTCTGGTTGAAGCCTAACTTGAAAGACAGACAAGAGGGAGAGAGACTAGAGTTTGGCAAAGGTGAGACAGAAATTTATCTGCTTCTGGTAAGAAAAAGCCTCATTTCACTCTCTTGAGAGGTCTTGTCTAGACACTGATACCATCGTCCTGGTTGATGAACTAGTTAGAAATATTTCTGGGAGGCATTTTGCCAGGTCTTGGGTGACCAAGTTATTTGGCTATGCTAAGGAACTAAAAATATGGCTACCATATTCATTCAAAGCACTATAGTTACATGTATATCTCTAGGCTGGTGTTTATTAATTTAGCTTTCTGTAGTTTTGTGTTTCCTTTCTTGTACTTTAAATTCTGTCTTCTAATTGGTACCAATCTTACTGAAACTGTTCCGGAAAATTGAGGAGGAGGGAATCCTCCTTTACTCACCCTATGAAGCCAGTATCACCCTGATACGAAAGCTACGCAAAGACATAACAAAAAAAGAAAACTACAGGCCAATATCCTGGATAAACATAGATGCAGAAATCCTTGAAAAATAAATACTACCAAACTGAATTCAACAGCACATCAAAAAGATAATACACCATGATCAAGTGGATTTTATTCCAGGGATGCAAGAATGGTTCACCATATGCAAGTCAATAAATGTTATTCATCACATAAGCAGAATTAAACACAAAATCCATATGGTCATTTTAAAAGACACACAAAAAAGCATTAGATAAAATTCTGCATTCCTTTTTGATAAAAGCTCTCAACAAACTGAGCATACAAAGAACATGCTTCAACATAATAAAAGTCATATATCACAGGTGCACAGCCAACATTATACTGAATGGAGAAGAGTTTAAAGCATTCTCTTTAAGAATTGGAACAAAATGAAGATATTCATTTTCATGACTCCTATTCAACATAGTACTGGAAGTCCTATTTATAGCAATCAGGCAAGAGAAAGAAATATAAGGCCTCCATCCTGGAAAAGAGTAAGTCAAATTATCTCTGTTCACTAGTGATATGATCTTATACACGGAAAACTCTAAAGTGTCCTAGGTTTGATGAATGACTTCAGCAAAATTTCAGAATACAAAATCACTGTACAAAAATTGATAGCATTTCTATATACTAATAGCAATCAAGAACCAATCAAGAACTCAATCCCATTTACAATAGCTACAAATATAAAATAAAATAACTAGAAACACATTTAGCTAAGGAGGTGAAAGATCTCTACAAGGAAAACTACAAAACACTGCTGAAAGAAATCATAGATGATGCACACAAATGAAAAAACATCCCATGCAAATGAATTGAAGAACCAATATTGTTAAAATGACCATACTGCCAAAGCAATCTAGAGATTCAATGCAAGTCCTATCAAATTACCAATGTCAGTCTCCACAGAATTAGGAAAAAAAAAAAAACAAACCAATTCTAATGTTCATATGGAATCAAAAAAGAGCCCAAATAGCCAAAGCAATTCTAAACAAAAGGAAAAAACTAGAGGTATCACATTACCTGACTTCATATTATACTACAAGTCTACAGTAACCAAAACAGCATGGTACTGGTGTGAAAACTGGCACACAGATCAGTGAACACAATAGAGAACCCACAAATAAAGCCACATGTCTACAGCCAAGTGATCTTTAATGAAGCTGACAAAAACATACACTGGGGAAAGGACACCCTCTTTAATAAATGGTGTGGGAAAATTGGATAGCCATAGGCAGAAGAATTAAACTGGGCTATCTCTCACTATATACAAAAGTTAAGTAAAGATTAATTAAAAACTTAAAGGGACGACCCAAAATTTAAAAAAAATCCTAGAAGAAAACCTAGAAAAAACTCTTCTGGGCATTGGCCTAGGCAAAGAATTCATGACTAAGTTCTCAAAAACAATTACAACAAACATAAAAATAGATAAATAGGATTTAATTAAAAAGATTCTGCACAGCAAAATAAACAACAGAGTAAATAGACAACCCACAGAATGGGAGAAAATATTTGTGAACTATGCATCTGACAAGAGCTAATATCCAGAACTTACAAGGAACTCAATTAGCTTAACAATAACAATAACCACCAAATAACCCAATTAAAAAGTGGACAAAAACCATGAGTAGACATTTTTCAAAAGAAGGCATATAAGCAGCCAACAAAAATATGAAAAAATGCTCAAAATCAGAGAAATGCAAATTAAAACTACAATGAGGTACCATCTTACACCAGTCAGAAGGTCTGTTACAAAAAAAGTCAAAAAACAACAGATGTTATCAAGGATGTGGAGAGAAGGGTATGTTTATATATTGTTGGTGGGAATGTAAATTAGTACAACCTCTGTGGAAAACAGTATGGAGATTTCTCAAATAACTAAAAATAGAATCACTGTTTGATCCAGCAATCCCACTACTGGGATTCTTTTGGATCCCAAAAAGAAATCATTATATTGGCGAGGCACGGTGGCTCATGCCTGTAATTCCAGCACTTTGGGAAGCTGAGGCAGGCAGATTACTTGAGGTCAGGAGTTCAAGACCAGCCTGGTCAACATGATGAAACACTATCTCTACTAAAAATACAAAAAATTGCCGGGTGTTAGTGGCGGGAGCCTGTAATTCCAGCTACTCAGGAGGCTGAGGCAGGAGAATCGCTTGAACCTGGGAGGTGGAGGTTGCTGTCAGCTGAGATCATGCCACTGAACTCCAGCCTGGGTGACAGAGTAAGACTCCGTTTGAAAAAAAAAGCAAAAAGAAAGAAATCATTATATCAAAAAAATACCTGCACTTATATGTTTATCATAGCACTATTCACAATAGCAAAGTAATATTTTTATATATACACTCAGCCATAGAAAAGTATATATATACACATATATACACATATATATACACACACACACATATATATATAAAATACACTATCTATGTAGCACTCAGCCATAGAAAAGTATAAAATCATGTCCTTTGCAACAACAGCACTAGAGGCTATTATTCTAGGTGAGATAACCCAGAAACAGTCAGTCAAATAATGTACGTTGTCACTTATAAGTAGGAACTAAATAATGGGTGCACATGGACATACAAGGTGGAAAAATTAGACACTGAAGACTCCAAAAGGTGGGAAGATGAGAGGGAGACAAGAGTTAAAAAATTACATCTTGGGTACAATATTTGCTGTTAAGAGGATGGATACACTAAAAGCCCAGACTTCACCACCAAACGATATACCCATGTAAGAAAACTGCACTTGTACTCCCTAATTCTATTTTTTTTTAATCATTCTTATGTTCTCCTCAGTAGAATTCAAACACTGAGAAGAGATATCTCTTGAGCTATGTAAAATGTTAAACAAACTTCCATAGACCATGAGCGTCAGGGACTCAAAAGGAAAATGTGTGTGTATACATGTGTACACCCATGTGTAGATTCTCTGCCTGATTCGTTTTTAAGGAAGAATGAAAATGACAAAAGGGGGAACTCTGCCACTGTTTCAATTATGTTTTCCCACTATTTTAACTGTAAAATCAGGATGCATTTTATTAAATCCTGCTTAAATGGAAACGGTGAGATTCTAATATTGAATGTGAAATGAGATGAAGATCTGCTCTGGGAGTTGAGTATTATAAAAAGTAGATTTTCAGGACTCTAGGCCAAGTTTTTGTTCTGATTTTTAAAAAAATAATCTTCAAATAAAAAAAATTTTCTTAGTTTTAAAAATAGTATTATGATATTTAAGAATTCTTAGTTCTTCAGTGGTGTGTTTGAAGCAAGGTCTCAAAAGCTTTAGAAGAAACTGGTGGATATCTTATTGAACTCTGAAAAGAGGAAATATTATAATCTTTTAAAAAGAAGAGAAATTTTTTTATCCTTTACCAAAGAAAGATGATATTCTCAGTTGTAAATGAGTATAGATTTTATCTCTAAGTAGAATACTTCTCTCCTCCCATTCCTTTCTTTTCCCCTTGCCTTTCCCAGGTCTACCTTCCAACTGAACCCATTAATGAAAGAAAGGCCAAGGCTTGGAGTTGTCCAAAAAAATTATCAGGGACATCATTCATTCACTCTGAATATTCTGTTACATTGTGCATTACAATACTCTTGTGCCTGGTTACCAGCAAAAATCCCATTCCAGCTGGAGAGAAATCTGTCCTGTCACATCTGTGAGAGCAGTGTTTTTTAGACCAAGTTTGTATGCATTCTAATTAAGTGATTTTCCGTAACTGTGGACTTTAAAATAAAAGTGACATTCTACTTGGTGGTCAAGTCATGTGGTTTCCGGTAGCTGGAGAAAATCTAATTCTGGCCACTAAATACATCTACAACCCTTTTGCACATAGAACTGTCATTGGCTTACCATCTCTAGGGAACGCGTTTAGGGATTTTGTATTTTCAAGCAAAGAATTAATTTATACTGATTTCAGCCCAGTTTTGGTTGGTTCTCCTTGGCCAGCAACTATTGGTATACTGTTTGTGATGGTAGGTTAGAGACCCAAAAGCAGTTTGTTGCTATGGAACTTAAGGAAATATCATAGCTGGTTTAGATGATGAACAACTTAGCAAGACACAATTTATCATATTGGTATAGGAGAGATCTGGTTAGAGTTCATAATGCAGCTAGACAAGAGGAGATTCTAGCTGTGACTGACTCACATTGCTTTGAAATGCAAACTAGAAACTGTGGGGTCTGATGTTAGTGATACTTGATTTAGATGTGTAATAGGTGCCAATTTCAAAAATGGACACATCTAATAACTTTCTTTGTCTCTTGGTCCATCCAAAATGGATGAATGTAATAATAAAATCATTGCAGGGGAGAAAAACTAAGTGATTAAAATAATCTAGGGGGAATCAATAAAATAATTTACATTAATCCCAATTTAAATTGCATTAATCTTCCTCTTAGCCATTCCATCTTATGATAAGAAGACACTACCTTTTGAAAAGGGCATGAGCTAATGTGCTGGAATGGGCCCTTGGTGAATACATCTACTGAAACTTATTCTCTACACTCATCTGCCACATGGTATCTGTTGCTGCACTGGCAATAAATCCCCGGGGCTAGAGGATGAAAAACTCAGGGGGGTCTGGCAAAGTCTGGAATCAGAAATAGACCATCTGTCTCATGGAGAAATTGACAGGAATCTCAGAACAGATGCATGCACCTCTTCACCATGAGGCAGATGGATAAGGAGAGCAAATAGGACCCAAAGCTGATTCTGGGAGACAAATAAGTAAAAGGCATGGGAGAAGCCTGGTTCTGAGGATCAAGCACAAATTCATCAGTCCAAGCTTCATAGCCTTTCATAGTATGGCTCCACTCTGGCTTTTTACTCCTATCCTTCACTACTCTCCCCAAACATCATTCCAGCCAGAATTACTGATTTAGCATCATCCAGACATGACTTTTATATCCATGACATCTCTGCCTCTTTTTTGGCAATGCATATCCTACCCGTCCTTAAAGGCTCTTTTCTCTGTGAAATCTTCCCTTACACAGCTCATATGGTCTCTTTCCTTCATTAATGTTCAGCATATATTGTGTTTGCCTCTCATTTTACAATGACATTGAATTGTGCTTGGGATAAAAGTTTAGTGTTTTTTTTTTTTTTTTTTTCACTGTTGAACTGTAAGATGTTATCTAACTAAACCCTATTTCTCTAATTTATCCTGAGTAAAACTGCATGGTCATACACCAGCTACATTTAGTTTCTAGAGGTATGGAACATGTTATGTTTCTTTCCACCTCATAACTTTGACACAAGATTCCACTTGAGTATCAAGGAGAGAAAAGATTATTAGAATAATGCGATGGAGGAAACAAAGAGGTCAGCGAAGGCTGCATCTCAGGCAAAGCTGATAGCAAGACTGACTTAGGGATAAAGATTTGGGAAGAGTACTTTTGGGGGCAGTAAGCAGAAGACATGGTGGAGAGCCAAGAGTTTCCAGGTGCTAAAGGGAGAACAGTTAGTGAAGGTTTTGTTAATTGATAATTGACTTCCTTGATCCTGATGATCAGGTGTAGCATTTGCTTGAAGACGAACGGCTGGAAGCAACAAGGTAGAAAGGGAGAGGGAACCGTATTGATTGTGATGGGCCTGGGATATGTTTTGTTTCCTGGTATTCAAAATGAATGTGAGCAGGTTTCCTTCAGTGTCTATTTTCTTGAGTTATTTTATTCTATAGTTGAGGAATATACCTAATGTAAGTGGAAAAACACAATCATACCCAAGAAAGGTTAAGAAAGCCAGAATTAAAACCTGGTGCTTTCCCAGCTTTGGCAACATAATGAAATCCTGTTTCTACAAAAAAAAAAAAAAAAAAAAAAAAAATTGGCTGGGTATGGTGGGGTGTGCCTATAGTCCCAGCTACTTGGGAGGCTGAAGTGGGAGTATTGCTTGAGTCCAGGAGTTCGAGGCTGCAGTAAGCCATGATCATGCCACTGCACTCCAACCTGGACAGCAGGTCAAGACTCTGTCTCTAAAAATAAAATAACTTAATTAATTAAATTAAATACTAATTTTACAAACCTGAGGCATTCTATATATTTTATTCAGAGACTCAATATCATTCAGTAGAAGCCAACTAGAAACAAGATTAGTATATGCCAAGTGGTTAGACCCTAGTCTCTCATTTTAAAATGAGTGTCTCCTAGAATTGACAGCATATGTGTACGTGTGTGTGTGTATATATACACACACACACACACACGTACACATATATATATATATACACACACACACACGTACACATATATCTTTAACACATTAATTATTAACTTCTCAAGTCATATTTGTTGATTCTGTGTATAACCATGTGCTATCAGGTTTCACCAGCCTGTGGATAGGAATAAGATTGCATTGGGACTTATACTACCTTCCATTGGAATTTCGGTCAGTGTCTCAACATTCTTCTATTACTTCTGTGAGATCTTGGCACTCTCCATATTTCCCCCAACTCCACAAGTTTCTGTGGTCCCAGAGGTGCTTCACTTATGTTTCTATATGAGGAAAAGCCTGCTGGCCATGGCTGCTCTAGTCAGATGTGAGCTGAACCCCTCTGACACCTGCTGTCATGTTCTCTAGAGTTCTGTGTCTTTGGTTTGCATGAATAACCTGGAGAAATTGTAATAATGTGAAAAAATAGAAGCCTAAGGTGTCCTCAAGTCAGCTGCCTAATCTCAGGTTAACCTCAATTCATACTCCTATTCTATATGTTTACCATTAGATTTCAAAGAAATAAAAAAATTTGAATAGAGAACAAAACTTTCTTGGAACACCCAATTTGAGATTTTTTTTTGTGACACACCTCAGAAAGTATGCCCACCACCTTTTCAGCTCAGTTTCAAGCATTTCTAGGCAGCCAAAGCCTCCATTAATAGAACATATGTTCCATGAAATTATACGTAAACTTCAGGACAACATAATTATGGGGTCCATCCCATTCTTTGCCACTGACTTTGTAACATTACTGTTACAAAGATTACATCATATGTTAATAACATCTTAAAATATGAACAAAATAACTGTAATAGGAACCTAAACAATAGAGTATCTGACTCTATTATTTCTGATCAAGTGATCTGTAAGAGTAAAGATATTTCTGTCACTTCTGTCAATGAAAAGAGAAAGCTCTTGGTTATGTGCCATACTCTTGCATCATCTTGATTCCCCAGAATGGACTAAATCAATTGAAAGATAAACTCACTGTAGTCAGGCATATGCTGACATGTTGGCCCCTTCACAAAAGCTCATGGACAGATTTCCTCTAGACCCAAACAAACTATGTAAAGAGTCTGTTTTGATTCTTGTTAGCTTTGCACTCTCTCAGCAAGCTGCTAAGAAAATTCAAATATGGCTACTCTTTTGGAAAGAAATGGCATTCCAGGATCTTTCAGGGTTTTTTTTTTTTAATATAAGACAAAGTTATTTTTACAGAACAGTGCTACTCTACAAAACATTCTTGGAGCAGCATAACAGTTCTAGTACATCAGTTAACTTGGAATTTGGGTTTAATGTATAGTTTGAGAGGCTTACATGAATGAAAGATTTATGTATACCTTGTGCCTTGCTGTCATGATGATGCTTGGCTCACTGTCTGTTTCTGAGGAGCCATATCCAAACACCAATAATGTTGCCCATGTGGCGTGAGCCTCACAATATTCCCAAAAGCTAAAAGTCTCTCCGGTGATTAAAAATTAGAAATGTGCTGTTAATGCATATTTGTTCAATGAAATAATTAAACAAAATATGTGTGTTTTGAAAAGCTAAAGGACCAATTAAATAATTTCAAGCCTCCCATTGTTCATTTGAAAACATATTTACATATTCCAGTCTTGGCAAAGGGAATTATCTGATAGAACTGCATATGACTATTTTATGAAATACTATTTTAAAAATGTTTTTAAAAATTTACATAGGTTTAATGAGATAATGTAATACCTACACATGTAGGTATTAGCTTCTCCATCAGTACAACTGGGACAATAAGACTTAGGGTAAATAATGTTTTAAAAAATATGTGGTAGTTAAGCTGAAGAACAAAGACTCAGCATGAGTTTCCTATATTTGAGTTCGCTTCCCCAAAATTCTGTAACTTTTTCTAGATGAAGGCACTGAGGTTAAAGAAAGTGGAAGGTTATATACTCTGGGCCCTCATATAAGGGTTTAGATATATACTCTGCTCTGCTTTAGTGAAAGTGTTGGCTACAGATACTCTTGCCTTAATGAGCCTGTAAGCTCAGAACATAGTCATTGGCAGAAGACTTTGTGCCAGGCACAATAATATAAAAAATCAAGGCCTGGATTTTGTCTGGACCCATTTCACATTTCAAGTTGTGAAACTGTGAAATAATCCAGAATCTTTAGAGAGTGTACAGAAACATCATTCATTATTACTCTCACTCTCTGGGGGCCTTTTACTTAACAAACATGTTTCAAAGTGATTTTGTTTTTAACTTTAAGAAGTAGGAAAAAAGAAATACCCAACAACAACCTTGGACTTATTTTGATACCTGCTTAGAAAGATCTCAGCTTTAGAACAAATTAATAAACTTATCTCAGCTTTAGAACAAAAGGAATCATGTGGGAAAACCTTAGTTTTCCCACATGATTCCAGCATAGAAAAATAATGAAATAGCAGAGAAAAGTAGAATACACATAAATCTGAGGACTATAAGTTATTGTAGTACTGACTAGAACAAATGTATTTCTGGAAAAGAGTGGTGGTTTTCTTAAAACAGACAGACAAACAAAAGAAAAAAAAACACAAAAAAGATAGAGATAATTTTTCTGAGTCTAAGCAGCAAACTACCTATAGAACTATTGAGTTCTGAGTAATGGACTTTGACTTCCTCGGTGGGCAATATTCCCTGGATGATCATGCTGGAAGATGTTATGGTTGATATGTGGAGTACTTCTGAAATAAAATGTTCTATTTCTTCTTCAAGATACTTATGTTTTTTAATAATAGATGCAGGGTCTCACTATGTTACCCAGTGTGATCTCCAACTCCTAGGCTAAATCAATCCCCCAACCTCGGCCTCCCAAAGTGCTGAGATTACAGGCATGAGGCACAATGCCTGGTCTCCACGATACTTTTTAATTGTATTAGTCTGTTCTCACAATGCTATAAAGAACCACCTGGGACTGGGGAATTTATAAAGGAAAGAGGTTTAATTGACTCACAGTTCCACAGGGCTGGGGAGGCCTCAGGAAACTTACAATCATGGCAAAGGGGAAGCAAACATGTCCTTCTTCACATGGAAGCAGGAGAAAGAAGTGCCAAGCAAAGGGGGGAAAGCCCCTTATGAAACCATCAGATCTTGGAAGAACTCACTCACTCACTATCATGAGAACAGCATGTGGGTAACCACCCCCATGATTCAATTACTTCCCACCAAGTCTCTCCCATAACATGTGGGGATTATGGGAACTACAATTCAAGATAAGATTTGGGTGGGGGCACAGCCAAACCATATGATTCTGCCCCGGCCCCTCCCAAATCTCACATCCTCACATTTCAAAATACAATCATGCCTTTCCAACAGTCCCCCAAAGTCTTGGCTCATTCCAACATTAACCCAAAAGTCCAAGTTCAAAGTCTCATCTGAGACAGGGCAAGTCCCTTCCACCTATGAGCCTGTAAATCAAAAGGAAGTTAGTTACTTTCTGGATACAAGGGGGGCACAGGCATTAGGTAAATATACTCACTCCAAATGTGAGAAATTGGCAGAAACAAAGGGGCCACAGGCCCCATGAAAGTTCAAAATCCAATAGGGCAGTCATTAAACCTTAAAGTGTCAAAATAATCTCCTTTGACTCCATGTCTCAAATGCAGGTCATGCTGATGCAAAAGGTAGGCTCCTATGACCTCGGGCAGCTCCACTCCTGTGGCTTTGTAAGGTATAGCCCTCACCTCCTGACTACTTTCACAGGGTGGCATTGAGTGTCTGTGGCTTTACCAGGCTCATGGTGCAAGTTGCCAGTGGATCTACCATTCTGGGGTCTGGAGAATGGTGGCCCTCTTCTCATAGCTCCACTAGGCTCTGTGTGGGGGCTTCAAACACATGTCTTCCCTCCTCACTGCCCTAGCAGAGGTTCTCCATGAGGACCGTACCCCTGCAGCAAACTTCTGCCTGAGCATCCAGGCATTTCCATACATCCTCTGAAATCTAGGCAGAGGTTCCCAAACTTCAATTCTTGTCTTCTGCACACCTGCAGGAGCAATACCACATGAAAGTTGCCAAGGCTGTGGGCTTTCACCTTCTGAAGCAATGGTCTAAACTGTACCTTGGCCCATTTTAGTCATGGCTGGAGTGGCTGGGGTGCAAGGCACCAAGCCCTGAGGTTGCACGCACAGCAGGGGGGGTCCTGGGCCGGGTCCACTAAAGCGTTTTTCTCTTCTAGGCCTCCATGTCTATGATGGGAGGGGCTGCTGTGAAGGTCTCTGACATGTCCTGTAGACATGTTCCTCATTGTCTTGGTGATTAATATTTGGCTTCTCATTACTTATGCAAATTCCTGCAGCCGCTTGAATTTCTTCCCAGAAAATGGGTTTTTCTTTTCCATTGCATTGTCAGGCTGCAAATTTTTGAAACTTCTATGCTCTGCTTCCTCTTAAACACTTTGCCACTTGGAAATTTCTTCCGCCAGATACCCTAAGTTATCTCCCTCAAGTTCAAACTTCCACAGATCTCTCAGGCAGGGACAAAATGCTGCCAGTGTCTTTGCTAAAGCATTGCAAGAGTAACCTTTATTCCAGTTACCAATAAGTTTCTTATCTCCATCTGCACTCACCTCAACCCGGGCTTCATTTTCCATATCACTATCAGCCTTTTGGTCAAAACCATTCAACAAGTCCCTAGGAAGTTCCAAACTTTCCCACATCTTCCTGTCTTCTGAGCCCTCCAAGTTTCTAGGAAGTTCCAAACTTTCCCACATTTTACTGTCTTCTGAGCCCTCCAAGCTGTTCCAACCTCTGCCTGTTATCCAGTTCCAAAGTTGCTTCCAATTTTTGGGTATCCTTATAGTAGCACCCCACACACTTGATACAAAATCACTGTATTTAGTTCATACACTGCTATGAGGAACTCCCCGAGACTGGGTAATTTATAAAGGAAAGAGGTTTAATTGATTGAAAGTTCTGCAGGGCTTGGGGTTGGGGGCAGCTCCAAAAATTTACAATTATGCTAGAAAGGGAAGCAAACATGTCCTTTTTCACATGGTGGCAGGAGAGAGAAATGCCAAGCAAAGCGGGAAAAGCCCCTTATAAAACCATTAGCTCTCATGAAAACTCACTCACTATCATAAGAACAGCATGGGGGTAGCCACTCCCTGATTCAATTACCTCCAACCGAATCCCTCCCAGGACATGTTGGGATTGTGGGAACTACAATTCGGGATGATATTTGTGAGGGGACACAGCCAAAGCATATCATCAATCATATAGATGACTATCATTATATTCACTAATGGAGGAAATTCAAAGAATAGAATGGATAATTTAAGGCTGTCGATAATTTAGATGTAACTTCTCCTTGGCACTGGAGTCTAAATTAACACTTTTAATTTGAATCATGGAATTTATAATATTTCAAGCAAAATACTAAAGCTTTACAAGTATCAGCATTGGTAACTTTCCAATTATGGCATACCACCCAAAACTGTTTGGAAATCAACTTCCCAGAAAATAAATCTCTGTTCCTTATTCCTTCTTACATTAGTTCAACAAGGATGTGCTGGATGTCCACTCTACACTATCATCTCTCCCACACACTGAGAGAATTTTACAACCATAACAAGCTTTAATTTCAAGGGGTCAAATGTTAGCTCATAATTAAAGCACCCTGATTTAATCCACATCTGTTTTCCTCTCCATCCCGAATAATCTTGCTTTACAAACTGGATTTGAGGCTAAACTTTCACATCCAGTATTCTCTGCTTCAATTTCATCCTTCTAGTGAGGTAGTCTGCCTGGCATTATCTTCTTACCTTTACCCAGCTAACTCCTAATTATCCTATAGCTCTCCAAGTAACTTCTAATTATCCTATAGCTCTGCAGCTAACTCCTAATTATACCACAGCTCTTGATTTAGATAAACTTCTTCCAGGAAGCCTTTCTTGATGCCCCAAGGCAGGGTTAGGAACACCTCTTAGGGGTTTGCATAATTGCCTTTTTACTGGATATAACTTCTTTTAGATTATCTTGCCTCCAGAGTCCAAATCATGTTGATTTTTATGCTTACATTGTGCCTAATTATGTTTAATAAGTGTTTGCTTAAATGAAAGGATAAAGAAATAATTGATGGACACACAATTATTAAGTAAAATAGCACAGTCAGCAATACAAATCTCTAAGGGGAAAAGGTTCCTATGAAATAGTAGCTCAGTCAAATAGCTTCCGTGAAGAAGAAAACAGAGAGAAAAGATATCTAGCTCCATAGTTAGAAGGAAACTGTGCTTGACTTCAATGTTTGCTCTATGGGCTGTCAATCCAGGCCATCTGGAATGTGTAGCATTTTCTGGTTTTATTCCTGCCTTTGAGATAGTGATTATTACACAATTGATTTTTAAAAATATTTATGGATTGTATTCCAGGAGTTTAGGATATATATTTGCAGCATTCTAGATTTTCAAGACAAACTATAGCTATGATTACTTGAGATGTTGTGCACATTTTTCCAAATCATTTTGTTTTAATGAAATTAATCTTATGCTCAACAGTCAATTAGAGAATATCAAAGACTCAAACAAAATCTCAATCTTGGTGTGAGGACTTCTTCACCTGTTTCTCTCCTCCTACAACCCCAGAAGAGATATCATCTTCAACTTTGTTTTTAAAGGTTTACATGCATGAAAATAGGATGGGGACAAATGTATCGTCATCTGGTAATGACCTGATGTTTCTTCACTCCCATAAGGTAGTTAGGCATCTGCCTGCTTGGCTCCTTTTCCTCCTCTACTCTCCCAAGAGAGGTTTCTCTTTTTCAGCCTTGTACCTAATCTTAGAATACAGAATCAAACAAACATAAAGAGAAAAACAAGGCTGAACAGATTGAAGGAAAAAAAGGATTCTTAAGAGCTAAGTCAACATTGCTGGGCTCTCTTTTGTTGTGGAGAATCCAGATGAAATGTCAAGTCTAGAGGAGTGTGAATAATAAGCCAGAGAAAGTTCCTGCTGTGTGAGAAGGGGGAGGGTGGGGTGAAACAGGCAGAAAGGTGGGGAGGCTGGATGCCAGGAAGATTTTTGGAGGACTCCAAAGAGAGATTGTAGGTATGAAAGAAATGTCAAAGAGGATTATAAGTGGGAATACCCTAAAGTTATGTACACATGTACTTTTTTCTAGGGAGGATATCTGTATCTTTCATAATATTTTTAAAAGGCTCTAATGATCCAAAAATATAAAAAGGTAATTGACATATATTGCATCATATGATTAAATATTTTGATCTCAAAGAACTATTAGTAGGAGCTGTAGCTTGTCCATAGAAACATTGCAATGAATGGAGAAATGTTCAGCATATATATGTATATAAAAGCACCCATTTGAATAATATAGGATTTGTATGTCTGAGCTGTATCATTCACTCCTTTGACCTTCCTTGTAGTAGGAAAGTGGGACAAATTAGAAAACCAGATTAATGAGTACCTACCATGTAATAAGCCTTAAAGAAAGTATGTATAAATAAGGCCACATTTACATGTATGTTGAAATAATGATGGTCCAAAATCCTCATCTGTGTTACAAATTTGATCTCTAGTTCTTTCTGGAATTTTTCCCCTCCAAATTTTTCAAAAGCTCCAGGGCTTGAGATTGGTGCCTACATAATAATTCTCTGTGTTTTCTCTACAGCCAAAGCAGAAACTCAGTCAAAGACTGAGCTGCAACAACACTGACCTTTCTGAAAGCCACGTGGAGGTACCAGAACCTTAAGTGGCCAGAACCTGTTAACCTTGGTGGTGGCATCAAAATCCTCTCTTCTTCTGCTGGCAAGAGCCAAAGCTGCCTTTTACTGACAGCTCTGTGGAGTGGTTCTTGCATCTTGGGTTATTTCCTGCCATTGCCCATTGCAATGCAAATTTTATAAGAGGTATTCCAATACTTTGCTCATTCAGTTTTGACAAAATAAAAGGCTATCTGTTACTTCTGTCTTTTTAGTAAGACGTGTCCCACAGTGAACCTGTCTAGAGTACAGAGTGCTATAGTTTTTTAGTGACCCTGCTCTCCAGATCATGCATGTGTGCACACACACACACGTTTTTTTCCAAAAGCACATCTGATACTCCAGGATGACAGAATTATGGAGTTCTCTTTAAGCCACATAGTAGGCTCAGAGCCTATACTCCTCTACCTCCCTCATCCTGGAGGGGTATTTTTAATTCATTGGTCCCTACTTCTTACCCTGTAATGTGTGTTCCTTCATAGGAGTCCATTAGTATTTTCCTGAAATCTCACCTCCATCCAACAACTATTCCATAGGACATGTATTTCTATACATGTGTATCTCCGTGGAGTCTTGAGCCATGGCCTGACTCCTGGAGGAATGAGAAGAGAGTATTAAAAATAGCTTCACTTCCAGGTCTCCTGTGTAAATCACTGGTTGAAAATCAATATTTAACAGAATTAGCTAAAGATCTAAGCTATGATACAAATGGATGTTAGGGAGGGGAGTAGTCTAACTTTACTGTCCAACAGTACTGAAACCTCAGGCTCTTGATTAAGCAATTTTACAAAAGAAAACCTTCCAAATATGATACCATTTGTTCTTTTGCATAAACCAAAGTATGAGATGTATTTTCATTTTTGGCTTCTCAGTCTGTTTGACTAATTGTCTTTATACTCTTATCATTCATTTTTATATTTGGCAAATACACCCTTCTCATAATTTGAATTAATTAAAAATTAATTGAAAATGCATTGTTAAATATAATTCTTATTGTCTAATAATTTCAACCAAGGTCTAAATTATTTTTTCTTTAAATAAATTATTTATATTTTTAGGGAAAAACCTTCAAAACCTTTATTCCTTTTAATACAGAGGACAAATGGAAAATATGAACAAATCTGTAAGAATTACAAGGTGGTCTAATATCTAATATTTTAATAAACTACTACCAGAAACCTCTGTCTCAGAAAAGATATCTTACTAACATGCAAAAACCATTATAATGAATGTCTGTTGTGGGTTGCTTAGAGGGAGGATGCATTTGAATACTTAAAATATTAAGTCGACTCAGAATAACTGATGTTTTAGGGTTCCACTAAGTGAGTCTGAAATGTTTCAGAGCTCGGTGAAAGCTTTACCTCTCAGGTTTCAGCTTTGTAAAGAATAAGGACTTGTGTAGGCTCCTTACATCATAGTTTTGTAGAGGGTCAATTGTGTCTTGGTAGAATTTTCTCAGGCTAATGCATGTGAATCAGCTTCATCTGATCTTCCATGGTAGTTTCAGGGTCTGTGGAGAGTTCACATGATGGATGGACCACTCCATACCTTTAGGAAACCATCCTTACAGGGTTGACAAGAATTGCCTGCCAGGTACTCGTCAGAAATATAGTTATAATTAAATATTAATTAGGCTGCACTTTGGCCCACTTCCTTGTTGCTGAAAGTCAGGCAGCACTAGATACTGACCATCTGCATCTCCATTGTTTCCATTGATAGGATTTCTGACATTAGGATTTTAAGGCTGTTTAAGAATTGATTTGCATACTCATGGTTCCTGTAGACAGGATCTGTGACATTTTGTTTAAGAGTTGCATGAGATGTTTTTCAGACCCTGAATTCCAACAACCAGTTTGAAGATCCTCACAGAAGAACAGGACCAGCATGAAAATACAGCTTCTTCATTTTCCTGTCTTCAAGAAAATGACTTCACCTTGTGCTGTCTGACCAATCAAGGGTCTCCACACTTTAGCCCACTCCAAAACCCTTAAAAACCCTACCCCTAAACTCCTCAGGTACATGGATTTGAGGTTTTCTCTTATCTCCTCTTTCAGTGACCCTACGGCTACAACTTGGTGTCTTGGCTTTGTGACTTGCTGTGTGCATCAGGCAACGAACCTAGTATGGTTACATTTACTCAACTAATATAAGGAAGGCGGCATGGGGAAAATGTTTGTTGACTTGGTCATCTGCCTTTGTTATTATCTGCACCAGAATTAAGAGCCATAGTTTTATGGGAGACAGTGAGTTCTGAAACCAGTTGGGCCCTAGCATCTCTGTTGCTGTTTCTGGGCATGAAACTGAGCCTGGGTTCTGGAGAACTCTTCGGGAAGGAAATGGAGGGTGAAGAAGCCCCTTATGATCCAGGAAGTTGTGAACAGCACATGCTTGTCTTCTGATTTCTTCCTTTCCCTTTTACCCTTTAAGCATTGTTATCATTGTTCTTGACTAATCAGATACTGAAAAGAGTATTAACATGAAAATCATTGATACAATGTGTTATCCTTCCAGAGGGGTATGCATTTTAAAAGAAGGTTGGCAGAGAAAGAAAACGTGCTTAACACAAAGCAATGACTTTCAGTCCTCAGAGAGATATTTTAGTCAGTAGAAAATACTAATGCCCACCTACCCAAATAATGCCCTAGACTTGCTTTAAAAAGGCAATATTCCTAATGTACAGATTACAAAGAAACAGATATCCTCTAACAATATCACTAAGCTCTTATGGTAAATTTCTTTCCTGGAACTGACATTTACTAGCTGTGTGTTGTTGAAGGAGACACTTAGTCACCCTGAGCCCCAGTTTCCTGATCTTCAAATGAGAATCATTTTTACCCTACAGAGTTATTCTGAGGGTCAAATGAAATTCTAGCTTACAAAGTTTTACATTGCCAAGCAAGGCTTGGTTGTGAGGAATACGAGCATTCGGCAAATGGAAAGGTTGCTATAGGGATTGAGCCATGGAAATTAACATTCTGGGAACAGCAGGACTACTGTACTCTATATTGAGTTTATAACTTATCATTCACAAACTGCCACAATGTGAATTAATTATAGAATTCAGTTGTGTGTTCTTATTTTGGAGATCTGAGTTATGGATTTCTACAGAGTCAATGTGACTATGGTAATTTCCCAAGACAGTCTTCACTGGAGCATGTCATGAATGATGCTGAGAAAGTAGCAGCATTAACCTTGGGCCTGTTTCAGTCTCCATCTTTCTAGATCTGTGTAGATATCAGTCGTACAGGGGAGCTTGGGAATATCACCATATACAGATATGATATGGAAGAGTCTGGTAAGGTATTGACTGAGCTACCAGTGATGACCCTAAATGAGTCACTGGGCCACCAAGGGAAGGGGTGCCTGTGTTTCCCACATCAATATCATTGATATAGACTTCTTGGATACATATGTTAGATCGTCTCTATTTCCTTAGTTTCAGTGGGATGTTTGGCAGGGCTGTATTGTGCCCACTTCCTTTCCACCGTGTAGACCCTGAATGACCTTTGTTGAAATAGTGCTTTGGGGGACATGATTCAGTCTTCACCCATTACTCCAAACATTTCTCAGTGGAAGTTTTATTTTTGTATCTCCCCAGCATCATTTTTGCCACGGATGTCCATTCTGGTATATAATAATCATGGTTTTTGTTGCAAGCAACAGAAACCAATTTTGGCTAAGGGATTTTTTGCAAGGATGTCAGTGGGAAGGGTATAGAGCCAGGACTGCCTGGACCCAAAAGTGGCAGATACAGGCAGACACCTGTCACAAAACTGGTCTATTTGAGGATGCCACTGGTAGTGTTATTGCCCTTGGAAAATGAATTAATTTGAAACCATTGTGACTAATCTCTAATCTCATCCATTTTTGTCAGTCTTTGAAGATGTGAAGTCCTGGCAGGGCATCCAGCTGCCTGCACAGAGGCAATATGCTATATCCTAGCAGGACAAGGAGGGGCAGGGGTTTTGGGATCAGATGAACTAACCTTTACAATCTGGTCTCATCACTTCCAAACTTTGTAACCTTGAGCAAGCCCTTCACCTCACAGAATCTCAGTTCCCAATCCCATTCGATTGTTGTCAGAATTTAATGAGAAAATCAATGAAAACTCCTAGTACAAAGCCTAACACATAGTAGGCACTCCATAGGTGGAATTATCACTGTTAGCTCAAAAAGTGAAGTATTTTCCAGAGACCCACAGGAGTTTCCAAATCCTCATATCAAGAATATTCCCACAGACACCTGTTTTTCTCCACATTTTTCTATTAATACCTATCATTAAAATTTTATCTCTTATTGGATGATTGCATCTCATAGTAAAATTAATCACTCTGATCAAAATGGTGAAAAGAAAGCAACATTGAGTTAAAGAGATTTGACTGATTATGCAGCATTCACTTACTTGGGCCCATAGACCTTGTGTTTGAAACACAAAGGCCCCAGCCAAATTCCAAATTATTTTACATTAATTCCTTTGGCTTGGAATAAATTATTAATCATCATGTCACTTAAATATGTGAGTCCTGTGAGTATAGTCTGCATTGGGTACAGAAATGTGTAAGACAACTTCAAACACTCTAACCTACAGCTACACTGGACAAAGACTCTGTCGTTTTAAACTCCTTTTAAATTCTGGACTCAGAATTTTATGGCTTACTCCTGAATACGTTTGAATATTTCTAAATCAAGCTGAATATTCCAAAATATCATGGCAATAAAATGCTGTTCTTTTTTATTTGATATATGTATATATTGTAAAATTATTACCACAATCAAGTTAGTTAACTTACCCATCACCTTACATAGTTAACTTTTGTGTGTGTGTTTGTGGTGAGAATATTTAAGACCTACTCTGTTAGCAAATTTCAAGTAGACAATACAGTGTTGTTTGCTACTGTACATTAGATCCCCAGAACAGAAATAAGCTATTCTGCTTATACATACATATGTATACATACACATGTATGTACACACACACATATACACATACACACACACACACATAAGGTATAGCTAGTTTGAGTGCTGGAATATTGTATTTCTCAGTAATTGTAGGGTAAGAAAATCAAAGCCCATGGGATCAAGGAAAACAGATTCTGAGGCTCACAGTTGATACCATTGCTCATCAAATTTGATTTTGTCATTAGTTTTATCCATGACACTTTACAATCCCATGAGATGTCCGTCTACTGACATATCCTGCCCCACCTTTTGATGACAAATTTTCTCTTTCCTGGACGCTTGTATGAATGGATGATACTAAAAACTGAATTGGGGGTAAGTGAGGTAGTATGAAGATAGACTTTAATAGCGTACCATAGAACATAACAGTAGTTTCATCTGCTTTGTTTAACCATTACTTAACCAATCACTCAAAAATAATTTATAGATTATTTACTTTGGGTCAGACAGTGCTTGTTTCAGGTAGTAGAAAAAGGTTGTAGTATACAAAGGTTTTGGTCATGCACCTCTATCAGTAAAAATGATTTTTGCTTTCACCCCTAATATATGCTATTTATATATTATAAACAGTACTATAGTATATATATATATATATAATGTGTATATATATATATATATATTTCAATGTTTGCAAAAGTTGACAATAAAAAGTAAGATAAAAATAGATGTTAATGTCAGTTTTTCTGTTTCTTTTCACATCTGGCCCAGTAGCTCAGCTTGGCCATGCACTGTGATGCTTACACTTTATTTTGAAGACCACTGGTCCAAAGAGATTGGATGGCTCTTGACAGGTAATAGAGGTAGACTTTTGGACAATAGCCAGCTTTCCAAGGGAGGTTATGATCTCAAACAAGGAACAGTCTTGATCTGTGAAGTGTCTAAACCACATCTGGGTAAGCTTGAAGCAAAACCAGTTTTCCACCCCCAGACTCTTACCAAGTGTTTACACACTGGCTCCACATTGTGCTGAGTGTGAAAGATAGTGCAGTGAGGAGGGGTTTGTCATAAACATAGATGTGAATACAGGGGTATTAAGGGGAGTTTGGAACTTGGAACTCAATTTCAAACAAATAAATGGCCACTATTGTTCAATATTACAAAAGGTAGGAGTCATGCTACAAGAGTGCAAAAGGACAGAATCCATCATAAATGTTAAAGTCTTTCACGTAATTGAGAGCAAGGAGGATTGGAAGCATGGGTAGGATGTTGAGAAAGGGCCATTGAAACGGGAGAGTTCCCTGGTTGTCCTTGTAGTATGTGCAACAGGGTTGTGGCTTGCCTATTCGATCACTGCCGCTGCTGCTCAAAGCCCTGATGGGAGTGGGAGCATGCAGGTGGGTAGGTGCAGGAACCAGGGCAAGCACTTTTGGGCTCTGGCCCCACAGCAGCATCTAGGGGTGGGTGTCTGCAACTCCGAAAGCCCAAGTGGGCACATGTTACAGTGTGCTCTTTTAGCCTTGCAATCGCAGATGGCTTAAGTGTTAACCAGCTCAATGGACCCTCTGCCTTTTCACAAGGGCAGAGGGCCAGTATGACAGCTTTCTGTATCCCAAGCTCCTACCCAGTGTTCAAGAAGAATCAGGTCACACAAGGACTTGAAGGATGAATGCAGGGTTTTAGTGAGTGATGGAGGTGACTCTCAGCAGGACGAATGGGGAGCTGGAAGTGGAGTGGAGAGGAAAGATAATCTTCTTCTGGAGTTCTAGCTGTCCAGTGCCTGAACTCCTCTCTGACTGCCTCCAGCCTGACTCCTCTTGGTGTTCAGATGTTCCTTCTCTTGTCTCTTTCTCTGCTGTGCCATGCTGCCATTTGTCCCCTTGTCTGCTCATCTGCTCTTGTCTCCTTCTGGAGCCTGGGGTTCAGGGTTTATATGGGTACAGGATAGGGGGTGTGGCAGGTCAAAAGGCAACTTTCTGGGTGCTAAAAACAGGAATGCCTATTCTCAGGGCCATGGTTATCCAGGCTTGAGGGTGGGGTCTTTGCCAGGGAACCACCCTCTTCTATCAAGTATTTCCCTGTCTCCTGTCTGTATCACCATGGAGAAAAGCAGGTCTCAGATGAAATGTTTGGAGAGGAAGACAGGGCTCCCCTCAATTCCACATGTTAAAGTATCAGGCACAGATGTGGCCACAAGAGGTTCCACATTTGAACTCGTTATAAGAGAGGAGATGTATGACAGATTCCCTTCTTCCTCTATTCAAGCTCTGCTCCTCGCACTTCACCATCCAAGTGTTTCATTAAAGAGGCTGTAGCTATTTTCGCCTTCAGCACAGGGAGGAGCTGATCTGTAAAGTTCCTGACAGTTTCTTGAGTCTTTCCTGGAGCAATATTTCTGTATTTGGGGTTGGGGATATGTCTGTAAATGACCAGATGATGTTTACTGGGGATAGGTGCCATGATGTTTGGAAAAGAGGCAAGGATGGACATAGAGTTCTGGGGACTGATCAACAGCTTGCTCCCAGGAAGAAAAAAAAATGAGAAAAGTGCCACTTTCATTTTGTTTGCCTTATTCTTTTGGTGCATGTTTTCTGTTTCTGATCTACATGTGGACCTCTGTTTCATTATCTATATGGCTCCTCCATTTTGATTGATTCAGAGGTCACTGCAGACTGCTTTACTCTATTCATCTCCCCAAATAGGATTCCTGTGTTATTTACATTTTATCAAATCTTAAAACTAAAAGTTGTCCAAAATGATGTTAATCTTTCATTGATATTTGAACTGCCAGATCATGATACCAGTTGGTAGAGTCACATTTAAGTTAAAAGTGTAAAATATGTCATAAAATATCCCTGTGGTAATCCTATTAAAAAACTGAATCACCATAGCTAATAGATTAATCATATTAAAACATAACCTTTGTTTTACCTGGAAAAAAGAGGGACATAATTAGATATTACATATAATTAAACTATATAACAAATATCAAGGCATCAGTGGCCAAATGATATATTGAAAGACTATAGGAGAGAAAGTCAAGAGACCCAAATTTCTGATCTTGTTCTTTATTAAGCTATAAAATGTTTAGTCATTTATAATACAGTTTTCTTGCCTATAAAATTAGATACATGAACTAATACAATTTTCTTGCCTATAAAATCAGGTACTGAACTAGAGTGTGAGAAGCTTTTTCAAGCATTAGTATTCTATAATTCTATATTGTAATGGTGTAGCTTATATATTCTTGATATAAAATATTGTAATTCCCAATTTTCCAGGGGGAGAAAAAACAAATGAGCAGTGGCTCAGCTGAAAATTAGTATTCACAAAAGCAGAAATATCTGAAGGCAAGCTCCAATAGTTCCCCACCACCCCACCCCTGGAATAATAGCAGCTTTCTTTTCCTTGCATCTAGTCTGCTAAACCACCAGTTCTATAGTAAGGGTAATTAGAAGGAGATATGTTTGCAAGAGAGTGCTGGGAAACATCCAGAAAATGTTTATTCCAAGGAAAAACAGAAACTCATGCAAATTAACAAGACTGTTGACTTTGAAAATAGCATATTATTAATTCAGAGAGTACGTACTTAGCTTATAATAACTTAATAGTTTCAGAAAAGGAAAGGATGTTGCTTGTTAAGATATATCATTATTTCGGGAGGTGTGTTTTCAGAAATGCTCACAAGAAGGACGAGTTGAAACGAGTTTATCCACTTGTTTCAGCCCAGAGGGCTGTTTGGATAAATTCAGAATTCAACAGGTTCTTACACGTTAGCTCAAAAACATTTGTTTGGGTAGGTTTGAAATAACTTTTAAAAGGCCACAGTTTGGGCACCTTATTTTTTTCTCTCCAGTTAAAGTCAATTGCAGAAGTTCTCTTTTACTTCTTTCTCTTGTCCTTTGATTTTTAGACTGCATTTCAAATGGTTATTGGCTCTATGAAAAACCATTAAATTTTTGGCTTATTCTCAAACATATGAGCCCCAGGTTGGAAATAACTCCCTTGTTTCAGAAAAGTAGATGCTATTGTTTCTAAATGATCCTTTTTCACTAAAGAACAGACTATAAAGAATGATTGTCTTTCTTTTTCCACTGGTAAGTTATATGGAAATACAATTCTAAATTCAGCATTTTAAAAAAATATGATTTTCAAAGAATTACACATGACATTTTAAGGCCAGCAACAAGTTTAACCTTTAGAACAAATAAAACAACATGAACAATAAGCATGTAATTTCAGAATGGAACACATTGCTTTCTGGCAGCACTGCTAACAATTGGCTACTGTAGGTTGTGCAATCCTTCCAGTAATATGATTTCTATATATGTTGGGTCTGTTACAGTTAAAGGCTATCATCCGGGAATGTTAGACATTTCTGGTAATTTTTCACTATTATCCATCTTCTTTGGTAACAGAATAAACAATTAGTTTAAAAATGTGTACCAATATTTTACAAGTAATCTAGTATCCTATACCAATTGATTAATATATTTGGAATGATTCAAAAAGAAATGGACAATTTCTTAGAAAAAGCAAGTTAAGAAAAGCAATTTCCTAAGTCATTAAAGAAGAACTAGGATGTGGCACAGGAGGGAGATTGTGAATTCCACAGGTTAACTTATTTTGGAAATTGTAGGCAGACTCCTTAGAGGATGTGTAGGTAGCACTTTAGAAGGCCGAGGTGGGCAGATAGCTTGAGCCCAGGAGTTCAAGACCAGCCTGGGCAAAATGGTGAAACTCCATCTCTACTAAAAATACAAAAAATTAGCTGGGCCTGGTGACTTGCACCTGTAGTCCCAGCTACTTGGGGTGGGGGTGGGTGGCGGTACTGAGGCGGGAAGATTGCTTGAGGCAGGGAGTTTGAGACTGCAGTGAGCTCTGACTGTGCCACCTCATTCCAACCTGGGTGATGAAGGGAGACCCTGTCTTAAAACATAAACAAATAAATAAAATAAAAACTTCACTTTTGGTGAATTTTTTTTTCACAATTTGAATACACAGGACCCAGGATAAAATATATTGACATTTTACATTGTAGTGAAAGAAACACCTGATCTGATCCAAGGCTGAAACAAATCTAAGATATTACAATGTTTTTTATACATTACAAGTTAATAATACAAACATTAAATACTTATTATAGGCTATGAACTGTTTACATTATTTACATATTAGTATATTTAATACAATACACCCATAAGGTGAGTCCTATTAGTACCATATGTTAAAGACACTGGACATGAAGCGGAAGTGACTTGCCCAGGGTCACACATTTGGACGTGGTACTTTTGGATTGAGCCCAGACAGGGCTGAGCTCAGGGTCCCAGTACTCAACACAACCTCTCTGGAGTCATAGAACCTGAAAGGCAAATTAAAACTCATCAAGTCCAGCCATCTACTTTTATAGATGAAGAAACCAAGGCTCAGAGAGCTGAAAAAATGTTAGCCTCAAGCCAGGAAGTAAATCTTGGTTTCAAGGATTCCACTTGAGAACTCTCAACTTTGTTTATTTTCTTGGAAAAGCAAAGAACCTCATAAGGCCTTTAAACATTTATAATTAGATCGTTCCTTCTCTTCTTCTGTCTAAACAGTCAGTTGAAGAAAAACTAGCTGGAATTGTCATTGCCCACTTAGAGGAAGATGGGGTATGTGCCATTAGCCAACTGACCCAGGAAGCAGCTGAAGCTCAGCCAAAAACAAAACTCACACATTTCAAGCAAAGTTCTCCTTTTCTCTAAATTCATTTTCCTTCTAGACTACATTTCCTGTAAGAAGTTTGCCTTCAACTATTTTTTTGGAATAAACAGCACAACTTTGTTTTATCCTTTCTCTATATTGCTTTAGGAAAATGGAAAAGGACTAGATTGCTGGAATAGTGTCTTCCTCATGGTGCTGTCATAACCTTTTTTTTCTTGCTTGAGGAAATCACTTCCATCAGGAGAGGGCAAGGGTAGGAAGAAGAGAAAGTAAAACATCTTCTATGCTTTCATGAAAGCCTTGAAATAGAATGTTAAAACTACTGGGTAAGAGCAAAGTACTAACATGCTTCATGCTTTTGGATTCTGTGATAAGAGGGAAGGCTAATGTTCATGTACACAGTATACTCCCCTGAAATTCACAAGCATTCCATGGAAAATTGAAATATCATGAATAAATTGCAATCACAAGTATGAGAAGTTGTTCATTACAAGCTACAGCACAGATAAAATAAGCTTTGATATTGTGTGTGCCCCATTTCTGTAGACGTAACCTCCTTGCTTTCCTCCCACTGAAGTGAACATATTGAAATGCAAATGCTTAAGAGCCATGTTATTATAGAGTGACTATGCTGACATGCTGACCTCAAACTTCCAGCCTCCAGAGCTGACAGAAAGGAGTAGTTCTCATTTAAGCTACCCAGCCCTACAGTAATTTTTATGGCAGCCTGAACTAATACAGAGATACCAGCATTGAAGGAATTGTTAATGGACAAGGGGATTAATTAAGAGCCTAGCCCTCTTGCCTCACGGTGGGGAAGTATTAAAGGTCTGTTTAGTTGCAGAACTCAATTTAGAATCATCTGGAGTTTTATTGTGCAGCTCCACTTTTCTCTGCCCAATGGTACTCTCTTAACCTTCCTACAGGTATTTATTCTAAGGGTACTTCCCAACAAACTTTATTGGGGTTCAGAACACAATACCCCAAAGTACAGCACTTGCCTGCTGAGTACTTTGGACTGAAGGAGCCTGTAAGGGCTTCAGAAACAAGAAGTTCTCCCTGAGTTTCTCCTACTCTCCTTTCTCCTTTTCCCATTTCTCCCCCACAGCAGGTCATAGAAACCAGAACTCCTCTCCCCGCAAGTAAGCCATAAAACCTAGAAAGGACTCTAAGCCAAGAGATTGTTCTATCTATGATTTGTCCAACAACCATGTTGTATATCACAGTGAGAATTCTAAAATAGATTCCTTCCCTTAGTTGTGTGACTCTATTACTCATTCATTACAGATTACGTCAAATCACAGTTTGTCATTTCCATACCCATGGATGTACTCAGAAGAATTATTTTCATATTTGATATAGAGATACTATGTGTTGTGTACAAAAATCACCATGAATGGTCTTTCTGAGAAAATAGTTTAAGGACCTCAGAGGCACCCACTTTGAAATAAATGCTGGGTAAGATTGGAATATTTTATACAATATTGCCAGTCCTCATTTCATAGCTTTTTATTTAGATTGATAGAATTTGGCCAAAGTGGCCACCACCATGGTAGATTCATAAGCAAGGCATCTCTATAGCAGGTCTTACAAACTGGACACCATTATGCTCCACAAAGTCTCTTCTCAGTCCTTGACATGATAATACTTTTGAAATTGCAGTTTAAGTAGCTAATATCACACACATGCAAATCATATTAGACATTTAGCATATTTGAGGGGAAATGAATACTTAAAATATTAATTTTAGCACAACTGTGGTCACTGGCAGATAATGTTCCCAAGTTTTTAGGTGCCTGGAGTTCTCCTGGAATCCTCCTAACTAACAAAATGTTTTTGCCACCTGTTTTCTACATCAAATTTGATGTTTTTGTGTAAAAGACATGGGTTATTTCTGGTAGGAATAAAGCGACATACATATTTTACAAAAATACCATGTAAATTCTATATCTTACCTCCTATATTATTGATTACACTGTCGTCAAACACACCCACTTTACCAGAGAAAGAATTAACAGGGTAAAAAAGGGGAGATGCTCTTTTCAGTACAGAAAATCCGGAAATTTCAGTTAATTCAAAGCTTTACAAACATGTTACTGGATTGTCAAATATTCTATATTTGGCTCTTGCTCTTGAAAATAAGGAGTTCCTTTGAAATACTGTAGAATTGAGGATCCTGTCCAGCTTCAATTACCTTCAAATTTTGTATTTCCAACTTGTAAATAATTTTTGGATGAAATCTGCAGCCATTGGCTGGATGTGTCTCTTCATCAGTTCACATGAATAAACCTAATAACAGAACTAGACGTTAAACTTCTGTATACATCAGTTTCCCTGATTGTAAAAGATTTAAGCTAATATTTGATATATGTAATAATATATATGAAAATGTTTTGGAAAGTGTATACAGTGGTCCACAAAAGTAAATGATTATATTCTGTGTTCAATTGTTGCTGATATTCTCAAAGTAAAGTATCAATGACGTGGTGCTCCTTGGGCTTATTTTAGTAAAGCTGAAGAGGGGGGACTGAGGAAAAAAGATGTTTCTGTTTGCTTCTTAACAAAGCCATTAATGCATGACTGTAGCTTTTTAATGGATTTTGATCTTGAATTTGGGGTCCATTTTGTTACCTTTGCTTATTCTATGGCTGTAATAATTTATTGAGTTTTTTGGGGGTCCTACTACTTAATGTAGAAACAATTTTTTGGACAGTAGTGAAAATAAAGACAAGAAAATGGAACCCTTTTTTTAATATATAAAACAAACGTCGTTTGAGTTCAAAGTACTGTTGTGGATATGGGAAGAAGTCTTCAGATGAAAGCATTCGATCAGAAAGACAGTGTCCTATTTTTGTTCAAAGCACCTCAGGCGGTCTTACCTGTCAAAATGATAAACTTATTTATTGCCTTCTAAGGACACAAATTTGAGCAAGCTCAAATTGTTCCTTCAAGTACTCCTATTACAGTTGTAGTTTTGTTAGTAATATTAAATTCAGCCAGAAGCTTTTTTTACCCCACAGGGGAATACATACTTATTTGAGCTTTTAAAAGTTACATTTTTTATTCTTGACTGAGGAACATGCTAAAAGGGTTAAATACTTTTTATTTCCAAAGTGCTATACAACTATTATCCTGGACTCATAATATCTATACAAACAGGCTTGTGTTTCTTGTCAGCACCACCTTTAGGTCTCAAAGGACCAAAAGGGGTTAAGTGATTGTAAAGTGAGTTGCAGAGTCGCCTATCATCCTGCATTTAACCCAGTGCTCCATGGTCGATTTTGCCTTTTTGCATGCAGACATACATGCTCATTTGCTTCAGAGACATTTCAGGGGCTTCACTTCTCCAGGCAGGCAGGCTCATGATCTGGTTCAAATGAACACATTGCTATTACTGGTTGGGAGAAGACTCGGCATTCCATTTACTCTGAAATCATTTGAAAAGTTAGCCTTTCATATGTCAGGTGAGAAATTTTGCATAATTAATATATTTAAGAACCATTTAGAGAGGACTTTAAGCATAATTGTAAGAAGAGTCATTTTGTGAAATGAAAATTGTCACCAATCTGAGTAGCAATTATAAATCCTTAAAATATGTCCCAGGAACAATAGAGGGAAAGGAGGGTATGATGACCAATCTTCCAATGAGTCCCATGAAAAGACCGTGCTTTGATTTTTGTTTGGTTTGTTAGGGAATATAGGAAAGGATAAAAAACTATGGCCAGCATTTATTAAGCGCCTATACCATTTGGGGCATTTTACAAAGTCCTTTATGTAAGTTAATTATATAAATTATTCTTTATAACTTCTTGATATTTTGATTAGTTTTAAGATAGAGTAACTGACTCGGAGAGGTTATGCAACAGTGAGAATTGCTTTGCAATTCGACATACTTTGATTTGAATCCTGTCTCTGGGCCTCCAATCTAGAGGCAACAATGCCTTTGGAATCAATAGGCAGAAAGGGCAAGGGAGAGAAAGAGAGCTAAATTCTGTTCAAGGATGAAGAGTATAACAGGAATATTCTAAATCTATCTAATGCAAGCCTATTGTACTAGTGCAAGCCTAGTTCCCAAACAAAATTGTAGGTGCCCGAAAACGAGTTAAAATTAAGCCAAGTTCAAAATCCAGCCCAAAGCTGATAAGCTGGAGGATTTGATTTGTGAGTATGGCTGGGTAAGACTGGGTGTGGCTGTCATCTCTACGTTAGGTCTCTGATCCACTATGTATGTGTAAATTATACGATCTACTCTTGTACTGGGGATTACATGGTTCCCTGGGCACACAGATAGGAGTAGAAAGGTAAGGACAGGAGTTTTGTGTTTGAGCCTAGAAGGCATCCTTTATAGCTCTGTTTATCAGCATTTTAGATGGCACTGCTCAGCTCCTGACATTTGAACCAGTGAAGATCATTGGGTTTCCTGTTCTGGATTCTAACCCGTAGAGCAATCTTTTTGTGGGATTTGTTTCTTTAAATGTTTATTTCTCTCTTGCTACCTAAACCTGACACAGAACTCAGCTTTGGCCTCTGCCACCTTGACTGCTTTTAGTTCTCAGCTCCTGGAGTGGTGTCTTTCCTCACTGGTTCCCTTGTATTGGCTGTGTTTGGACTCACCTCCGTTCTGTGTTTTCCCTGACTTACAGTGTGTCACATCCACCTCTGCTTGGCTCCACTACCTTCCTCTGGAGTAGGTCTTTGTGTTTTGTTTTGTTTTCATGAGTAGCTCCTTGCTGCCCCCTCCTGGCTCAAATTGTAATCAAGGCTTCGTTTTGCAAACCAAAGTTGAGAGCCAAACCTTGCCATTAGATAAACTGAACTCGGTCTCAGTCTCATAGTTTTGCTACTTGGGGGAAAGAGAAGATAATTCTTCTCTCTCTCTCTCTGTCTCTCTCTCTGTTATACACTTTCTTCTTAGACCCATAGCAATAAGAGCATTTTATGTGGCTTTTTTTTAAAACATAAAATGCTATCTTTATTAATATAGTATACAAGCCTAATATTGAAAATTTGGAAAACAACGAAAGGCATAGAGAGAGCAAATATCATCTGTAATTCAGCTGTAATAGGTACTCACCATGTACATGATGACGTTTCCTGTCTATTTTTTTTTTTTTTTTTCCCAGAGTCTTGCTCTGTTGCCCAGGCTGGAGTGCACTGGCGCAATCTTAGCTCACTGCAACCTCCACCTCCCGGATTCAAGCAATTCTCCTGCCTTGGCCTCCCGAGTAGCTGGAATTGCAGGCGCCTGCCACCATGCCTGCATAATTTTTTTAGTTTTAGTAGAGACGGGGTTTCACCATGTTGGCCAGCATGATCTTGATCTCTTGACCTCGTGATCCACCTGCCTCAGCCTCCCAAAGTGCTGCCATTATAGGCATGAGCCACCGAACCCAGTCCTGTATATGTTTTCTATGTGACTCTTTATGCTTGATTTCATAGTCTGCTCTTCCTCTTAGCAATATGTCATTAACTATTTCAGTCCTTTTAAGTACTCAGAGCCTTTTTTTGCAGGCATTCATACTCATCACTTTTTGGGGGGCTCAAATTACATTATATAAGATTATATAAACTTCAATTATTTAAGATTTAAGCTTCTGCTAGCTGGATTTTGGACATATGAACAGCATATTCTTCTGTATTCTCCCCATACTATGCAATATTGGGCTCTTATGCTGTGACGCTCAATAAATGTGGCTGACTGGCCGTTCCAAGTTCATGATGTGTTTTCCAAAATGGCGATAAAAATGGTAATGAAATGTTAAGTTATTCTCAGCTACTAAATTCCTAGTACCAGGGACATCATAAATTATCATTTTGATGATCAAAAAACTATTTAACCATAAATTTCAACTAAGTCACAATAACGTATGAATCTCTCTCCAGCCCCCTTTTCCCCATATGTTTCCAAAGTATATGCATCATGATTGAATTACCTCACAATTAATTAGAGCTTAAGAGAAAAGTACAATATATGTGAATGAAGTTTGGGGAAGTAACTAAATATAGAAGAATTATTCTAATATGAAGGGCATTCGGGGGAGCATTTACCCTCCGATACCCTTATTGCCGATAATTTGTCTGTCCATTTTGCTTGCTGTCTGGTCATAGTGAAGATAATTTATAGGTATACTTTTCTGTGAGCTAGAAAGCATTAAATAGGTTCAAAATCAATGCTGCATAACAAAGGGATGCTCAAAATTACCAGCCCTGATGTTATGTATATTTCTTGCTAATACTTCTAATTTATAGAAGCTGATGAGGTCCAATAATCCCTCAAAACTTGAAGGAGAAGCTTTGGACAGTTCTGTTCTCAGCTAATGCAGGGCTCTGGCTTGATGTGGGAGGGGCCTCTCCACTTTCTTCTCTTGGTTAAATACAAGAAACAAAATGTTAAATCAACGATGACTGGACTGAAGAAAACACTGAATTTATGTTAACTTTTCTACATTTAAATACTTACATGAACTTGTTCACATTTAAAAAGCAGAGTACGTAAACATGTTTTTTTTTTTCTAATCGGCAAACTTTATTGTTTAAAGCAGTTTTAGGTTTGCAGCAAAACTGAGTGGAAAGTACAGATTTCCCACATACTCCCCATCCCCACACACATAGAACCTCCCGTTATCAATATTCTGCACCAAAAGTAGTACACTTAGTGCAATTCACGAACATACATTGGCACATCATCACCTGGAGTCGGTAGTTTACATTAACGTTTGCTTTTGGTGTTGTACATTCTATGGGTTTTGATGAATATATAATGACATATAGCCATCCTGTAATATCATACAGAATAGTTTCACTGCCCTAAAAATCCTCTGTGCACTGCCTATTTATGCCTCTCTCCCCCTAATCTCAGGCAACCATTAATCTTTTTACTGTTTCCATAGGCGTGCCTTTTCCAGGTGTCATATAGTGCGATCATACAATGCATAGTCTTTTTAGACTCACTTCTTTCACTTAGCTATATGCATGTAAGATTCTTCCATGTCTTTTCATGGCATGCTGACTCATTTCTTTTTATCACAGATTAATATTCTATTGTCTGGATGCACCTTGGCTTATTTATTCACTACTACTGAAGGGCATCTTGGTTGCTTCCAAGTTTTGGCTATTATAAATAAAACATTTGGTATAAACATTTGTTTGCATGTTTTTGTATGGGCATAAGTTTTCAATTAATTTGGGTAAAAACCAAGGAGTACAATTGTTAGGTCACATGGTAAGAGTAGGTTTAGTTTTGTAAAATCTGTCAAAGTGTCTTCCAAAGTGGTTGTACCATTTTGCATTTCCACCAGAAATGAATGAGTATTCCTATTTCTCCACATCCTCAGCAGCATTCGGTGTTTTAGATCTTGGCCATTCTAATGTGTTGTGCTATCTCCTTGTTGTTTTAACTTAAAATTCCCCAGTGATATCTGACCTTGAACATCTTCTCATATGCTTACTGGCTATCTGTATATCTTTGTGGTGAGGTATCTGTTTAGGGTTTTGAGCCCATTTAAAAAATTGAGTTGTTCATTTTCTTATTGTTGAGTTTGTTTTCACATTTTCAGTTGTTTTTATATTTTGTACAACAGTCCTTAGTCAGATGTGTCTTTTGCAAATATATTCTCCCGGTCTGCGGCTTGTCTTCTCATTTTCTTGAAGAGCATGCTTTTAAAAGACAGTTTTCTTTTAACTTTATGCCCTACAGATGACCAAAGCAGAAAGTTCCTCTTAACATAGTTAGACAATAACTGTTTAATCAGATAAATTGAATAAATTACATTTGCCTAACTATTCCTGCTTCTAAATCAAGAAATTTAAAATGCACTATGGTCTATGGACACGTAGTATCTAGCTCTGCCTTCCTTAAATGTTAAGTGGCTATGACCTTGCAAGAAAGAATACAGCAAAGAGACTTCTGTTTCTCTAACCTTATGCCTTATGCTTCTGAATGCACTGCTTTTCTGAACACTATTTCCTGTTCAGGAATATTCCTGTCCAAGAAGACAAAGGGCTTTTTTTTTTTTTTTTTTTTTTTTTTTTTTTTTTTTTT
>NC_045444.1:32691613-32718166 GCF_002776525.5 Piliocolobus tephrosceles | reverse complement strand
TTTTTTTTTTTTTTTTTTTTTTTTTTTTTTTTTTTTTTTATCCTAAAGAGGACTACCATGACACAGCCTAAGCAAACTGAGATTAAAGATGAAAAAATATGGTATTATATTTCCATTGGTATTATATTTCCATTCTCTATCCAACATTCTCAAATATCTTACAAACGTTGGTAAAAATAATTTTGTGTGATATTCTCTATAGGGCAAAACATTAAAAAAGAAATGTTCACTCTGTTCATTCTCTCTACCATGTAAAATATTCTCAAAAAAGAAAGAGCTTCACAAATTTCTTTAAAAGTGCTGTTTGTGTTATTTTTCTTTTTCTCCTTTCCACATTTTCTTAAGTATTTTTTGAGTGTAACTGAAAGTTATATTCAGTGTTTGAATTCCATGTAATTCTTTGTGTCTTCTCTGCCTGGTCATGATAGAGAATAGAGAGGATAATAAGATTCTAATTTTATAAAAGCTATATGTGAAAGTTAATTAGAGATACTGAGTGCATTGTGCTGTTATGTAATTTCCCCTTTCTACTGTATTTTGTATAGGTATACTCATAATTTCAGAAGTATTCAGACAATTTTAGATGAAATCAATCAGGTACTTAGGCAATCAGATCATTTCAGTAATAAGTACACACACACATGGGCACACATACAATATCCTTTTTGATTACTCAGTGCTATAGAAGTGTTTTATTATTATGCACATAGGCATAGTCTCTCTCTCTTCCCACCCCCTTTCTTCTCTTCTCCTGATATCCCTGTCCCTTGAAATGCACAGGAAGAAACAGAACTCTATGATAAAAAAATTGTAGAGAACTATGACCTCTCTTGGCAAACACAACTCTCCACAAGAGAGTTGTCTATTTTTTCCATTTCATCTTTTTTTTTATGATAAACATAACAATCTTTACTCTCTCAGTAGAAAGAGATATTATAGGAGTGAACAAGCTCATAATGGAAGTGGACTTTGTGCTTCTCCTAAGGGAAAGATTAGATAGGTTCAGAACCCTGCATGATTACAATAATTTGAGAAGAGCTGTTCTTGTTAACTACTTTATTTAAGGACATGTTAGAACTAGAACTCCAAGCTCCTCAACCTGTCAGTAATTAGATGTGCTAGAAAATTCTTCTATACTCCTAGTGCCTTCAGTATGTTTAAATTGGGTGAAGTCACAGTTATTAACATGATAGGCAATGACATCATTGGCTCCTTAGGCTACCTTTCTCCCTAAACATGGCTGCACAGGAGAATGATTTTGGATAGCTGCATCAGATATTGCTGCATTTTGTGGATCTGGATAACATAGAAGCTTCCTCTTCCTCTTCTTTATTGAGCTTGGTGTCTCAGCCCTGAAATAAATTCTCAGAAATCATTAATAAAGTAATTAAAAAATGTTCTTGCCATTTCTGTGATCTCAGATTACAGCAGTTATAGTAATTGCTGTTAATGATATGCACTCTACCCAGGGACTATTAAGGAGACTTTTATGGGTCTCTCTCTTTTTTTTTTTTTTTTTTTTTTGCGATCTTTGCACCTAAAAGGCTGTAAAGGAAAGAGGGTGCTAAGGATGTTAAGCCTCAGCACTTGCTATCACCTTGCTTTTTATGGTGTTTATAAGAATGCTAGAAACTTTAGTCTTAGCTCATTTACACAGCTCCCTCCCAGGTCACTGATGTAATTGCCACCTATAGGCAGTTTGTGTGTTCTAATTAGGCTTCCCTTAAAATTTACTTAGAGAGCAAACCACTATTGCTACAGTGCGTAGGACAATTTTAAGGACTCATCATTTGCCTTCTGCGCTGGCTGCCAATAGGCCAGTTGAAAATTATCTTTTTGGGATATCCATAGCCATAATACCTGAGTCTCTTCAGGGCTCTTTTCCATAAGGCCCCTCTGTGGAAGTAGTATCTGGCTCTGGTCTTTCTGCTTCCTGTTTGAATGAAGCCAAGAAGCAGGATTATCTCTTGTGGAGAACTTTATGCATAAGGATCCAGTTTGGGCTCCCTAAAGAGCCTTATGCTGGCTCTAAAAACAAGTTGGATTTTTTATTTTAATTTACTGTGTAGTTAGCCATTTTTTCACACTCTCTTGGTAGATGTACGTTTTCTTTTTTTCTCTTCTTTCCTTTTTTCCTTCCTTTCTTCTAGTATATTCATTTATGTGTAGTTCTTTTCTGGCCAGGAGCCTAGCTTGGCTTATAGGCTGGAGTGCAGTGACACGATCTCGGCTCACTGCAACTTCTGCCTCCCGGGTTTAAGTGATTCTCCTGCCTCAGTCTCTGGAGCAGCTGGGAATACAGGCGCATGCCACCATTCCTGGCTAATTTTCATATTTTTAGTAGACACACGGTGCCATGTGACCAGGCTGGTCTCGAACTCCTGACCTCAGGTAATCCACCTGCCTTGGCCTCCCAAAGTGCTGGGATTACAGGCGTGAGCCACCATACTCAGTCGTTTTTTAAGTCATGTACGGCCTCAGTGTCTTCCTGTGAAGGTGGACATTGTTCCAGTGATGACGAAACCTTCTGTGGGTCCTTTAGATACTAACATAGAGAGATCACTGGAGTCTTAAGAAACTGGAGTCTGAGAGGACCACTATAAAAGAAAAAAAGAAAAAAAAAAAAAAAAACAGGCTTACAATTAAGTTTAAATTAGCCAAGGAAAGACTGGGTTCTTTCTTCAGTAGATAGAAGCTTGGATTTTTGGAATTAGTGTCAAGGCCAGGGTAGGGATGGTATTAGTTGGGACACAAGGAGAAGGAAAGAGTAAATAGTCTTCTTTTCAAGTTAGTTTGTCGTTTCTTTGCTTATAGAGAAGCAAATGGAAGAGACAGCTGAGAGACGATCTCTTTTAGTTTGGAAATCTATGAAGAAACCAGTTGAATTATTTTCATCTCATAGACATCTTTAGGAGTGCCTGAGTAGTATTAAAGAAAAGGGGAAAATGTTGTCTTTTTTCAATGTTAAAGTTACCTAGAATTCCCTTTAGAATAAAATTTTTCCGTATATGAGAGAGGGTACTGTTTAGTGATTAAGAGCTTGGCTTAGAAACTGGATTATGTAGATTCGAATTTTGCCTTTGTATTATGACCTTGGGCAATCTTCTTTATCTGCAGCTCAATTTCCTGATATTATAATGGGGTTAAAAATACCATCCACCTCATAAGGTTGTTATGTGAATTAAAAAAGCAAATATTTTTAAAACAACTAGAGTGCTGCCTGCCGTATACCAAGCACCTTAAAAATGTTGTCTTAGTAAATGAAATGTTCAACCCTTTCTAATAAGATGGAAATTTTAATCTTAGCAGGAAAAGGAGGAGTGTCAGTGAAAGTAGCTTATACAGCATTATGCCACTGAGATGACATTGCTTATGATTTACTTTCCACGAAAAGAGTTTAGATATACATTTTGTGGGTGGTCTATAAATTTTATTGAATGATTAAGCACTCTGCTCAGTATTTGGTCCATTTTGCTATTTTTCATATAGATTCTCTTTTACTAAACCTTTTCATTAGATTTGAACAAATAATGGTCACAGTGGCTCCCAGGATCTTTTACCATAGAGTCTTGCTATAGGAAGCACTTAGATAAAGGCATTAAATTATCATTTATTGATAAGAAGCTAATCTTGGTGAATTAATTTTTTATTTATACATTAACCTTTAATAGTCATTTAACTTCAGAAATAGTCATAGGCCTATGGTCTTTCAATCTGCCAGTTAAGATATTCTAAAATCAATCTTTTCATTTCCAGAAATAAATCCAGTGTGATCACATCATTTCTCTGATTAGAGCTATTTAGGATCTCTCCATCTGCACAAAATAAGATAAAGTGTGTTAGTTGGCACACAAGGCCTTTAATTATGAGGTCCTATCCTTTTTGGCCTAATCTTTTGGCATTTTTCCCCTGTCTCTTCACTTTAGTTCTAGAAATACCAAACTTACCAGGAGTTTATACTTTCATCTTTGCATCTGACAAAAGCTGTTCTCAGTACCTGTAATATTTTTTCCAATTCCTCGCTCTCTACTTTCTACCTCTCCTCTTAGCCCATGTGTCACATTCTGACTCAGTCTTTACACTTTAGCTCTCTTTAACAAAACTCCTAGGGATACTTAAGCTCGTCATCCATGTTACTGTTCTAATGAAAATAAGCTAACTGCCTACAGTGCCTACTATGTATGAGGCTCTATTCCCACTGGTTTACATATATTAATTCATTTAATCTTAATAATAATCTGGTGAGGTTGATATTTACCCATTTCACAGACTAGGAAACTGAATCGCCATATGGTTAAGTAAATTGCTCAAAGTCTTTCTGCTGGTTGGTTACAGAACCCAAATTTGAGGTGTACTGGACTACACTAAAATGGATACATTTTTATATGTTTCTACTTATTACATCTTTGTAAATCTCTGTGTGTGTGTGTGTGTGTGTGTATATGTATATATATGAATACATATATACACACACATACATCCACTCTTTGTTCTAATAAACGCCTTCACAACCTACCAACATTCTCAATATTGGAGATACTCAATGTTGATAGGATGATTGTTCATTCATTAAAAATATTTAAAAATCAGTAAGTGCATTAAATCCTAAGAAATTCATGTGATTTCTCAAATCTCCATTTTTCTTTTTCATCTTCTATGATTTTAGATTAATAAAAAACGTAGCAATCATCTTGCTCACTGTTTTCTTTTCCATATATGTGAACCTTTGCAGTTGAACAAGACATTATCAACCACTCCCTTCTTTAGCCATCTTTTTATCCTGACCACAACAGTCTCAACCACTACTACCCTGAAGACATAACGAGCTCTGCTTTTTAAGCTTCTAGCCAAAGGGGGAAGAATTGAGATGAGAATGAAACCTAGGGCCGGGTGTGGTGTCTCACTCCTGTAATCCCAGCCCTTTGGGAGGCCGAGGTGGGTGGATTGCCTCAGCTCAGGAGTTCCAGACCAGCCTGGGCAACATGGTGAAACCCTGTAAAAAAAAATTAGCCAGGTGTGGCGGTGTGTGCCTGTAGTCCCAGCTACTCAGGAGGCTGAGGCAGGAGAATTGCTTGAACCCAGGAGGCAGAGGTTGCAGTGAGCCGAGATCACGCCACTGCACTCCAGCCTGGGCAACAGAGTGAGACTCTGTCTCAATAATAATAAAAAAATAACAGAGAGAGAATGAAACTTAGAATTTTGCTACTTTCAAAAAAGTATTTCAGTAACATAGTACTGTAATGTTTTAATTTGGAAGTAACATTTTCCAGTAGAGAAAGTCATGTATAAGATGACAGTAAATATCAGCACAATGTAGGTGACTTGATTACTTTGCTCTATATCATTAATTCCCACATTTCTATACTGCATTTTCCTTTATATCTGATTGATTTTCTTTCAGGTGTTAAATAGTGATATGGTTAGGCTCTGTGTCCCCACCCAAATCTCGTCTTGGAATTGTAATCCCCAGGTGCTGAGGGAGAGATCTGGTGGGAAGTAATTGGATCATGGGGACAGTTTCCCAGTGCTGTTTTTGTGATAGTGAGTTCTCATGAGATCTGATGGTTTCATAAGCATCTGGCATTTCCCCTGCTTGCACTTATTTCTTTCTTGCTGCCTTGTGAAGAAGGTGTCTGCTTCCCCTTCCACCATGATTGTAAGTTTCCTGAGGCCTCCCCAGCCATGCAGAATTGTGAATTCCTCTTTTCTTTATAAATTGCCCAGTCTTGGGTAGTATCTTTATAGCAGTGTGAAAACAAACTAATACAAATAGTTTACTCCATGGTCCTTTGCATGGCAGTAGAAATGCCATAAGCTTTGTCTTACCACATCATCTTTAATACTTTGTAACACTTTAGATAGGATAACATGGAAAACATGTACTTTTGTCACTATAAAAATATCAGTGGCCATCTCCATATGTCAGCAAATTGAGTCAACTCACTTTAAATGTGAATCAAACTGATTGGTTACTGACAAGAGACCATTTAAATTCATTTATTTACTGTATATTTTTTACAGTAAATAAATAACAACAGTTGTTTTGGCCCCAAGGAGATACAACTTTGGGGCAATTGGATGAACTGGACATGGCCAAATTTCAGTATGTTTCAAGTATTTCTATTCTCTCTGTGACAGACATTAAAAAAAAAAAAAAAAAAAAAACAACAACAACAAAAAAAAAACAACTTGAGAATTTACTCTGAGAGTCTCAGTTTCTTTCTTTCTTTGTTTCTTTCTTTTTTTTTTTTAGATGGAGTTTTGCTCTTGTCACCCAGGCTGGAGTGCAGTGGCACGATCTCAGCTCACTGCAACCTCCACCTCTTGGGTTCAAGCAATTCTTCTTCCTCAGCCTCCTGAGTAGCTGGGATTACAAGAACTTGCCAGCACACCTGCCTAATTTTTTGTATTTTTAATAGAGACGGGGTTTTATCATGTTGGGCAGGCTGGTCTCGAACTCCTGACCTCAGGCAATCTGCCTGGCTTGGCCTCCCAAAGTGCTGGGATTACGGGAATGAGCCACTGCACCCAGCTGAGAGTCTTGACTTTCTTAAATGACAATGGGAGAATCTTTTTTTCTTACCAAACTTGACTGTATGTGCTATGTGTGTGGGTGCAGGATGTATTGCTAGAATGACCTTGTGTTTTTCCTCATTAGTCTGGACTTTGGTATCCATTCCCCCACCACCAATCTGCTTCTCTAGAAAGGCTTCCTATATAATTTCCTATTATATCAATGCAAATTTTCCCATTCTAAGTTCTGTTGATTCTCACAGATCTAGCTCTGAAGAAATAAAATTTCACATTTCTTATAAAAACAGTATTTTCTGTCATATTTATTATTCTTTGCTCTCCCAGGAATAAAATATGGAAAACTGAGAATGTCTCTAATAGGCAAATGCAAATCTATAAAACAAGACTATGAGCTTGAAAAAATGCTACTTTTGCTTATAATTCCGTCAGCTGAATCAACCTGTAAATTTTATCTAAATGGCAACCAGTAGGAAACAGAATAAGGTAGCCAATATCCTATGAATACAAGCAAAGTAAATCATATTGTTCATTTTGTCACATTTTCTTCAGTGTGCTGCTTAGTGTGGTAGAATTCTTTTGGAAATTTTGAGTATGATAAAATAAGTATCATAATATCCGTTTCCAGCATGGTCAGAGTGGATTCCAATTGATAGGCTCAATATTCATCTGCATGTTGTAAACTAGGTTTCTGAACACTAACAAGGTCTGTCTGTTCCCTTCAAAACTTACTTCTCATCAAAACCCAAACAGTGTTAAATTGCTGTTTTGAACATTTGTTTGTTCTTTTCTTAGGTGCCTACCTGTGTATTACAAACCTGCACCTAAGAAATACCCTGATTTGGTTTGTTTTGTTAATTTGTCTCTGAACACACCTGAGTGGGTTGCTTATTTCTTCTCCTCTTCCAACTGCAGCTCTCCCTTCCTGCCTTTGAGACCTGGATGAATTGTATGTCAAATCAGAGATTCATGAAGATCTTAGATGATTGTTGTCTATCTATCTTACTAAAAAATAAATCTTAAAATACATTTTCCTGCAGTTATATTAGCATTCATAAAAGCAATATCTTGTTTTCACATGTATGTACATACTTATGTTCAGATAGTGTTTGATGCTACCTTACATTTATTTTTCTCTTTGGGTAATCACAGTATCCCCATATATTCCAAAGAACAAAGTGATTCCTGTAATTCTACAAACTTAAATGTTGTGACTTGCCTAGTCACCTCTTAGTGCACATGTTGGGAGAGTAAGAGAGGAATAAAAATATCTTCAGCTGCTTCATCCTTTTTTTTTTTTTTTTTTTTTGAGACAGAGTCTTGCTCTGTGGCCCAGGCTGGAGTGCAGTGGCCGGATCTCAGTTCACTGCAAGCTCCGCCTCCCGGGTTTACGCCATTCTCCTGCCTCAGCCTCCGGAGTAGCTGGGACTACAGGCGCCCGCCACCTCGCCCAGCTAGTTTTTTGTATTTTTTAGTAGAGATGGGGTTTCACTGTGTTAGCCAGGATGGTCTTGATCTCCTGACCTCATGATCCGCCCGTCTCGGCCTCCCAAAGTGCTGGGATTACAGGCTTGAGCCACCGCGCCCGGCAGCTTCATCCTTAATATTTTCATTTTCTCATAGTAAGGTGATGATTTAAGCAAATAGTTGGCTTCCTAATGGAAGAGATTCTGGTTAGGCATGATCTCTGATACCAAATATCCTTCTCCTTTCTGGTCAATGGGTAGGGCTTGTAGAGAGAGCCACGTCAAAGGGCCATGAGACACACCAACTTCATTGGCTATTTTTCAGCAACTTTGCCCAGGGTGGCCCTTGCCCTACACAGTCTAATCCTCTTTCCCTTGGGGCATAATTTGAATCAAAATTGCTTACATGTTGAAGACTCTAAGAAGTTATGTGAACACTTAATCTTTTTATAAATCAAAATGTGTGAAATTTTTATTTGCATACTTCTAAAATCCAGAAATTATTTCCTGGTTTATGACAATTTTATATTAGATAGGTGGCCCTAGCTTGATATATTAAGTATGTTTAATTGATTTTCCTAAGGTCCTCAATGCAAATAAGAAAATCTAGAAGAGCTACAGAAACTTCCTATGGAACTACAAAACCATTATGATGATTCATCAACAGAAAATGTGGGCAAAAGTTCAGACAGATTATGTTGTAGGAATCTTGAATCCCAGGACTTGGGAAAGACGGCAAGATGTATTCATTGATTTTGATGACTGATTTAGAAATAGGGCTAAAGGATTTGTGAAGAAATGTCACAATGGCAGTGGAGAATGAGACCACTGGACTTGTTTGAAGAAAATTATTAAACAGGCCCAGAAGCTGTACTAAGAGAGAAAGTCATTAATTAGATATACAGAGAAAGAGTGCAAAGCACTTTATCAACAGTAACAGCATGAAGAATTAAGAGGACGCATATAGGAAAATCCTGTTTGAATGAAAAGGCAACATGGGGAACTTAAATGATTAACAAATTAAGGAGGTGATGAAAAAATCCCACAAACATTTAGCATTAAGAAAACCCTCTAAGAGAGGCAAGGCACTAAGGAAAAGTATGTTGGTAGACAGACGAGAAGGTATTCAGCCACGTGCTGTTTCTGGCCAGCACCTCCAACTGGAATGATTCCCGAATTATGTAACTATTATGTATTTATGTATTAATGTAGCAATTGGACAAAATTTGAACTTTACAAAAATCAGTAGAATCAGACAAAAGATGAGCTGCTAAGCTCAGGTCAGTATGAAGATGAAGATAAGATTTTGAACATAGTATTACTATTCTGGAAAGAGGAAGAACTAAGCATTTGTATTATTTAAGAAGCACATTGAACTCTATTCACTATGAGGAGAGCAGATAGCGTCTCCAATGATGCAGCCCAATACTACATGTTCTCTTAGTAACTGAGAGGAGTTTAATTTCTCCAGTGCCCAGGTAAACTATATTTTTAACTATTTGATCTAGTCTTTAAGTTATAGTCACAATTTTCTGATGCACTCTCTGGACCTAAAAGTGGTTTGGGATGGCAAGGATTTCAAAGACCTTGCTCAGCAGGCAGCAGTAGATCTAGGGTGGGGACTATGCCAAGGATGGGCAAATGTGACTTTCTGTGTTCAGTTTTAAGTTCCTGTAGACAGAGGCAGCCATGAAGGATTCACAGTCACTTTCTGGGGTGAAAGTTGTGCCATGCAAATGGAATTGAACTTTCTTAATTCCAGATAACTTTGTTTACCCATCCTGCGATAACATAATCTTAGGTACTTCCTTGCTAACCTTGTTATCAGGGTTGCTCATTCAAGCAGTTATTTCTTATTTGTTCATTCATTCAAGAAATATGCTTGGAGTACTTTGACCCATTCAGGTTAATCCACGTTAATGAATTATTTGCCTAGAGTGTGTCTGGTTACCACAAATATAAACTAGTTGGGGGCATAGATAAACTTATAATTTTTTTTATATTCCCTCACTTTCCCAAATCAGTTCCTTACATCTAGTAAGGAATTAATGCCTACCTAATTAATTTAGTTTAATTGAAATAACATTCAGAAGATGTACGGCTTTCAACTGGATAAATGCAGGTATTAGAATGACTCATTTCTACAATAACTTGTCAAAGACTAGGATTCTGAATAAATGAGACCAGGGATATGAAAGATTTAATTCCAAAGGAAGGAACAGAGAGACATCAACAGTTTTTACATCAATATTATGCTTGCAAGAAATGGTTTATTTTGAGAAGCAGAGCTTGGCTACAAAGGGAAGCCTAGAAGGCTTTCTTGGGTGTTCTTAAAACAATAATCCAGGGAAGAAGCTAAAGCTGACTAATAAAGAACTCAGTTAAGTGTCAGGTTTTAGGAACCTGAGTTCACTCATAGGGCAATTGTAAAACTTTGATAACCTTCCTAGGTTGGCTCTTTCAGTACACTGCCCATGTTTAATTACATGTGGCAAATTTTACCCAAATACAGTTGTATGTTTCCCAGATGACCTGGGATCTGAGTACTTTACAGTTAGTTTAGAGAAGTAGTAGTGCTATATCAGGCTCAGAGAAGATAGGATGGTTGACTGACTTTACTGAGGGCCAGCCCTGCCTTTGTGCATCTGAGCCTGGTTTTAGAAACACCGTGAACACTTCATTTGTGGTATCATCTCTCAAAGGTGTGTGTTCTCCACTATATGACTTGAGTTCCTGCCAATAAGGAGATAAGGGCCTTGCTACTGTTATGACATATTTGTAACACTCAGATGAAATTGAAGGCTTTGAAACAGGGAATCCCCACGTCAACTGCCACCTCCCACATTTCTTTATCTTTTTGTATGCATTTGACTTTAATTATAGAAAGCCACTGTTGCTGATGTTTCTGGATGAAGGAACCATAGAAAAGGAAGCTTTCTTCAGTTGCTTTAGTGTCCAGCCTTCCTATTTATCAAGACCTAGTTACCCACTTGCCTCCTCAGTGTGTGAATTACCTCATTCCTCCCTGAAACTCCCAAAGAACCTTTTCACTATGATCTGCATTTGTTAGCAGCTCTTTTTAGAGAAATGTTGGCATGGCTTTTCCCCTCTTAAAGGATAAACTCTTTCACCTCCAACAGATATTTGCTAGGCCTCAACAATTGATTATCATTTTTTTCTTACCTATATAATGTTCCGATTCATGACACAGGACATTTTCTTCATAATCTCTTTTTTAGAATTTAATTTTTTTTAGTATTTACATTTTAAAATGCATTCAACTAGATGAAATCAGGTTAAAATTAAAGATCTAGGGCTAAAGAAAAAAATTATAAGCTTTTAAAAGGTCATCCATAAAGAGGTACAGTGAAGACAAACCATTTAGTCTTGGTGTTGGCAAGGAAGTATATGGATTGATTCTGTGCATAATTTCAAATTTTATGAATAGGTTGTATAACTTGTATTCTAAAACTGTTTGTCTGGAATTTGGAAAGTGTTCTTTCCTAGAGACAGTGTATTGATTGGGAATTAGGGTGTCAGGCTAACCAACAAAAGCTTACTCAATTCGTGAAGTAGAACTGCAGTGTGTGCTGTTAGACCACTTGGGAATAGGAGTCAAGCAGCCTTGAGAGTTAAATGGGAGAATGGATTTTCCAGTTTCCTAGAGATGGCCTTAAGCAAAAATGTAAAATCTGTGAGATTGACACCCGGGTATCCTTCTGCAACCCTCCCTGCTTTCTCTTTCTTCACTCTGCGACTCTCCCCATGCCAACACACATTTATCCTTTCCTAAGGCATTCGTCCCCAGGCATCTCATCCACCATGCTATTTTTAAGGATCTACGTTCTTTCATCCCTCAGTTTTCAATTTTCTCAGCACATTTGCTAAGAACAAATCAGTCAGAACCAACTAAATCTAACTGTGGTGTAGAAAACCAACAATTTCTTCATAACTCCTTTTTGACTAAAAAGGGACTTGTTGACCCAAGTATGTAAGTTGAGGTAAATGATGCAATTATGGCGACTGGAGGTGTTGGTATGTGGAAGTATGGGCAGCACCAGAGAAGCAAGTCAACTTCCAATTCCCACCATATAGCTTGTGGAGTCTCACATTCTGAACTTTTTGAATTTATCCTACAGATTCATATGCTTTAACACTTGGCTCTGGCTCCAGCAGCTCCAGAAAACATGTAATTAGTTTTCAAAGCGTTTTGTTTTAAAGTAATTAACATTACCTACTGAAACAAACAATGCTAAAATCTCAGTGGAAGTACAAGATACAAGTTTATTTCTGTTCACACAAGGTCCTGTGAAAGTTGGGCAGCTCTTCTCCAACAGGGGAAACAGGCTGCACTGTCATCTCAGAGTCCTTCAATTCCAGCTGTTAAAGAAATACCACAGAAGAGGGACAGACTGGACATGTGGCATAGCACTTCTCAGCGTATTATACATTGGCCAGAGCTCCATTACAGGTCTGAACCAACTGCAACGACATCCAGACATATAGAGGAGCACATGAATAGCATGAATATTAATACTCTCTGCCCCACTGCTACTAGTGGGCATTTGTTCCTGGGCTAAGCTGTTCATCTTTTTCCTGTTTTTTTCTCACCTTAAACCAGAACTTATTTGAAGTTCCAAAGTTTTTTCTCTTCAGCCCCAGTACAGTAGCATCTATGACATGTGTGTGTGTGTTTGTGTGTGTACGTACATGCATGTGCTTTAACCTGGTTAATGTGTGATATAATTTATGGCAGTGAAATGACAAGGAAGGAAGGTGGAAGAGACTAGTGGGGTATTTTGAAAGTGGAAATGAGCAATACAGGTAGAAGCAGAAAGAGCCCGGCAGAGTTGTGTGTCTTAGTTCATAAGTCAGGGCCTCTCTCTAGTCCTCATCTGTTTGTTTTAATAGTAGCTCATTAAAATCACTTCTTTTTTTCTCTGCTAGATACTTCTTCATCTGATTGTTCAAATACAAATAGACTAAAAGTTCAGAGTTCAAGATGATTATCTCCAACCCTTTAAATTTTAGGGTGACTATACTGACCAACCCCAAATATTCAGACAACTGTTCACACAGCACAAGATATGTACATCCTTGAGAATTATGAAGAAGGAAGTCACTCCACTTAACTTCCCTTATGTGCTGGTGTAGACTTCCTGGAAGTTTCTATGAATGTCATTTACGTGAGAAATGGAAAGTGAATAGTATCTGATACATTAATGGGTTTACACAGTAGGTTCTGAGTTTAGTTTTACATATCAGGAAACACTAAGATTTCTGCTTGGAATCTTTAGGATTTCATGACTGCGCTGCTGGGTTTCAGATTTACATGGGCCCTGTAGCCTCTTGCTTGGCCAATTTCTCCCTTTTGGAATCGGAACATTTACCCAATTTCTGTACCCCCATTGTATCTTTGAAGTGACTAACTTCTTTTTGATTTTATAGGCTGATAGATGGAAGGGATTTGCCTTGTCTCAGATAAGACTATACCTGGATTTTTGAGTTAATGCTGGAAGGAGTTAAGGCTTTGGGAGACTGTTGGGAAGGCATGATTGTGTTTTGAAATGTGAGATCGACATGAGATTTGAGAGGGGCCAAGGACAGAATAATGTGGTTTGGCTCTGTGTCCCCACTCAAATCTCATGTCAAATTGTAATCCCCAGGTGTTGGAGGAAGGGCTTGGTGGGAGGTGTTTGAATCAAGGGGGCAGACTTCCCCCTTGCTGTTCTCATGATAGTGAGTTGAGTTCTCATGAGATCTGGTTGTTTAAAAGTGCATAGCACTTCCCCCTTTTCTCTCTCTCTCCTGCTGCCATGTGAAGATGCACTTGGTTTCCCTTTGCCTTTCTGCCATGATTGTAAGTTTCCTGAGGCTTCCCAGCCATGCTTCCTGTACAGCTTGCAGCCTGTGGAACTGTGAGCCAATTGAACCTCATTTCTTCATGAATTACTCAGTCTCTGGTAGTCTCAAGGATGCTGATACACTGAGCATTCCTCTAAACTATTTATTATGTCTTCAGTGTGGATTTATGTAGCCCCAATGTTCTTTGAAAGTTGAGGCTGCAGTTCCTCAAATTGTTTTAAAACTTCTAGATTCACTTTTATTAAGCTTGAACATGTTATGCCTTTTGTTTATTTTATCTTCTTTTTCACTGGAATTGTATTTATTTTTGGGTTTCCAGCAACCATCTTTCTCATCTAAGCAAAAACAGCTGTATGCTACAAAGAAAATGAAGACAGCAGAGCTGATATTAGAACACAGCAATTGGTTTGGCTTGGGAAAGGAGAGAAAGCTACATGTACATGGGGAAACATTAGCATGGCTTTTTCTTTCTGTAGATAAAAGGAAAATCTCTCAGCTTCTAGACAAGTCTTAATTAGAGATGTATTAACACTCAGCTTATAAAGTATATGTAACAAGAGTTAACTGCACTGCCAACATTACATAGACATACTAAACCTGGAAAGACAGAATTTTTATTATGCATTGCAGGTATCCTTCACTTGAGAATTTGTAGGATACATTCATTTACTTTATTTCACTTGTTCTTTACAACAATCTCATTAGTAGGGAGGGCATGAATTTTTATGCCCATTTAATATTTAAAGCAAATAAAACCAGCGGGCTTAGGCATCTTGCTGGCATCACACTCTCCTTAAATAGTTGAGTCAGAAATGGAATCCACTTCTTCTGACACTTAGTCTCATTTTCCTTGTTTTGTAACAGTCTGAAGTTTCCTTCTCACCAAGCTAATAACTCACACCAGGAAAACCATGCATTTATTGTATTTTTTTTTTTTTTTTTCTAGAGATAAAAGTTTGCTCATTTCTAGGGAAAGGCTTTCTCTTGTATCTCATTCCCTTTTCCTGGAAGGGAAAATACTAACTTTTACTCCTCATTGGTGAGTAACTATCATGGAGGGTACACTATAATAGTGAAAGAGGATCCTTGTCATCCTTGACTCACATCTTACATGCAATCTTTAGCAAATCTCATAGCCATATATCCACAGTCTATTCTAAATGCAACCATTTATCACCACTGCTGCCACTACACCACTCTGGTTTTCATTCTTGTGGTCCCCTGACTGATCTTCCAGAGTCCTTTATTGCTGTAACCCCGCCCAAGTCTGAACTCTCCACAGTCAGCAGACCATGCCCCTCCCCTACTCAAAGCCTTCACAGGCTCTGACCTTCCTCAAAATAAAATGTTCCACAATGTCCTACAAAATACGCCCCTAAGAGTCTTTTTAGTCCTTTTTTTTTTTTAACCATTCGTTTCTTAGTTTATATCTTCAGTCCCAGTTGCCTCCTTTCAATGCTTTTAATGTGACTGGCTTTCCTTGCAAGAAATTTGCTACTGCCTGGGATTCTTTCCTTGCAAATGTGCTTGGCTGCCTTCCTACCTTCAGTTGGTCCAGTCTCATTGCAAAGACACCTCTGCAAAGAGGCATTTGGGACCATTCTATCTCAATAAGAAGCACTCCAACACACATAATCACTTTTTATCCCTCATCATTGCATATTACATTATAAATATTTAAGTCACTCATTTTCTTTTTCACCAGAATGTAAGCTCTGTGAGTATAGAAACTTTGTTTGACAGTCATCATGTTCCCAATGCCTAGAAAAGTGTCTGGCATATAATAAGGGTTTAATAAATATTTACTCAGTGGGAAAAATGTTTTAAAAAATGAATGCCTCATGGGGTAAGACCGCTTGGATCTTAATATAGCTTGACTATTTCTTAGTTAAATAGCATTGGGTCCCCCATTTAGTTACTCTTAGCCTCAGTTTTCACATCTGTAAAACGACAATTATAATGGTCTTTGCCTCACTATTAGTTTACTGTGAACATTAAGTAGGATTATTCACATACATTGCTTCATAGATGCCTGACTTATAATGGGCTCTCAAAACATCTTGAGAACTGTTGACTCTGCTACCCCTGGATAAAATGCATAGTTACAACACAATTCTGCTCTTCTCAGTGGAAATGTGCCCATCCATTTAAGACCTTCAATCAATGAAACAAGTGACTCGGCTCTTTCATTAAATCTGTCCAGAATCTTGTATTTCAGTTTTTAGACATTGCACAATTGCCCTTCAATAGGAAATGTGACAAAAACATGTTCAGGTTTTATAGAATGCCTTTGCTTTCACTGGCATTGCTAGTAATGTGGTTTTCTTTTTGGAGATCTGGCTAGAGGCTGCTGAACCTTTCGTTTCACCTAATTTAATAGTTGGTGCCAGAAGGGCCATGTGTGAGATATTTGGGGAAGAGGTTTTGTGGAAGTAAAATTACACCCATTTGCTTGAGAGGAGGGCTGAGCCTGGGCATTAAGCTGGGCATGCTGAGAGCAATGGTCCAATTTGCTTCCCTAAGCTCCTGTCTTTATGGTCTTTCTTAGAAAAATCCAGGATCTCCCCATACTTCCATAGCCTAGTTATGGTTCTGCGCTGCCCTCTGCTCAATCTGGTGATCCTGCAGACTCATTCTGAGGCTGGGGCTGGATGGCACCTAACCTTTCTTTGCCTAGGCTTTCCCTCTGCTGGAAACACTCACACCATGGGAGTCTCATGTATTTAAGGGACTGGGGCTGCTCCTAGGGAAATGCTGTAAGTGCAAGCTTCATGGTAGAGAGAGTTAACAGAGGATATCCTTCCTCAGAAGCCTCCTCACAACAATGTTTATGTGGAATCAACACAGATGTATGAGAGAGGACCAGTGCTTGAGGGGTTTATAATCCATTGAGGAAATAGAGTATGACTTTTAAAAGATAATCTATAGATCAGGGTAAAAAATTATAAAAATCCAATAAATGATATGATAGAAATCTTGCTTCAGGAGACCCAAGGATAGAGGATTCCTGAAGGAAAGGTCTAAACCACAAGAGGTCCTGTTTGACTTACTTCCACTTAAAGCTAGTGTTTTCTACATCTGTGGATCACTGATGAGGACAATTCTTGTCAAGACCCCAGAGTTCATGAAAACCCCTTCAGAGACTTGCAAAACAGACAGATTCCAAGTCCCCACCCTCAGAATTTCTCATTTATTCGATCTGCAGTGCAGGACAAACATCTACTATAACCTTCTTCCTCTTCCTCCTCCTCTCCCTCTTCCTCCTTCTCCTTTACACATTTTATTGACATATAATTAACACACATAATATGTACATGTTTTGGGATTTAGTCCATTGAGTTTTAACAATTTCATGCATACAAAACAAGATATAGAATATTTCCATTACTACAGGGAGTTCCCTTGTCCCCCTTTCAAAAAAATTTTACTTCCTCTAACCACCAGTGCCCTTCCCCTCTGATTTCTGATTTCCAGCCACAGTCTCTTCTGGATTTTATATAAATGGAGTTATATACTATATATAGTTTTGCATCTGGCTTCTTTTGTTCAATGTAATATATTTTTTCCTATTTATCCATATTATTGTGTGCTTGAGTAATTTATTCTCTTTTTAGTGCTGTCTGCTATCTCACTGTTTGGACAAACCACACATTGTTTGTTATTTTCATTTTAATGGGCGTTTGGACTGTGATACGGTTTGGCTGTGTCCCCAGCTATATCTCATCTTGAACTGTAATTCTTACAATCCCCATGAGTCGACAGAAGGAAATGTGGGGTTGGAGTCCCCACATAGAGTCCCTACTGGGACACTGCCTAGTGGAGCTGTGAGAAGAGGGCTACCCTCTTCCAGACCTCAGAATCGGAGATACACTGACAGCTTGCACTGTATACCTGGAAAAGCTTCAGGCACTAAACACCAGCCTGTGAAGAAGCTGCCCAAGGTCGTGGGAGCCCACCCCTTGTATCAGCATGTCCAGAATGTGAGACATAGAGTCAAAGGGAATCATTTTGGAGCTGTAAGGTTTAATGACTGCCCTGCTGGATTTCACACTTGCATGGGGCCTATAATCCCTTTGTTTCAGTCAATTTCTCCCTTTTGGAAAAGGAGCACTTATCCAATGCCTGTATCCCCATTGTATCTTGGAAGTAACTAACTTGCTTTTGATTTTACTGGCTCATAGGAAGAAGGGACCTGTCTTGTCTCTGATGAGACTTTGGACTTGGACTTTTGCATTAATGCTGGAATTGTTGCAGGAAGTCAGGAACCCTGAATGGAGAGACCGGCTGGAGCCACAGCAGAGGAACATAAATTGTGAAGATTTCATTTTAATATGGACATTTATCAGTTCCCAAATACCACTTTTATAATTTTTTATGCCTGTCTTTACTTTAATCTCTGAACATAAATTGTGAAGATTTCATTTTAATATGGACATTAATCAGTTCCCAAATAATACTCTTATAATTTCTTGTGCCTGTCTTACTTTAATCTCTTAATCCTGTTATCTTCGTAAGCTGAGGATGTATGTCACCTCAGGACCACTATAATATTTTTGTTAACTGTACAAATTGATAGTAAAACGTGTGTTTGAACAATATGAAATCAGTGCGCCTTGAAAAAGAACAGAGTAACAGCGGTTTTCAGGGAACAGGGGAAGACAACCATAAGGTCTGACTGCCTGTGGGGTTGTGCAAAATAGAGCTGTATTTTTCTTCTTGAAGAGAGCCTATAAATGGATGTGCAAGTAGGAAATATATTGCTAAATTCTTTTCCCAGTAAGGAATATTAATAATTAATGCCCTGGGGAAGGAATGCATTCCTCGGGGGGAGGTCTATAAACGGCCGCTCTGGGAGTGTCTGTCTTATGCAGTTGAGATAAGGACTGAAATACGCCCTGGTCTCCTGCAGTACCCTCAGGCTTACTAGGATTGGGAAACTCCATCCTGGTAAATTTGAGGTCAGACCATTTCTCTGCTCTCAAACCCTGTTTTCTGTTGTTTAAGATGTTTATCAAGACAATATGTGCATCACTGAACATACACCCTTATCAGTAATTCCGTTTTTGCCCTTTGCCTTGTGATCTTTGCTTTTATCCTTTGCCTTGTGATCTTTGTTGGACCCTTATCAGGAGTTTGTGAATTTGCCCTTGTCCTGTTTCCTCTGAAGCATGTGATCTTTGTTCTTCTTTTTGCCCTTTGAAGCATGTGATCTTGTAACCTACTCCCTGTTCTTGCACCCCCTCCCCTTTTGAAATCCTTAATAAAACTTTCTGGCTTTGCAGCTCAGGTGGGCATCACAGTCCTACCGATATGTGATGTCAACTCCAGAGGCCCAGCTGTAAAATTCCTCTCTTTGTACTCTTTCTCTTTATTTCTCAGCTGGCCAACATTTATGGAAAATAGAAAGAACCTACGTTGAAATATTGGGGGCAGGTCCCCCCGATATGGAATGAGTTAAGACTTTGGGGGACTGTTAGGGAGGCATGATTTTGTTTAGAAATATGAGGACATGAAATTTGAGAGAGGCCATTGTTGGAATGATGTGGTTTGGCAGTACCCCCCACCCAAATTTCTTCTCAATTTGTAATCCTCATATGTTGAGGGAGGGACCTCATGGGAGGCAATTGGATGGAGTTTCCACCATGCTATTCTCTTTCCTGATGCCACGTGAAGACGGATGTGTTTGCTTCCCCTTCCACCGTGATTGTAAGTTTCCTGAGGCCTCCCCATCCCTGTGGAACTGTCAGTCAATTAAACCTCTTTCCTTTATAAATTACCCAGCCTCAGGTATGTCTTTGTAACAGTGTGAAAATGGACCAAAGTAGATTGTTTTCAGTTTTTGACTATTGTATATAATTCTGCTATAAACATTCTTATACATTTCTTTTTGTGAACATAAGTTTTTGTTTCTCTTGAGTAAATATCTAGGAGAGAAATTTCTAGCTCAAAAGATAGGTGTATGTTTAACTTTTTAAGAAACCACCAAACATTTCTCCAAAATGAGTGCATTTTACATTCTCAATAGCAATGCAGGAGAATTCTGCTTGTCCATGTCCTCATAAACTTTGGCATCATTAAATTTTTTTAAAAAATTAAAAACGTAGAGCTCCTTTTCATGTATCTATTGATGATTTGTAATGTTTTCTTTAATGATAGATCTGTTCAGATTATTTGAATATTTTTTAAAAATTTTTGACTTTTTATTATTCACTTTTATGAGTCCTTTACATTTTTTGAATACACATTTTTGCCAGATATATGTGTTCAGAATATTTTTCCCAGCCTGTAGTTTGTCATTTAAAAAATTATTTGTGTTTTCATTCAAGCTGAAACATTTAATTTTAATTAAGTTTAATTTATTAATATTTTCTTTTATGGTTGGGGCTTGTTTGGTCTGTTTCAATCTTTCCTTCAACAAAATTGCAAAGATATTCTCCTATATTATTTTCTAGAAGCTTTATAGTTCTGGCATTTATGTTTAGGTATCTTATCAATTTGAGTGTGTACACGTATTTATGTGTGTGTAATGAGTCAGGGAGCTGAGATTCATTTTTATTTTATACAGATATTTAGTTGTTCTAGTAGCACTTAAGACTTGAATTAACCTAATACCTTGGTTTTATGCATTTTTAATAAGTGCTTTATATGATTCTGATGCAGAGCATTCAAGGATTATTTACTATGTACTGCTGTGGAGGAAAGGTGAGTGGGTGTTTATTTTGATTTCCAATTGGAGAAAATTACTAGCATTTGAGTAATAATATTATCAATAATTACTAGGAAAAGCTAAACTTTACTGAGCTTTTGCTGCTTCATCTTGATTATATTACATACTTTGTATCTAATTTAATATTTACCCAAATCCTATGGAATAGATATTATTTTCTCTATATTAGGACACAGAGGCTCAGAGAGCTTAATTCATTGTCCAAAGACTCTCTTTAGCAAATATAGAAGCCAAAATCCAAACTTTGGTTTTCTGACACCAGAGATACTCTCCTAACTACCAGGTTCTTTGCTTTCTTCAATGGGGTACTGATTGTTTTTTTCACTTCTCACAACTGAATGTAATGATTCTTTAATGCAATTGTTCTCAAACATTTGTCTTAGGTAAACTTTATGCCCTTACAGTTATTGAAGACCTCAAAGAGTTTCTGTTATTAGCTTGGTGCAAAAGTAGTTGCAGCTTTTACCATTGAACATAATGGCAAAAACTGCAATTACCTTTGTACCAATCTAATATATAGGTAATATCTAGTTGTATTTAGTGTATTCAAAATTAAAACAGAACTTTTGAAAAATGTATCAGCTTCTTTTTTAAAATAACAGTAATGACTCCATTTCATGTTAACATAAATAATAAATTTTAATAAAAAACCATTTTTCAAAAAAAGAGAATAGTGATATTGTTTTACATTTTTGTAACTCTATTAGCTGGCTTAATATAAGATACACGTGTGCTCATTCTGCTCTTATTCAATCTGTTGAGACATGGTCTTTTTGCTGAAATACAGTATGTGAAGAAAATCTGGCCTCACACATATGTATAGTTTTAAAAGAAGGAGTATTTTAATAGCCTTTTCAAATGATTATGACTATTCTTTGATACTACATCAAACCCAACAACTGGTGGTTTCTTAAATACTACTTAAATATCAGTGTCAATGTGGAATCAGAAACCATAGTTAATACGAATAACTTTGAAAAACTCAGTTTTAGTGAATACTTCATTCTTGCATGACTGTATAACAATATGCATTGCTCCTTTGAAAAATATAGTCTGAGTTATACAGATTGTGGTGCGTATGAAAATGCACTATTTAGATCTTTGCAGGGAATATGATTGACTGACAGCACCTGTGACTGTCCTTCTGGAACCGCCATCATGTTTGTACGGAGGTCACACTTCCCATGGCTGCTGCCAGCCAGAGGCTGCACATCACAGAAGCACTAAGGCAGTCCCACCCCACTGAGATGCAGACCTCCTTAAACTGATGAGTTTGACTCCAGAACTTGGCATTGGTATAGTTGAAACATTCCAGGGACTGCTGCAGTCTAGAACTCTTCTTACCCCATGCACTTTCCTTCTTCCCTCCTTCGGTGTCAGACCTGCATTGTAGTTCAAAGGCTGTCTCTGCCTTCTCTGGCTCTCTCCCTTTATCCTTCACAGGTATTCCCATCAGTAGCTTTCTTGAATGTCTACTCTGATCTTAGCACCTACTTTTCAGAGTACTAGAACAAATACACAGATCTCCAAAGGTTGACACATTTCATTGTAAAATATCAAAAGCTCACTTTTGTAAATATCACCACTGATCCCACTGGAAAAGTTGTAAGTATTGGGAAGTTGTCCGGCAAAAAGTAGATGATATACGTTTTTCAAAATTCTAATTTTCATTCAAAAACTTAAATTGCAGCATTAGCAACATAATTGCCAGTTGTTTTCCTTGAAATGGCAGCCTTACTCCATTCAATGATGTAAAAATCTCTGCCAAACTGCCAGTCTGAATAATCATAGCTTACCAGTCAGTGGCTGTTTCAAGTAAAAGTAGCACTCTAAACAAGTAGCAGCTAGTTCAGCTCGCAACTCAGATAACCAGACAAGGAATTTTTCTTGAGAAACTCATTGTACTGCAGAATGCAGCAGAAGTGTCTTTCATCCATCTGGTCCATTTCATCATGCAGAATATTTAAAAGACTTGTATTCAACAGTTAAGATCTAAAAAATTCATATGTTTTTACTGCTTCATAAAGGACATTTGTAAGTGGAATGGGCACTATGTTTCCTGCAAGTGCATGGCAGTGAAAAATACAATGACTGCTAGTGATGTTTATTGCCATTGACGTGATTCATGCTCTGACCCCAGTCATTTCACCCACCATTGGTTTTGCTCCATCAGCGCAAATGGCAACACAGCGGGAAAGTCAAATGACTCCCTAATATTAATATAAAACTAGTTTTGGCCTCACAGACCCTCTGAAAATTCTTAGGAACACCCGGGAGTTCACATGCCATTTTTTGAGAACCATTTCATGAAGAAATCAAACATTGATTGAACGCTCCATAAGAACAGTACATCTTTGTAGGCCCTGAGGATGACTATCACAAAGTGCCTACCCTCGAAGAGCCCTGGCTTTTCTAAAGGAGACACAGGTTATTAAATAGCTGGATTAGAGTTAGTGGACTATGTTACGGGGTCAGAGAGAGGATATCATGGTTCTGTCTGTAAGGCTCAGAGGTGACCACGGCAGGGAGGTGATTCTTGAGATAAGATTTGAAGACTGAGAAAGGGCTTGACCCCAAATAGAGGAGGTAGATATTCTGGGAGGAAGGAACAAATAACTATAAAAATATGGCAGTGCATGGTGTGCTGATACTACTATCTATCTAAAAAACAGTAAAAGGTATCATGTAACTATGCCAAAGTTTCCAAAGGTTTTGGTTATATTTTTTTAGAAGTTTGATGTCTGCGTTATTACCCAACATAAGGAGACCATCAGGTGGCACCGCACCTCTGTGCCAGCTGCACCACAGACATAACCTTTCATTGTGGCCCGTACATTTTTCCTCCTGGTGTCTACATCTTTGTCATTTCTTGGAATATCATTTTTGTTTTATTTCGTCTTGTTTTTGTTTCAGTGTTTTCATAGGACCAAAAAGTAAGACAAGTCTGAATATTTCCCTGGGTATAACAGAACTGTGGATGATGTCATCATCAATTGAGAATTATACTGCCTTTACATTTATGAAGCTCAAATGACCACATTGATTTGTAACTCAGATCTGGTGTATTTAATATGTGTAAAACCGTGAGTCTTGACATCTAGGCAGTTGTATTTCCAAACATGCTTATGATTTGCTAAGCCATAAAGAAACTGGATACAGCAGATCAGAAGCCTGCAGTGCAAATAAATGTATTGGTGTGGCATATATTGAATGTTTATTTATGTAAACCCAAGATGGATAGGGAGAGGCACTCTTTTAGTTCATCCAACAAATCACTATGATTCAGATGTTTCCTAACAACCACCTGGGGGAGGAGCGCAATCTTCTCATTTAATCTTAATCACTGGCAATCAGAGACATTTCACAACTGGGAAATATCACACAAATTATTAGAAGAGCAATCAGAAAATATAACAAAAGATAGAAAGAAACATAGTCTTTCCTGTGTCAGGGATTTATGCACAATTACTCAGAGTGTTTAAAGATGTTTTCATGTCACCCTCCCAGACCATCAAGTTTAAATCCAAATTCTTTTTAGCTGAAGACTGTATGGAACCATGGGCTCTTATAGACCAAGTCATTTCATACACAAACAAAATGAATGAATGTTAACTCTGGGTTCAGGCTCATTTTTTTACATCTCTTCAATATTTGCTGCCTAGGTAGAAGTTTCAGCTTTGCATATTCTCTTTATAAACCTGTATGTTTTTCTAGGCCAAGGAGTTTCCAAGTGTTTTGTCACCCTAGCTTTTTTGTAAGAGCAGATCAGACATGATAACTACAAGAATTTATTTATTGAGCTCTCATCCTTGAATTTCTGAGGCCTAGGATGTTCTCTTTGTTCATCTCCGTGGTATAAGTATTTTTATACAAATTATATTAAGATCAACAACAACCATAGGCGATTCATTGGGGAGGAGAAATGAAGGCACTCTAAGAGTGTAGGAAAAAGAGAAAAAGTGTAGAGAGGCACAGTGCTGTAATAAGAGCTCCCCAAATCTCAGTGGTTTAATGCTATGGTCAGAATGTTTGTATCCCCCAAAATTCAAATATTGAAACCTAATCACCAATATGATGGTATTAGGATGTGGGACATTTGAGAGGTGATTAGATCAGGTGATGGGATTAGTGCCCTTTTTTTATATAAAAAGAGGCCCCAGAGAGGTGCCTTGCCCCTTCCACCATGTGGGGACACAGCTAGAAGGTGTGATCTGTGAACCAGAAAGCAGCCTTCACCAGACACAAAATCTGCTTGATATTGGCCTTCCCAGGGTCCAGAACTGTGAGAAATAAGTATCTGTTGCTTATGAGTTGCCTGATTTATGGTATTCTGTTACTGTAGTCCACATGGACTAAAACACTTAATAAATTAAAAGTTTGTTTCCCTCACAATCCATTGTGAGTTAGTGGCAATGATGGTGGTGGTGGTGGTAGTGGTCGTAGTGGTGGTGTCCTGCTCCATGTACTCAGGGACCCACAATCCCTCTACCAGGTGGCTTCACCATATCCCAGGGCTCTGGAACCTACCACTGAATTATCTGTCTCCCGAAGTCCAGAGAAGGAAGAGTTGGAGAATTGCTTGCAAGGTTTGGGGGTTCAGGCCTCGATATGGTATAGCTCATTTTGTTCATATTCTGTTGGGTAGATCTAGGTTACATGAACCACACATAACTGCAGGATAGGTTAGGAAATATGGTCTGGTTGTATGTCCTGGGGGAAACAGAACCAGAATCTGGTGAACACATTGCATTTTCCTGGCCATCTACATTAATTTGTTCTTAGTGATAGTTGTCAGCATTATGGGTACTTTGAATGTAGACAAAACTCAAATTTGTCCTAGTAGGCATGTATTTATCATTTTGTTTATTCACTCAACAAATATTATTGAACCTCCACTTTGAGCAGGACTTTGGGCAAGGCACTCAGTATATAACACTGAGCAGAGTATAGAACACAGAGGTAACACAGTTCCTGCCTTCAGGAGCTTACAGTGTCCTACTAACTGACACATCTATTGTGTTTCTCATCAGCTTTCTTAATTCATCCCTAAGGTGCTGACAGTTTGGGAATAAGAAAGGAGAGAAAGGCAAGCAATTATCCGAATTTATTATCCCAGAGGTGGCTCTAGCAATAAGCATGTATATCAATGTATCCACTATAGCAATCTTAAAGACAAAACTGAGGAATATATAATTTATATCTTATAGTGCTTTATATTTTTAAAACTTCTTACCCATACTGGTGAAAAGGAGTTAAAATTAGCTTTGTGACTTTGAGCAAATGAATTGAACACTCAAGGTTAATTCCTGATCTAAAAAATGGAAATAATACTAGAATCTACATCTTTGAGTGACTGCAAGGATCAAATAAAATTAAATGAATAAACTGCTGAGCAGAATGCTTAATTTACAACAATATTAAAAAGTGATATTAACTAGTGCTGTCATTACTATTTGACTTTAAAAATGAAAGGTAGCAGAATATACCACCTCAAAATATAACCCATCTTTTCATAAGGGTTATTTTGAACTGAAGGCAATTGAGAAGAAGCAGATATCAGAAAAGTTCTGCCCTTTTCCTATTTGCATAAAAACAGGACATAAATTTGCAAAGTCACTGTCAGAAATCCACTGTCAGAAAGGACAAAGTTTGATTATTACCAATGATACCTTTAGACAGAAAGGACAAAGTTTGATTATTACCAATGATACCTTTAGACCCTGATCAGCTCAGAGACTGCACCAGAGAATCTACATCACAAAGTTTCCTAACTGGCCTTTATCTGCTAATAGTTTCCCCTATACTGTAGACCCTTAGACAATGTGGGGGTTGGGGCACTGCCCCTCTCCTTCCACTCCAGTTCAAAATCCATGTGTAAATTCTTCTTTCTCTCTTTCCTTTCTCTCTTTCATTCTCCCCTTCCTTCCTTCCTTCCTTCCTTCCTTCCTTCCTTCCTTCCTTCCT
>NC_045444.1:32630413-32691603 GCF_002776525.5 Piliocolobus tephrosceles | reverse complement strand
CCTTCCTTCCTTCCTTCCTTCCTTCCTTCCTTCCTTCCTTCCTTCCTTCCTTCCTTCCTTTCCTTCTTTCTTTTCTCTCTTTTCTTTTCTTTCTTTTCTTCCATCCTTTCTTCCTTTCTTCTTTCTTTTTGTGGAGATGGAGTTTCTCTCTGCTGCCCAGGCTGGAGTGCAGTGGTATGAACATGGCTCACTGCAGCTTCAACTTCCTGGGCTCAAGTGATCCTCCCACCTCAGTCTCTCCAGTAGCTGGAACTACAGGTGCAGACAACCACACCCAGCTAATTTCTGTTTTTGTTTTTTTTTTTTCCAGAGATGGGGTTTTGTCATGTTATATAGGCTGATCTTAAACTCCTAGGCTCAAGTGATCCACCCACCTTGGCTTCCCAAAGTGCTAGGATTACAGGTGTGAGCCACTGCACCTGGCCTTTGTATAACTTGACTCTCCAAAAACTTAACTACTATTAACCTACTGTTGAAAACCTTACTAATAACACAGTCAATTAACACATATTCTGTATGTAATATGTATTATATACTGTATTTTTACAATAAGTAAGCTAAAAATATAAAGAAAATCATAAGGACGATAAAATATATTTACTATTATTAATTGGAAGTAGATCATCATAAAGATTTTCATTCTCATCATCTTCACATCGAGCAGGTTGAGGAGGAGGAGGAAGAGGTGGGATTGGTCTTGCTTTCTCAGGGGTGACAGACACAGAAGACAATCCATGTATAATAGACCCACGAAATTCAGGCTGTGTTGTTCAAGGGTCAACTGTATTCACTTTCCTACATTTCCTGCCCCTAGAAATTCAAGATCCTTTTCCTTTGTCTTGTCACTTCTCAAAAAATGTATTGCTTTTTGGTGAAGATGGCATGTAAGCTGGAATTCTAAGCTACCTCTTTGAGAAATATTTTTTCTCTGAGTATTCTCCCCCACATATATAAAACGCACATGTTAGTAAACATGTTGGGTTTTTCTCTTGTTAATATGTTCTATGTTATAGAGATCTAAGCTAGGAACTCAGAAGATTACAGGGAAAATTATTTTTTCCTTCCCCACATAAACAATCCTGTGACATAGGTTTCTATTTACTGTATAAACTATTTAGAATGTTACTATCTAGGCTTTTTTTTTTTTTTTTTTTTTGCCAATGAGAAAAACTATAGTTCAGAGAATGAACTATATGAAGAATGAAGTTTCTTGGAAGAAGCTGTACAGCTTAGAGATGACAGTGTCAGGGTTGGTTACTGTGGTTGTGTCCTTCCATTGATTCTGATTCTTTGCAGGGCCTACAAGGTATAGAATACTTTTGAGAACCATTTGTTTTCTTCTATTAAAAATAAACTGGGCTAATGAAATGGAAAGACAAGTAGTACTTCCTCTGGGTAACCAGCCATGACAGTTTTTACAAGCATGACATTTTTCAGTTCAGGCAGCACATAAAGCATCTACACTTTGCTGTCTTTCCACAGAGGTTGCTATAGTTTATGGATGGTGTGGGAAGAGAAGAGTGGGTGTAACATTTGGGGTGCCTGAGTTCTAATATTTGTTCTACAGGTGGTCAGCTGTATGACTTGAAATATATCACTTTACCTTTCAGAACTTTTTTTTTTTTAATCTAGAAAATAGATATCTGGAACATTGTGTAATTACTAACCACTCCACCAATGTAGCGTAAAGCAGAGGAGCTGATGAGTAAGAAGACGTAGAAAACAGCTTTTGGAAAATAGAGGTGAAATGTAAGTCATCTTGAGATCTAGACTTCTGAGCCTAAGTCCTCTGATCCTAAGACACTCTGCTGTTTAAGGAGTTTAAAGCCTTCAATGTCCCTAGAAAGTAAGTAGAGTCTAAATAGTCTCTGTTGCCATGGTAGAGAAAATTCTGAAGATAAAAATTGTGTCTATATTGAGGGCTAATTATGAACAAAGCTTCATATTCTACAGTGTTCTCTGTGCTGCCACAGAAACAGACATGGTGTTAGCAAGTCCTTGAATAAACTTTTATAACCAATTAATTTGTTATTCTCTAACAGTGTCTCTGTGGTCATCATAAAGATTTTACTTGATTTAGTACAAAGACCAGGGAATAGCATTTTAAAAAAATTCTCAAACCTTTATTAATGTGTATGTTCTTGCATATACATTCTGAGACAGGATCTTGCCCTGTCACCCAGGCTGAAGCGCAGTGGTGCGATCATGGCTCACTACAGCATCAACCTCCTGGGCTCAAGCTATCCTCTTACCTCAGCTTCCAAAGTAGCTAGGACCACAGGGATGCACCACCATGCCTGGCTAATTTTTAAAATTTTTTGTAGAGACAGGCTATCTCTGTGTTGCCTAGGCTAGTCTTGAACTCCTGACCTCAAGTGATCCTCCCAGTTCGGCCCCCAAAGTTCTGGGATTATAGGAGTGAGCCACCATGCCTGATCTATTAATGTATATTTTTAAAAGAAAGAATATTACTGATTCTAAGAATATAGTGGAAATTCCATGTTGTCTTATTGAAATGATATAGTTGCATTTTAGTTAGAATGCTACAATTCAATTCGAGTTTATAGTATCTTTTATTCTCCAAAATCAAGTTGGCAAAAAATTTCTGATTAGTCTAAAAACCTTATGTATAAAAATAATCGATAACAATTCAACTATTAGATTTGCCTAGAAAATTAAAAAGTCATATGTTTATCCCATTATTAATCTTTCAACCAGTTTATTTGCACCTGTGAAGAAACATAGGCATAGCCAAGTCTAGACTAATTGATTACAGGGAGGAGGGCAAAGGATTAGGTTGGACTTATACCTGAACTACACTCTTTCCACCAACTGTATTTGGTACATTCATCTTGATTTTGCTTTGGTTTGAAAAAAATTCTATGAAGGATTTTATTGTCAGAGTATCAACAGAGAGACAGTGAATGTTACTGGGATAAATATAAACTAATATCAGCTACATAACTGACTTCGTCTCTAAATCTCAGTTTCCTATTTTATAAAATATCTAAGACAGAAATCCTTACCTTTAGGAGAATCATGAGACTTAAATGAGACAGGAGCCATGAAGTGCTTGGGATTTAGTTGGCTTCAATAATCATCATTTCCTTTCCTCCCTAATGATATTACCTTCCATTAGTTGTACACATTCTGTGTCATAATCTGTGCTTAAACTCTTAACATGAATCATCTCATTAATTGCTCAAAACATGACGGAGTTGAAGCTTCGGGAAACTAAATTAAGTTCCAGGTCACCAGCTTGGTAAGTGTCAGAGTTTTCTAATTTAGATGTCCCTGACACTGAAGCTCATGTTCTTGGTCATCATGTATATTTACTTTCTGTTGTGTCTTTAACAAATTACCATAGACTTAGTGGCTTCAGTGGCACAAATGTATTCTCTCATGGTTTTGGAGATCAGCAACCCAAAGTAAGTTTCAGTGAGTTAAAATCAAGGTGTTGACAGAAATGATTCCTTCTGGAGGCTGCAGGGTAGACTCCATTTCTTTCCTCATCCTGTTTTTGGAGGCCGCCTCCATCCTTCTCTCCTGGGCCTCTCCTCCATCCTCAGACAGTGGGGCACCTTGCTTCCATTGTCACATTGCCTTCTTCTGTGATCAAATTTTCTGCCTCCCTCTTTCCCAGCACACTTGTGACTATATTTGCTATTGCCATTCTTATATTGTTACCTCCATTGTTACCACCATTGTTACTACCTGTATGCTATTGCTCTATGCTACTTACAGACTATATATGACCATATTTCTCTAGGTAACTTCTTAGGAGTAAAATCTTGAAGTTACTCTTGTCCAACTCTTTGTAGAAACTCAACTGAAAATGCAATATTTTTTAAAGAATTTCAGAAAGATATTCAATTCCTACATTTCTCAAGTTACTTTAAAATCAATCCCCTGATTAAGCAGATTAGTAGAAGGGTGGCATAAATCGACTTGATCCTTTGCCCCGCTGCGGAATTGCTTAACTGTATTGTGCTTTGATATTACATCATTGGCCTGCATTGAAGGACAGTGTAAGAAACAGCCCAGGTAACGCAGCCTAGGCCAAGTGTTAGTTATCAGAATTTAGTTGAACCATGCGTATACTCTTTCTTTGTACTTAGGACTTGGGGTTAATCAGGGACCTGGATTCATGTTTTTTCCCTACTTTGAGGACTCAGCTCTCTACTTTGAAGGTACTGCCTTTCAAGAGCCTCTATTTGTCACGGAATGACAAAATCCTACTTTTCCTCCCCAGAACAGAGCAGCATGTGTTCTTACACGTGGCCACAGCATATTCATCACTTTATCACTTTTGCCATCTTCACATCGGCTCTCTGTTATGTTGCCAGATTGATTCTTGAATTCCTTTTTCTGATTTCTTTAAGGCTGTTGGTACCATCTTGGTCCATTTGGTTTAGTTGGTTTTGCCCCTACCACATCTGCTGGTATGATCACATTCATTCGCTTAGCATCAAATCGGCTCAGTACCTGGAGATCATGCTCAATTTTGTTTATAATTTTGTATCATTTGATTCAAGAGGCTGTTGGCATTTTCTGGCACTTAGATTTTTTTCATTAATATTTCTTTTTTTCCTGAGAGTTTGTGTTGTTTCTTTGAGGAAGAATAAAATGCCTATGGATCAGAGTGTGGAAATTCAATCTGTAGCTTACTGATTTTTAAGGGTGATTCTGGGAATCTCCTTATCTTCCTATTGCTTCTTACCTGTGTAACTCATGGCTGTTATAAGGACTCGTGCTTGTGTAGTATTTTCTAGATTGCAGGGCTTTGGAAGGGAGGCATGATATTAATAGTGACATAAATATTTGTATGGAGATGGTAAGTTGACCTATCAAAAAAAGAAAAAAAGACAGCTACAAAGTCTGATGTAGTTTTGGCTGGAAAAGACATTCATGAGAGATGCCCAGGGTTTGAGGATTACCCATTTCTGAGAATAGTTACACATTATGACCCAACTCCCTTGAGAAGAAGACAAGATGGAAGTGATCCAGGGACAGATTGAATGCAACTAAGTTGTCTGAGTCCCAAGTTATGTTTGAGAGAGGTTGTTTTGAATCTATATCTTTATAATAGGCTTGATTCCTATCAGTCTAGGAGCAATAGATGCATCTGAAGAAGAGAGAATGTTCTGTGTTGATTCCCAAACCTATCAAGTTATGTGCTCTTACTACGTTTATGATAGAAATATATTTCAGCTTGATGTTTTTAAAGCTATGAATAATAATTGCATGATTATGTGATAAGGGATACTCTTTGAATCCTTTGAGGTATGTTTGTTTGAACAAAGTTCATTCACATTCAGTATCATGATACTGAAATAATGACTGAATAAAGAACATTCACCTAGCTGCGCATTTAGATTTAATGGCAGTTTTAGTGTAGCTAAATTTTCCAGGAGGCATTTCTCATCTTTTGTTCAATTTCTTAATGAGTGGTGAAACATTTGAGCTTTTGTCTCCTTTTGGGGGAAAAAGAGGCAGTGGAAAGATGAGCTAGAAAAAAGGGAAATGCCTGAATAATATGGATCAACAAGATGCTGGTTTACAATTTTTTACTTCAATAAAACTATTAACTACTTTATAAAAAATATTTTTTTTCTTTTTACTAAAATATATAATCTGAAAGTTTCTGTCAATAGTGGCCAACAACTTAGATATATAGTTTTAGAAGATGATCTTAAAAAGAAGCAAACTTGGCCGGCAGTGGTAGCTCACGCCTGTCATCCCAGCACTTTGGGATGCCCAGGCAGGTGGATCAGGAGTTTGAGACCAGCTTGGCCAATATGGTGAAACCCATGTCTACTAAAAATACCAAAATTATTCGGGCATGGTGGTGTGCGCCTGTAATCCCAGCTACTCAGAAGGCCGAGGCAGAAGAATTGCTTGAACCCGGTAGACGGAGGCTGAAGTGAGTCAAGATCACACCATTGCATTCCAGCCTGGGTGACAGAGCAAGACTCCCATCTCAGAAAAAAAAAAAAAAAAGTAAACTTGAGGAAAACAAATAATTAAAAATGTTAAAGGGACTGGAGTAAGTTTGTTTGGTGAAGACCAGCTTGAGAGAGCTGCTATTAGAGGAGAAAAAAGTTTTGGAGTATTGAAGAAGGAGGATTTAGGAGGAGGGAGTAGAAGTATGTGCAGTGTGATTGGTAAAGGGCTTTACATTCAGTGTTCAAGAATAACTAAAAGACCTTAAGTTATCCTGATAGGGAGGGGTTCCTTAAAAGGGTAAAGTGTAATTATTGAAGTAATGACTGATTTTTTTTTCCCTTATTGAAGATGTTCCAACACAGTCTTGATTTCCCAACTGTCTGCTAATAAACTGTGATCTAGCTGTAGGCCATGAAATGGGCAAGGGGGTACTTCTTAATTTCAAGACAATGGTAATCAGGAACAGAGCCATATGGGTTAGACAGCCCTGCTTCTTCAATTTACCTTAGACAATTTACTTAAGCTTTCTGAAACAGTTTCTTCATCTGTAACATCAATTTAATAATACCTGTCTCACAGTGTGTGTTAAAGGAAGGTTCTGAGGATTAAGTGACATAAAGTATGTAAGTTGTCTAACATATAATAAGTACTCAAATTATTGTAGTTACTACTGTATTTATTACTGTTGTTTCTAAGCATCTAAGTAAAATCATTGGTCTGTAGAATATCTTAGTGGTATGTGGTGAGATGAAATATTGAAGGTGTTAAATAATGATTAAAAGTTCAGTGTATGAACAAAAGGTCCATAGGAAAAGTGTGACTCAAAGGCAAACCTTTCAAGAATGCTGACCACACACAAGCACATTTTTGGCTGCAGCAAGCAGAGCAAATATACCCCAAGATCAGAGCCCATTAACAGATTCTTAGAGCCAAAGTTCTGGGAACCAACCACCTTCAGCCCAGGTCAGCTAAACCATCCCACATTTGTGAGGTGCCAGCAGTGAGGGCAGGTGCTTTCCAAGTCAGGAAATGTGAATCAGAAAGAGGATGTGATCCTGGCAGGGAACGCCCTCATTCTGATAATCACTGATAGTGTTTATTTTGAACAAGAATAATCCTGCTACTTGCTCATGCATGACAATACACAACCTGACACTATGAGAAATAGTTCTGGACAGGTAGGCAGAAGTCCCATCTAGCTTAATTTTGCTACTGATGTGCTAGAAAAGTATGGCAAGATAAACACACTCATAAACTCTTGGAGCCTCAGTTCCTTCTACTGAGCAAAAGGATTGAACCAGAGGACCTTGAGGTTTCTTCAGCTTATTATTTTTCTCTGTGACAGCACATTTGTGATTCATGCATTTTTATTAGAGATTTATACCTTATTAATGATTTTAAAAAGCATAATTCATTTTTCCCCTTTTTCATTGGTTGACCCAGATGAGCATCAAAGGTCTGAATAGGAGATTCACCGTACAGGTTTCCCAATTAACTGAATATTGGCTAGTGAGTAAATGAGTAAATAGAGTTCAGAAAGTGAGTATACAGAATTCAAATTTATAATTTCATTCACATTTATATAGGGAATATTTTCCAAAAAGGTAGACATATATGGTTAGTGAATATAGTCAGGCTGACTGAAAATATCTACACATGGCTAGCTTAGGGAACCCAAGAGAAAGCTACAAATTTTAAAAACAAGAGGCGACAATGATATGTTAATTTGTCCCAGGTTATTTACTGAGGAAATAAGATATTTTCTCTTTAATAGAGAAAAGTTTTTTATTTTTATTTTCATTAAGAACTGAGTAAGTATTTCAGGTGAAAATTCAAGTGTACTCAGTCAGATGACTTGATCCCAAACAAAATACAGGATGAAAAGCAGGCATTGATATTTAGGGGAGTGTCCCAAGGTTGATCTTAGCTGCATTTTCCCTCCCCGCAAGATGGAATTGCTAAACAATATCATGGAATACTTTACATTTCTGCAATGCCTTTCACTAGCTTTGGAGAATGTCTTAAAGGGAAATATGTTCAGTACTTCATATTTCATTTATTTCTTCTTGTAAGAATCACAGGTTTCTGAGAACTTGTGAGAGTTGCCTTCCATATATTCCTCAGCATTGGATGTAATACTTGATGTTTCTCTTATTTTCAGATGCAGGATATCATGCTTACATGCACACTATTTTGGGTCATTAAAGTGGCATAATGGTAACCAAGGCTCCTTCTAGATTAGTGTGAAGCATTCAGGGCAGGAAAAGATTTTTTTTTATGTATCTCATAGGTACTTCACTCTATCTTAAGAAATAGAACACAATGATTGGGCTAATCTCTTGTTTAGATTTTCTTTGGTCATGTATTATCTAGAATTAAGAAAATAAAGACCTATGTTCACCACCCCCTTATCTCCCCAACATCCCCAGACTGTGGAATGTTGGGATTCATACTGTGAATGCACTGAAAATCAATTATTATCAGATTTTGTTTTCAGGGCTGCCAGACAATATTTTGGCTCAACTTCAGTCCATTTGGAACACAGCTGTTAAGTTGTTGACAAAAACTAAGGAAATATGAACATGTTCCACTCTTTCAAAAAAAATCACATTTGCTGGCAACCAACTCAGATGGATTTGAAATTTTCTTATTGGAGAGCAAGTCAGTATCACTCTCTGGCATCCTTTTGGGCTGATCTGGTCATTCTTGTGTTCCAACACATATGGCACCCTTCACTCACCACTTGGGATTTCAGAATTTACTTTTGATCATGAACTTGAGCTTTAAGTTACTGTGTTAATAACTGTCCAAAACTTTAAGTTTCACTGGGATTTAGTGTCTCATTGATTTCTCCACATCTCCAGGATCATTTTTAAAAAGGCTTTAATGGCGAGTCAGCATTGATTTATTTCTAAAGGATTAGTGGTTATATTATACTGCATTTTTTTCTTTGCAAATAATAGAAAAATACTATTCAATTAAATAATAAATAGTATGCTGCTCTTTATCCAAGAAAATATGGGAATTATATATGTGTATGTAAGTATATATATATATATATGTTTGTTCACATTAAGAATAAAACCAATAGAAAGATAAAGCACAGAAATGTTAAAACTTGATCTATCATGGGAAGGAGAGAACAGGGTAGAGGGAAGAGGAATAGAAACTAGACTTCTTTGAGTATATATTGTTTCTTGATTTGTCTTTGGAATTATGTAGATTTTCACCTTATAACAAAACAGAATAAAATACATATAAAAATAATTTCTAAAAATGTTTTAAAAGGAAAGAAAATAACCGTGTACCCAATATAACTTTATGTGATGGTGAAAATGTTCTATATCTCCACTATTTAATAGCAGCCTCTAGCTAAATTTGGCTAGTGGACACTTACAATGCAGCTAGTATGCTGAGAAACTTAATTTTAAATTATAGTTAAGTCACTTAAATTATATTTTTACTAGCCATATGTGGCTAAAGGCTACCATACTAGACAGCACAGAAACAGAATAGGCACATAGAAAGGAGCTACTCCAGGTGATTTTAAAATTCAGGAATTTGATTGTATATCCCTAGGACAAAAAGAACTTAAGGTAACAAAAATAACTTAAAAATAATATTAAATGATTTTAAGTTATAGTACTTTTGAGAGTAATATTGTTACCATTATTCTGAGTCTGTTAGGTCTATACTGTGAGATATTTAATAAATCAAATGAATAATTATGTACATGTCCTTGAGAACCCACATTTTTGGCATGATTGGAAGAAGATATAGATTGAAGGTTGATAAGGTTAATTTTTTTGTCTTTTGTAGAGACTATGTTGCCCAGGTTTGTCTCAAACCCCTGGACTTAAGCAATCTTCCCACCTCAGCCTCCCAAAGTTCTGAAATTACAGGCCTGAGCCACTCTGCCTGGCCAAAAATTTTTGAGGCTTCTGTATGAATTTGTTATATATGTATTCTTAAGAAAATAATTTCCAACTCTGTTCAGTGAATAGCTCTAGAAACAATGACAAACCCATTAGCAAGTACAACCCTAATGCTCAGATTATGGTCTCTAAATGCCTTTTGTCAGGAAAAGAAACCAGGACTCATTGGAGAAATGGATAATTCAGTGTCTGGGGCAGATAATTTATAAGATAAATCTGAAACATCTTGCCATAATTTAAAATAGGGATGCTTTCAAAAACTAGTAAGATTGTGCCAAAAAGAATCAGACACAATTTGGAAAAATTTCTACTGAACAAAGATGGAAAAATGTGTGTGCCATATGAATAACAAGGACAATTGATTAAAAAACTTCAAATACTTTAAATCATAGGTTTATACTGATACTTTAAAAGTATATATATCTTTGAGGGAATCTAGAAAACAAACTCATTATATTAAGCTAAATCATCAAGCAATTATTCTGTCTTTCCTGTGTGACCTGTACCTCAGGGTGACCAAAGATAATTTCTCTTTGTAGCACTGTTCTCTCTAATAAATAAATAACAATGAAATAAGAATATTACTATCTTCTAGCTCTTGAGATATTATTAATAGATCTGGGCAATGATCATTAATTAATACATACATCTCAAAATGTGATAGAAGTACCCTATGATGAATATGCACTGCTTCTTTATTGGTTTTCTTTTATGTTGTTTTGTTTGCTATAATAACCCCATAACGAAAATTTTATATATATATATATATACACATTAACACACACACACACATTTTTCATATATTTTTATTTTATGAGACACCTTATATACATAAATGTATACATATATACATATTTTGGATACATAAAATATGTATACATACATGCATGTGTGTACATAAGTTGTCTCACAAAAATAAAAATAAATGAATAAGAAAACAAAATCAAACCTACATCTGATCAAGCCTTTAGATTTAACTACCAATTTACAGAAACTAGAAGGAACAGAAGATCTGATAAAGGATTCCATAGGTGGGTAATTAATGAAATCTGACTGTGGCATTCCATAGGAAGGATCAGCAACTGTGACCTGTGGGCCAGATTCGGTTCCTCACCTATTTTTGTTAATGCTGTTTTATTGCAACACAGTCTTGCTCATTTGTTTACATATTGTTTATGCCGTTTTATGACTGAATAGCAAAGTTCAATAGTTGAAACAGAGCTCATATGACTCTCAAAATATAAAATATTTACTATCTGGCCCTATATAGAAAATGTTTGCTAACCTCTACTTAACATGACAAAATTACCTGATTTTATCAATAATAATAACAATAAAATGCATCAAGAAAAAAACTGGAGAAATATGTACAGAATGATGATAGGGAAACCTATAGACCTAATGCCACTTAAAGAAGCCTTGCCAACCAATCACGATATATGGACATTATTTGGATCTTGATTTAAACAAATATATTTTAAAGCAACTTTTAAGAAAATCAGAAAAATCTAAATATTGCTTGGACATTGAAGACTTTAAGAAATTATAGGTGTTTTTTAAAGCTATGATATTAAAGTTATATTTTTAAGAGCTCTTATCTTTTAGGTGTTTATTCTGAAATGTTTACAGAAGAAATGATATGATCGATGTTCAGGATTTACTTTAAAATAGTCCAGGGTATAGGAAGTGGGTAGAAATACAGATGAAACAAGAATGACCATATATTGGTATTTTTGAAAGTGGTAACAGATAAATTGGATTAATTATACTGTTTCTCCACTTTCACATATGTTTGAATATTTCCATAGTACGAAAAAAATTTAAATGTCTTTTTGCATGGAACTTACATTTTAATAGAGGAGAATGAAGTAATAAAGTAACTAAATGTAGAGTTTGCAGAGTTTGAGGAAAAAAGACATGAGGTGTTGACAGGAGATGTTGAAATTTTTGAGAGTGACATGGACTGTGTGGTATCTAAGCCATACACAGTACCTCTAGGTCTGGAGATGAAGCCGGCTTCCTGAAGCGCACATAGGAAAACTGAGCAGCCTGCACTCAAGAGCCTGACTTCCTGGGTCGAAATCCTAACTCTGCCACTTACTAGTTGCATTACTCAGGTTAGTTAGCCTCTCTGTGCTTCAGTTTCCTCATGGCGTATAAGCATTTGATAAATACTAAAAAAAAAAAAAAAGAAAAAAAATATGGGGATTGATGCTGAAAGTCTTTTAAAAATTAACAGCTTTCTTATCAGAACAGTGTGTTTTCAATATTCTAAAACAGTGGTTCTCAAATTTTAATGCACATCAGAATCATTTAGCAGACTTGTTATAATACATGTTTCTGGGCCCTACCTGACTCTTCAGCCCAGAGTTCTTAATTCAGTAGGTCCAGTGTAGAGCCTGACTTTGTCTACAAAATGTTCCCAAGTGATGATGATAACGCTGGTCTCGGGACCTATCTTTAGAACTGTTTCATAAATAATTCCTTTATTCTGCTGCTGTCGATTTCAAAGGAGAAATAAATGCACTTGACTGTTTTTTGTTTTTTAAAGAAATCATTTGCTAACCCAATATTCATACCACAGAGGAAATGACTTTCTTAGGTTTGTCCCAAATTGAGAGAGTTTGCGTTTTCTCTTCTTGCCTTTTATGACTGAATGAAAGAAAACTGTGCTTATGAGGTAAAAATGACATACCAGCTGCAGATTATTTTTCCCATTCTTTTTTTAATTAAAAGAATTCAACATAGCCAGACAATTTCTCACCTACTCATCTCCATCTAAAACAAGACACCATCTGTTATGTATCCACTTAATCAGAACCATGACAAATTGGAGCACACTCAGGTCTCTGATACCATATACCACTCCCCAGGAGTTTCTGCCTAGACCTTTGAAAGGTCCTGATCAGAGGCTGAGAGGACAGCTGGCCATTAGACTGCAGCTGGATTCAATCAGAGAAGATGCCCCCAAGGACTCCCACCAAATAAGCAGGGTCAAACAGCCTGGCCAGGATGAAGTTGGAAAATGAGTTACCTGGTGTCTGGGAGGATTCTGAGTTTGATTTACTTTTCAAGAAGGTTAAGTTGTCTTTCAAAGCCAGTCTTTTTTCTCTTTGTGTCCATCAAATATGAAGCGGGCATGTTGAAAGTTTTCAGCATGTCCCCAATCTGTGCCTGGGCTATCACTGGGGTGCTGCCTTGCAGACAAAATGCCTCCATACATGGAATGGAGGCTCTAATTTCTTTTCCTGCCGGTCTGAGGTGACCTGTAGACTGGAGCCAGATGATCCACACCACTTCAGAACTTCTCTACAGCAGCTAGAAAGGTCTCTCATCTCTTTGCTGCTAACAATCCATTCGAGTTCAAGAGCCGAGAAAGCGGGTGGGCATTTGAAAGGAGAAGAAAGAGAAAAATCAGCCAGAGAAAAGGAAACAGATAAAAAGCAATGTTGTAAGAAAAAGTGTAGTTAGAATTTGGAGACTGCAGGCAGGGGCAATGGGGTTAGTAACTGAAGTTTCAAGAAATATTGTAGGTGATTTTTTTAATGTAGGGTAGAGGGAATGAAGAATAAATATAAAGATACAGAAAAGAAAAGCTATGCAGATGATAACTGAAGCCTTAAAAGGAATTTTCAGGGTTAGTGATCTGCTTCATGTCTTCAAATACTTATCCATTAAAAAGTAAAAATTGTGTATATACTTTGAAACAGCTACGTGAAAGGGGTTTCCACATTTTTCTTAGTAATCCATAAGTAATGTTGGGAAAAGAGGAATATATGCTTAGTTTTGTAATGAATACAGTACATAGAACAAAATAAGCCTATAGGAATATATTTCTAGAATTCCAAAGAGAAATTGTTTATTTAAGGAGTAAGTAGGAGATAAGAAGTATTCAAAATGTTCTTAGCTCTTTACTTTTTTCTTTCTTTTATTCATTCATTTGGCAATTATTTATAAGAACCTGCTGTGTGCCAGGCACTTCAAAAAACTAGACATTTAGCAATGAATAGAAGAGAAATATTCTTCCTATCAACTTTTAGTAAGCCAAAGAATACCTAAAAAATTTTGTTGAAATGTAGATTTCTGGGCCCAAACCCAAGATTCTGACCCAGTATATTTGTGAAAAGGCCCAGAAATATGTACTTTTAAATATTAACTTTGGTGATTCTGATACAGGGAAATAGTCCTTGTAGGTGATCTCATGAAGTCTTTTAATGAAAAGAAAGTTTGTACATATGGCACTTCACTCCATTTGCCTTCTTTTCTACAAAAGAGGTCTAGCTGTAAGATGGTGTTATAATTTATACTTCCATCAGGAGGCCAGGTTTCTCCCCCTTGAAGAGGATATTGTGGCCAGGAGGTACTGCAGAAGAATATAAGTCATTACTTTCTTAGCGTCTGAGGGTCAAATTGGTCCCAATTCTCCAGAACACATCTTAGGGGCATTTTTGTCTTGAGGGGAATGTTTCCCATCTGAAAAAAACTAGTCATTTTCCGATGAGCGTCCAAGAGCGTCCTCTACGGTCCTAATGCTTATTCCTTTCCAGGGTATGTAACCACCCATGGACCTCTGCTTATCGGATTAGTTACGCTCGCCGAGGTAGCAGTCCTGCACCCGTTTTCCTGCCTTTCTAGACCACAAAGAAAGGGGTCCGGGATGCTGGATTCTAGTGGTCCTTTACCAGCGTGTCCAATATAGCTTTTGCACTTAGAGGTGAGTCCTAGAGCTCGGCTGGGTTCCTGAGTATTTCATAACAACCCAGCTGCTCCATCAAGATGCACTCCCATAAACAACAGTTCTTATGCAAATTCGTTTCAGAGAGGGTGTAGGTAACCTTTTGAGTCAGGATTGAAATGGTCTTTTTGATTCTGTAAGTACTGTAAGACTTGACTGAGTGCAAACAGTTCCAACATTTGAGTAGACTAATTATTAGGCAATTCTCCTAAAGCTGCTTCCACAAGAGTCTGCCTATCAGTTACTGAATAACCATTGCGGTTTTTTTTGGTGGGGGGGGGGGGGGGGGTTTTTTTTTTTTTTTTTTTAAATTCTCAATCACCTGGGAGGAACCATCTATTGTCCTGTCCTGAAGGGAGTTCCTCCTACGTGTGGTCTGACCTTTGTATGGTAATTAAGATTTAAATCCCCTGTAAGGAAATCTGCTGGGTTAAGGGAATTATCAGTGGTTAGTGTTAAATTACCTTTTTCTAACAGAATAGCCCCAAACTTTAAGATTTTTGATTTAGTAAGCTACCATTTTGCTTTTTTGACTTAGAATAATTCTGAACTGGTGAGGTGTGCTCACAATGAGGTTTCCTCTAAAAGTTACTTTTTTACTTTCTTCTGTTATCAAAGCACTTGCCCCTACAGATTGAATGCATTTGGGCCATCCGCGGGTCACTGGGTTAAGGATTTTTCATAGGAATGCTACGGGTTGTCAGTGGTCTCAGTGTTTTCAGGCTACGCCCTTGTTTACACTGACAACAAGGTAGTATTGGAGCATTATAGGGTCACAGAGGAGACTTTCAATTATCAATTATAGGTTTTTAATTTACCCTGGCTTTTAAAGTAATAGGGCACACTTTTTTTTTTTTTTTTTTTTTTTTTTTTTACTATTTCTATCTTTCTCTCTTTGACTCCCTCTTTGTCTCTCTGCCTCTTTCTCCTCTCTCTCTCTCCTCTCTGTCTCTCTCCTCTCTGCCTCTTTTTCTCTCTCTCTGTCTCTCTCTCTTAGCCATTTACAAACTTGGGACCCTGGCAAGGGTGGTGGGGAACGGGTCCCACATAACTGTCCATGTTGAGAGCTGTAGACCTAAATTGGCAGGGTCACCAGGGACAAGACTCCGTGGGTTTATAGCCTAGATGCCTAAGGACGCAGCATAGAGCTTCCTTAGATCCCTTTGGAGATACAATTTGTTAGAGGAAGTGAAAGTCTGAACCACTAGTACCTAGCAGGCAGGGATCAGAAGAAGTAGATTCAGAGGTAAGGAGAACTTTGGGGCTACACTTTCAAGAAAGTTGTGGTCGGGACCGAGGTGGTATGGGTCAGAAGGAAAGTTAGGGGTGCACACATGGGCAACTGTTGAATAGAGACTTCTGGCTGTGCCATGATCTCAACCGCCTAACACCGGGAGTTCGGATGACAGCTTTCTGCCTTTAGTAGGCCCTGGGCTTCCCGAGGAAAATTGAAAGCGGAAGCTGGTTCTAGGCAGACAAATGCTCCCAACCCAGAAGGGTCTGGGGTTGTTAGAAAGCCTTTCCCCAGGGAGCCTCACATCTAAGTCTGAAGTCCCCCAGCCAGGCTAATCGTTTTCAACCGGCCAACAGGTGCTCGGTATTTTCCTCCAGTTCTAAGGAATGATAGGACAGAATAGCAAGTGAAAGTGGTCCAGTTTTACTCACCGCTTTGGAGGTTCCATCCGGGTCACCAAAATGTTACTGGGGGTCCTTGCTCCCAGAGCTCCCAAGATGGCAGTGGGCTGCTTCCAAGAGGGTGGGCAAGCCTTGTGTTCTCTGACCTGGGGTTCTTGCCCTCACGGATTCCAAGGAATGGAATCTCGGGCCATGTGGTGAGTGTTATAGCTCTATTAGAAACTGTGCGTCATGTAACAGAACCGTGGAACCCAGTGACTAGTGTTCAGCTTGAATAAGATGAACCCGGGCACTTATCCATGCAGGAACAATGGCAAGCCTTTAGCCCGATTGGGAGCGGCAATGGGCGCCTTGCTGGATCAGGAGCACAGCAGATACCCTGCCCAATCCAGAGCGCTGGAAGTCAGCAGTGCGTCTGTGATGTTGGCAAACGGCAGTGGTGGACGGCAAACAACAATGGTAGACGGCAAACAGCAATGGTAGACGGCAAACAGCAGTGGTGTACAGGGAGCGAAAGCTCAGCTTGAGCCATAACAAAACACAGACCAGAAGAGAGTGCAGTTGCAAGATTTAATAGAGTGAAAACAGAGCTCTCGTACAAAGGGAGGGTCCCAAAGAGGGTAGCGCAGTGATCTCATGAAATCTTAAGGCATAAACTGTCTCTAATAGGAGTCCTGAGTGTACTTCACCAGCTTGGCTCTTTTCCCTGGGCTCTGGACCTTTATATTCAAGCCATCTCCTGGTCTTTTACACGCATGGCCTTAGGAAATCAAATGTTACTTATGGAATAAATGAAATTACCTTTAATTTCAAACCTACATGTCTTTCTACGTTCCCATCTCCATGAATACCACCACCTTCTAGGTACCAAAGAAGAAACTTAAAGTTCATCCTGGGCTGGGTGCAATGGCTCATGCCTGTAATCCCAGCACTTCAAAAGTTCATCCTAAAACCATTCCACTCTCCTTCCTCTCACAAATCCAAGTAGTCACCATGTGCTTCCACTACTACCTTCTTAATATCCAATATATTTATCACTTCTGCTTTAGCTCTGCCCCATTAACTACCATCTTAACTGTTGCCAGAGTCTTCTAATTATTCTTGGAATCTCTACAATGTACCTTCCAGTCCACCCTCCATGCTGTTGCCAGTGTGATCTTTCTAAAATGAAACAGTAATCATGCAATTCACCTATTTATAGCCCTTTAATGGCTCTGAATTGGCCACTGACCACAATCCAAATGTTATGGAAAGGTTAAGTTAATCCATGATCTCGTGGTCTCTTGAGTGGTTTTCTCTTACAGAACCTCCTCCAACCTTCCAACACCCTAAGATTCAACCATTACTCAAGCATGGTTTTCAGTCTGTGGTACCTTTGCTCCTGCTCCTTTATATGTCTAGAATGGCCTTCTTTATATTCCTACACACTTGATGAAAGCCTATTTACCTTTCAACACTCACTTCACTATGCAATATCTCAAACACCTCTCCCCACCTTGCCACTCCCTACATATAATTGACATCTTTTGTCTAGGCCCCTGTATTAGCACATGCTTCTAATATAGCATATATGTAAAGAAACATATTTCTTCACTTGTGTGTCTCACTTGTGTATATCAGCAAGCCTCTTGAGGACACAAAGCTTGTCTTGCTCTGTGTAGAAACTATTATTACAGTGTATAGGTGTATACCAGTCTTAAATGAATAAAATAATAACTCATCAAGAGGTATAACTGAAAATTTTCTGACATGAATTTTTTGTATTCCATATTTTGATCTAAAAGCTATTTTTATTTGTCTTGTCATACCAAATCTGAATCAGAAGTAAAACATGGTACTCCCTTTAGCTAATGATAGTCTGTACCTCTACATTTAACAATTAAGGCCCATCTTGAGTTCTTTAGGAAATCCTTGGTCAAAGCATGGTAGATCTTAGATTTTTGGTTCTTGGCCAGAAAAAAACTCTTGACGTACCACAGCTTCCTCCTTGCATATAAATTTTGATTTACAATGGTTTCAGGTGTTCTTTATACCCAAGGAAAGAAATTTATTACAAGCCATATTTTGTAATAGTAGAGCAATGACTCAGATTTATTAGTCTTATCTAAACTATTTTCACAACATCTGGAATAAATGGCTGTTTTCTTTTATAGGTGAAGGATTAGAGGAACAGAGACTCCAAGTGTCTGAGTGGGTCAAATATTGCTCTTCATATTTCAGATATTATTGTTTAATCCTTATTGAGCTTATTATAAATGTCAGGTCCTGTGACTAGCTCAAGGAATGCAGGGGTGAATCCACCACTGATCTCGTTCACAAAATGGTGGGGAGACAGTAATATGTTGTTAATTTGTTGCCATGATTTATTTTTTAAACAAGGAGATCATTGCTTATTCAGCATCCTGATGTACTGGGAACTATTCTTCAACAGGTAAGGGATAGGTTCATATTTTTCCATCTGCACTCAACCAAGCTTCCATGAGACAAATGTGGGCTATTTGGCAGATGATAACACCTCTTGTATTTCTGAAGCCCTTCATATTTACAGTTATCTTTGCCATGCATAATTATAGTTATTTGATGCCTGGCAGTTTTATGAGAATAGAGTGGAATTTACTGGCCAGTAAATGCTAGCACACTCTTTTGTGTGTCCTTGTAAGGATCACTTTCTAACAAACTTAGTGAATGACACCCTGATACTCTCTGATCAAATAGATTTCCAGAGCAGTGTGCCGAAAAATATTTAAAAGAGAAAAAAGTAGAGATGATTTTCCTGTGCTACCCTCCTAATACACACTACTTTGTTGTGCCTGAAAGATAATAATGAGAAAAACAAAGCTTTACCTTCAGGTAAAAATGTCTTTGAATGAATCTTTTAGTGAATCCAGATGCTTAAATGCACATTTAGAACAGTAGTTTAAAAAATGTTTTCAGATAGAACTGTTTGCCTCTGATTTATTCCTCAAAATAATTGTCATGCTAAAAAAAATAAATCCTGACAATTACCTGAATAACAAGAGAAATCTGCGTGTGGTTAATTGTCAGTTGAAAGAAATATAATGGTGTAAATAGCACTTTTAAAAGATATTTGTCTTTTCTGTACCTTAAGGTTCAAAATTATGTCTCCTGATTTTTGAAGCACCAATCTTGAGTTGTTTAAATTCAAGGACCTCACCCGTACAGAGCTGGGAATTGCCAAGATACTAATACCTGCATTTTTATGACACATTCTAAAGTCAATAGGAAAGAGGTTTCTGAATAAAAGCCTTAAAATTACCTTATGAATTATTAATTACAGGGCATATTACCTTTGAATTATAAAAGCCCAGAAAAATGGAAAGGAGAATTGAAAAACATCAATCTCGGGTTCTTTAAAAATGTAATACCAATCATTTGAGCAGTGTACAAATCTTTTATTAAAGATAAAAAAGAGGTGATACGTTTTTTATTAACTGGAGGATATGTTCAATCCACATGATTAAAAATCTCATTACTAACTCAAGTCAGGAAAGTGATTTATTACTGAAACAGAATGGGAGGCATTCGGTTGTCCACGGCAGCATTTATCAGAAGTAGAGCTATCAGTTTGTATCTATTTTAGCTTGCTTAATATTTTTTAAAGGTGGCCTTGCCATCTGTTTGAAGAATTGAAGATATTTTTCTAAAGTTGGCAAACTACCTTACAGCAAAAACATTAGCTGTTTTTTCATTTAGCTTAAAGTTTTAAGTTTTAGAAATAAAGATTATGTCTGTGCTCTAATGAAGGTAAGGGTTTCCACTGTAAAGGAAAAAAAAAAAAAAAAAAAAGAAATACTAGAGTTCCTGTCCTCAATATATAAGTTCCTGTCCCCAATGTATCTTTTTTCTAAAGTTCTATTCATAAACATTTTTATAAGAAGACAACTCTTTTTTTTTTTTTTTTTGGTAAAAGGAGAGACAATGTCATGTATATTTGAAATGGCAGAGAGATTATTATTCTCTTTTAGATACATTGGTTCCTGTGATTGTTGCTATTTTGTTTTTAAGAGTAATTGTTATCTTTACTTTCTGAATGATTTCAGACTCTTAGGTCTTAATTGAATACCTAAGTTACTATATTTAGAAAAAAGTTCCTTATTAGTAACTAATTTTTTAGTATTAGTGTTTATTTGTTATTTAGTAAAATAATCTCCCAGATGTTAGAGGAATCAGTGAAGGCTGTTGATGTCAAGCTATCCCTCATGGACCTTTAAGGGAACTAGGAAGCTGAGTATGATTCGGCTGGATGGAAGGTGAACAGCATTACTGTAAAGAAAATGGTGCTGTCTTCTTAACATCCTGAGCTAAGGTTGAGCTTGGTGTGTTGGAAAGGTAGAAAGTGGCTTGAGGGAAAATGGGGAGGAAACATCCTTGGTTGTTCATCAAAAGCTTAAAGAGAAAAGTCTGGATTAGCTAAGACTGAACCTAGTTAGAGAAAATTTAGTACATGAGAATGAAGTTATAGGTAGCCAGTCAAAGCTTTTAGAACAAAAGAGTGGTGGGAAGAGAAAATGAGCCATTCAGTTGACTGGGGAGGGAAACATTTAAGCCAGGGAAAACAGTCAGAATGGCATCATAATGATTCCATGGGCAGTAGGTTATGGAACTAAGCAAAAAAGTGATATTGGTTAAAAACATCTTGAGAGAAGAATTTACTGGATAAGAAGGCAAGAGTTTACAAGATAAAGTTCTTTGTCACTGCTAAAAGGATGTTCCCGATTTCAGGTGGTTATGCCAGTACCACACATCTTAGGAAGCACTTAAGAGGTTTTTTTAGAGCCTTTCTCTTCATGTATTTCTTCATGCAAAATCAGACATCAAACTCTTTAAGAACTCTGTTCTCCCAACAGAGATCATTTGACTCTTCCCATTCAGACTGGAGACAGCTGAAATTGCATCTGTGTGTTAATTTACAAATGGTACCTTCAGGGATTGCTTATTTTAACTATCACTAGGAGCACCATGCTTTAAGGCTGCTTTGGAATTTGGGCTTCTAACTCTGTAAATATTAAACAATAACCACCATGTTATAGGTGACTGGTATCACAATGGATGTGAAAGATTAGAAACTTAGAAACATTTTTCTCTCTCATTTAAAAAAATAAAATTTAACTTAAGAATGGTTGCCATGGATATGGTCACATTGTCTAGTTTTTTTGGCACAGTTATGTGTGTATATTTTCTCTGACTTATATAGTGCATTCTGAAAAAGAAAGGCCTGTAGAGTCTCATGTCCATCTACCTATATTTATATATTTTTGAATGTGTATATGTACGTAAAAAACAACTGTGCTTCAAATGCAGAATGCCTGTGACAAAGCATCACATTCTTCAAGCTGTTTTCTCCCCTTTGAGTATTTGAGTTTAGACAAATGCCTTTTCCCTGTTCCTTTTTTTTTTTTTTTTTTTTTTAAGCTGGCACATTCTTGTTCAATGAAAACAAGGGAGCAAGGGATTATTCTAGCCATTGAAATAGAAATGGTGTGTGAATCTGACAGCTGGAGCTTGGGTGTGAGATATTGCAATTTTTGCTGTAGGGAAAGGAGATAAAATGAGGGTTTGAATTTCATAGCATAAGGGGCTACCTAAATAGCAGCTGTTAGATATGAAATCCCTGCTGAAGATTAGAAAATGGTGGGGGTTAGGTCTTCCTAAGCCCAAAGAGTTGGAGGTGGGAGTGGAGGAGTCACGTTGTTTTATTTGAAGTGGATTTTTTTTTTTTTCCTTTTCTAACTCATGGCAATTGCTTTCTGGGTATAGCACTGCACATTCATAAATTCTCTTCACTTGTCTAGATTAAAAAAAAAATACCTGTAGCCTTAGAGTTTTCATTTTGAAGGAGATGAATAATATCCATAGATTATATGAGCGAGTGCATATTTTGAAATTGTTAAGATTGTTAATAACATTTCAGTGGGCTTGGTTTTGCATTTCAAGAGGGAATGTTGCAGTGAGTTTGATTTCCAGATGACAATAAAGTGATTCCTCTCTGAGTAGCACTTAGCTGATCACTTTTTAATGCAATTGTTATTCCCTTGTATTACAGATATTAGAATAATAGTATCCTATCTGACCTACAAGATAGATACTTTCAGCACACCCATTTCCTCTCTCCCACTATCATACACCCTTCTGAGGCTCCACTCACAATGTATTCCATTCAGCTTCTCAAACACAAGTTGTTATGTTTAATTTCTGGGACTTCAGAGCCATACAAAAATGTAGAAAATGATTAAGCTCCTATTCCTACTACCTCTCTGTTTTTCCTCCAGAGGAACCATTGCAAACAGTTGCTTGTATGATGTGGAATAATAGATATTGTGGTGGACTCCCAAACATAACTCTCAAATTATTAGTCTAAATCAGTGGTTCTCAAACCTTTTGGTAAGAGAAATCTCTTTAAAATTATTGAAAACTCGCAAAGAGCTTTTTTTATTTGATTATGTCAATCAGTATTTACCATAGTAAAAATTAAAACTGAAAATAATTTTATGTTTATGTATTAATTCATTTAAAACTAATAGTAATATTTCCATTATGTATCAACATTAATAACATATATCATGGCAAGTAAATATTCTAAGGCAAAACATTTTGCCTCAATTTGTAGTTCTTCATCTCAACTGGTAATTCTTCAAATTTCCTTCTCTTATTATAAATTATATGATTTTAATCCTTTTAATTTGTTTGAGGCTTGTTTTATGGCCTGGCATATGGTTTATACTGGAGAATGTTCCATGCACACTTCAAAGAATATGTACTCTGTTGCCATTGGGTAAAATGTCTCTATTAAGCTACAGGTATCTGTTAGGTCTAGCTGGTTTACAGATAGAATAGATGTGATCTATTCCCTCAGGTCATTAGGACTTGTTGGCAAATGTCATTTCCTCATCCATGCCATATCTCTGGTGCCTGGAACAGTGACTAATACAACTCAGTGACTCAATATGTATTTGTTGAATAAATAAAATTTAATGTGATCTATCTAGAAAAAATAAATGTTATGATTTAATGTTAAACAGAGTACAAAAAAATCTACTACTACAGTTTCAGAAATCACATGCAACGAATTATTAACAACCTACCACTTGTCAAGTTTTAGCGAGTTTTAAGGAAGCACTGACCTGAAAGCAATTTCCAGAATTGCAAAGTATAGACTTCCAACAAACTATTATTTTATAAAAGCAATGAGAACACTAGCACGAATTGTCAAAATCAACTTTTTTTCAGAACTCTGAAAGTTAACCCAAACCATGCAACAATCTAAGGATGATTCACTCAAGAAAAATGGCTGAATCTTGGTAAGGGCAGATAACTTTATGATGTTTTAACTTGACTTATTCCAATCTCCCTCTTCCCAGGTCCACAGTAGCATCAAAAACCAAAGGAAAGGCCCTGTGTGGCCTGTTTAGAGCACAGCAAGAAAGCTTGCATTAAGGGAGTGAAGTAAGTAAGAGGAAGATACCAATGAGACTAGAGTTGATGTAGAAGCCAATTTGTGTAAAATCTATGGGTCCTGGTAAATTTAGATTCTATTCTAAGGGTGATGGGAAGCTATTAGAAGCTGTTGAGTAAGCAAGTACCATGATCTGACTCATGTGTTAATGGAATTACTGTAATCTGTGCTCCTTTTTGAGTGGTTCACAATCTTCAGCTTTATCATTTCCTCATCTTTCCCCTCCCCTCCCTCCGCTGGAGAAAGTTTCTTTGGTATGTTAAGATGCTAAGAGCTGCCAGCTATTAATCTAACCTAAGTAGCTAGGAACCCCATACCCATATAATAGATGAAAGAGTTTTGGGTTAAGACTTTGCTGTGTTTTTGTTTTTCATATTCATTTAAGAAATCCTCTTTAAAAAACATTTGTAAAGCAAGCCATAGTAAGACTGTCTTACAGCACAGAAATAATTATTTACCAAATACATTTATTTATAAAGGAGAGGAAAGAGAAGATTAATTTTCTCCCCTTTTGTGTTTCCATTTATAATAAAAGGAAAGAACCAATCCTGAAACATTTTATTGGCAATCAGAAAGTAAACTTCATGCCATGGCTTTTTTGATATGACAGTAACAGTAACAGCAACAACAATTACCTATTTTTTTTTGGTAAAATGCAAATGAAAAAAATCCTTTCTTTATTAAAGGCTTCTATGCTAGAGCAAACACACTTGAAGAACTAGAGTAAACACGGCTATGAAGAACTTGGCAAACAAGCTCCCTAATATTAATTCTTAATGAGTTGTATCAAGTATTCCACCTACTTATTCCAATCTGGTATTATTTTATTAGCAGTTTTTTGACTGTTTCTAATTAATTTCTGTAAATATCCAACTTTTATCTAATCTATAACTATTATCTATTTTTAGTAAAGAGTTTTGGAGTTATGCCATTGCTATCTCTGGTAAGCCTATGTCTTGAGGTAGCCCTGGATGTCATATTTGAATATAATAATATTAGAGAGCACAGATTAATTTATTTTACATATTCAGAGCTAGGTTTTTGGGGAAAGTGTTATGCAAATTTATGTAAATTGGAATGCATGTTTATGTAAAACAACATGTGATTATGCATCCCTAAATTTACGAGAAAAATTCTGCTAGTCTTCTCTTAAAGTAGGGAAAATACAAATATACTCACAATCCCAGTTTGGACTAGAAATCTTGCTAGAATGGTTTGTCTGGCATGTGGAAAGGCTCTCGTGTGCCATGGCATTGGTTGAGGATTCTGTGTTTCCTTTGCTGAAACATGGTTTTCAGCTTGAATTTCAGAGAATGTTGCCAATTTTATCTCTCCTTCTCTGCTTTCTTTTATTTCTGTGATGAAAGATCTTGATTTCCACTAAGTAATTCAAAGTGGATTTGTGGGTTCTTACTCAATTTTATAAATAAACATACATTGGTTGAGGCCACTGCATTTGCCTTTTTGTAATGAACTGTCAAAAAGAGAATGGCATGTCCCCAGCTTTCTGACACACTTCCTGTGTTTTTTTTTTTTTCTTTTTGAAATGCATAGAAATAAGATTGTTTCATCCTCTATGGCTAGGGCCACCACAGATGTATTTTGTCCAAACAAGTACTCCTTTGAAAGTGACTAGGATTATACCAGTTTTAAGGGTTAAACCAGGACAGTTCCAGCAAAATTGACATGTGATTGCACGAACTATGGTTAATCCTGTCTTTTTTTCCCCTTTGGCAAGTTTATGTGACTGGTCCATTCCATGATTCATTCTAATTTTTTTTTTAACCTCAAAATCTCACAAATTTTATCAATCAGATGTTCTCTAGAATTATCATAAAAGAATGTTATCTTCATGTATCACGTTTTAACTGTTAGTTGTCAAATTTCTTTTCCTCAGTCATACTTTTATACTGTTGTTTGGCTTGATTAAGATATTAAGAGACAGAAATTTTTTTATTTGGTTTTATGTTTCTGCTTCTTGTGGCAGCAGTAAGAGAGAGATGGAGAGAGAGAAATTAAGATATGTTTTCCCATCCTGAAGCAACCTCAGGCATCATTTCTTCTCCTCACAAATTCTGTCAGTTGCTTTCTTTTCTCATGTCTGCATATTGCCAATCTGAGAAAAATCTTACCTTCCAGGAAGGGCTTAAGGCTGTGATAAGCAAAAAGCACTGCATGTTGTAATAACTAAATGGTGAGCTATCTTACTTGCTGGAGATGATTCTATTCTCCCAAGTCTGATGGCAGTCGAATGAGACATCTTGAAAAGAGAGGAGATCATGTGAAATTTATGAGGAGGTTCTTGGAAGGGGGTAGTGTCCTAGCAACCTGGGGGCTTAGGTGACAGAAAATTGAACACATTTCTAGTATCTTTTATTCAATGATCTTAAACTCTTTTCCACTGTTGATCAAGTATAATAGGATTATTTATTTATTTATTTATTTTTTAAATAAAGAGAGCTCACATAGGAGAGAGAGCAGAGTTAAGGCAGTTCCTGCACCTTTGAGAGCACAGGACAGAGCAATGAAAGCTAGATTGACAGTCAGGAGAGTGTGATTCTACACTTTACTGTATTTTTGAGACTTGTTTTTACTAATATTAAAAGGTGTGTGTGTGTGTGTGTGTGTGTATGTGTGTGTGATAATTTTCTACAAATGACCTACTCAAAGTTTGGAGGAGCAAATGAGACATTAATCATTGAAATACATCAGGCATCATATCAATGTAAGTAACATTACTATAAAGCCCGGTATCTACATAGCAGGAATGAAATAGAAGTTAATTAAATTATTATTAAATGATCAAGTGAGAGTATTAATGTGAACTTCCAATTTCTTTACCCTATTCTAGTGGATAAACTTTTAAAAAATCCCTGATCTTCTGAAACATACTTAAAAAAGAGAGAGAGAGAAAGGCAAATTAATTAATCTCAGGACAAGCAACTTCCTCTCAGATAGTTAGTCATGATATTCTGTTGTCTTATATCCTTTTTGGAATAAGGCAAAGTATGAATATATGAATACATAAAAATTCATGGGTCTTGAAGAAAATCTCATGAATCAATGGTTATATCCGCATAGATCTAAAACAATGAATAAAAGCTGAACAAATATTTGGGAACATCCGGATTGCCTAAATTTTTTATATGTTACTCAGCACTGAAGTTTAAATTTCTAAAATGTTTATGATGGTCATGAGTTAAATGCAATATCTAAAATACAGTAGATGGTAACTAAATAACCATCACTTGATGTTTCAGGTGTTTTAGTTTGATTGTCCCTAATTTCTATGTGTATTTTTATTTACATTGTTCTATAATTGATTCTATTACTCATTGACATGAATTGTGTGTGTGTGTGTGTGTGTGTGTAAAAAACCAACAACCCTAACTTTCTATTTCTTTCCATTTCTTTTTTTTTTTTTTTTTTTTTTTTGAGATGGGGTCTCACTATGTTGTCCAGGCTGGTCTTCAACTTTTGGGCCTAAGCGAGCCTCCTACTTCAGCCTCCCAAAGTGCTGGGATTATAGATGTGAGCTACTGCACCCGCCCACTTGCATTCTATTTGTTGTGAACTTCAACTTTAATCTGTATTATCACATTTTGGAGAACTTACTAAGATATCCTTATCCTTGTTAAGAGAGCAAGGTGAACTTTATTCTAACCTTACTATTTATCCCTTCAATATAAGTAATACTACTATAAAGCCATGTATCTACATAGCAGGAATAACATAAAAGTTAATTGAATTTTTTATTAAATGATCAAGTGACAGTATTGATGTGAAATTCCATTTTCTTTTCCAAGGATATTTTATAAAGGAAATGCATGATTAAAGGGCAATAGTTACATGGAAAACACATTACTATTTTAGTAATGGCTAAGGAAGCATGTTACACACGCTGCTTACCGTAACCCTCCCTCTCCTCCCCTCACCCTCTATCTGGTCTGAGGGCAAAGCTTTCTGGTAGATATACAGGAGTGTAGGTTGGGTTTGGAATCCAAATGGAGACTCTTTCTTTCCCCAAATTTTGAAACTCTTATATTTTGAGAACACTGAGAGAGAGAGAGAGAGAGAGAGAAGAGAGAAGAGAGAGACCTGTTATTGGGCACTCTTAAGGGCATTTACTCACCAGCTGTATGATGGACAGGAGAGAAGCAAACAATTTTCTTACTCCTATGACTGCCAACCTGTTTGTGGCTATGAGACAGACAACAGGAAGAGCATGGTTTATTGCCACTAGGCCACAATAGTCTTATGCACTAGTAAAATATAGCCCAATTAATACCTCTGGTGCCTACCAGTCAGAATATCAGGTCTTCCTTTTTGGAGAGGGTGCTACTGACAGATGTGGGCATTAAGACAGAAGATCTCTTGACTTCCATAGAGGAAAAGGAGTTGTTAGCTCTCTCTGCTTTACTTAGCATTTGTCTTGCAGTAATTGTGGGTTTCAGGAATAATCTTGGTCTGTGATTTCTTGCTCTTCAAGGTAACTAAGAGTCTTTGAAAATTCTAGTATAATGTATAAGTAGTGTTAGATGTGGGCTCTTTCCAGTGTGATGAGCTTAAATTCTACATCCTACAAGCAAAATAGTCAATAAAATCCATCCCTCTGTTTACAGTCTCAAAAGAAGATATGTCCAGGGAAGAGCAGCTGCTCTGTTTTCTCACTTCCCTTGGCTAATCACCGTCTCCCCACCAATCTCGTTTGTATCTTCTTTTAGTACAAGGAACCAACTAAATTGTATAAATTGAGTCATTAAATATATTAGTCATTTAAGCCATTGCTAATTGTCAAACATATTGCAGGATTGTAGCAATACATCAAATCTTAATGATGAGCGTGCTTCTTTATATGCCTCCCTGGACTTTATCTCCTGAACTCATGTGTGCACACAAACACATACATGAAAGCTTCCATGCACACATACACATGTTCACATGGCAAAGAAAATGCTTTCTGTACAAGGCTGTCTTTCTTTTATGTAGAATGAATTGCATATGCCAGAGATACAGTCCTATCTCTGGCATTGTCCAAGCTCATAAAAATTTGCTATCTGCTTCCCAATAAACACAGCCAAGAAGAAAAGTTAGTAACTTACACTAAACTGGAAACCGAATAGAGATTGATATTGGATAACTATTCCAGGTTGTTCTCTATATTTTTATTGTTAACATATTACATAATTTAACATATTGGAAGTTTAAAACCAAGTAGAGTTATAATTTTGATTGAGCCATTGTTAAAGCTAACGTTTGAGTACTTATTAGTTGTCGTTCCTTGCTAAACATTTTGAAAGCTTTACTTCATTGAATTCTCACTCTAGCCCCCAGATGAAGCTCCTATTACATCCCCATTTTATATCTAAAAAGAGTAAAGAAGTTAAAGTCTTATTTGTGCATGGCAGCGGTACGTGTAAATTCAAAGCCTAGACTCTTAGCAATTTATTATTCTGTTTCCTTTTCATCATTTTTTGTCTTCTTACATTGCTTTTGTTGTGTACACTCATTACAGCTGATATAAACCTGGTTATTCCAATGCATGGTTATCTATTTGTGGATTGGACAGGTGATTGAATCTAAAAAGTGGCATTCGTTTGTTTTGTATGCCTATGAATATGTGTGTGTATACAAATATATATATACACATACACACATACATTTATGTTCTTAATATACTCACACAATTTCTTGAGATTTATTTTTAAGAGACAATGCAGAGTACTGAATGAAACAAACATTGCATTGTTAGATTCCGAGAAAGAACATAATGTTTAACAGTTGCTAGGCACAATGGTACAGTCTTATTCCCTCCCAGTTTATTAAAGTAATGCCATTTATTGTTTAACTCTGCCAACTATTTCAGATGGTTTTGAATACTGACTCGGTAAATGCTTTACTGAAACAGTCACTAAGTTCTCCCACTCCTGGGGCAACCAAATTTTTATCTCTCAAGATGAAATAAAAGTGATCTGAATGTTGCCCAAATCAGCATCTGAGAGGGAGGAGAAAGGTCACTCATGAATGGAATCATGTTCTGACTACTTTGCAAAAAAGGAAGCAAGTCAAATTGTAAGTCATGCACTGCTGATTTAACGTGTGGGAACAAGAAAGACAGGAAGACGCTTAGAATGCTGGAGAAAGTTATGTGCGTGCCAGTGTCATAAAATTATCTTTGTAATCCAAGAAAAAAATGTTATACTGTTGGAATTGATCTGAATTTGGCTGCAATCATTTCCTATTCGTATATCTTAGATGGTTATCTGTGACTCTTTTGTGATGTGAAGGATTTTGTAGCAACAATTTTCCATTAGGAATTATAAATTAATCATCACCTGAACCAGTGCAATTAGCCTAACTCTTCAGTCTGGGACTCTTCAGCTTTCCAGGGAGGGAAGCTAGAGTGTGAGGGTGATCTGGGCTAGAAGGAAGAAGCAAGCATGTTGCCAAGGCAGTTGTCCTTGGAGCTTCCCCCTCCTATTTCTTTAGCAACAAAAGCAATACTCTGTCACTTCCCCCTTGCTACTTGAGACATCATCTTTCTCTGCTTTGTTCCTCTTTTGCTGTCCAGTGCTAAACTAATTTTTAAATTGATTTCACAAATGCATGATGATAAAGGAAGATCAAAATCCTCACATAGGTGAGAGCTTCTTAGTGTCCTTGGAAAAGGCCTTGGTATCAGAGAATTGTTCTCATAAAATAATGCTTGAAATAGACAAAGTACCTGTCATGAGTGTATAAATTTGGGTCCTCCTAAGGAATTGATGTGTGATACCCATAACCATGATGAGCACTCACTCTAATTCCACAGCCCCATCCCTTGCTTTGTGCCTGTTAGTTCTGTGACTCTGAATAACCCGAGACTTTAAGCTCTTGATTTGTTCAAACCATGACTTCTCTTGGCAGCTAAGTGTCTCACTCTAGCCATGATCCCTCACTCACTTACTCTAGAAACTAGTACTGTTAACCTGTTCTTAGCCTTCAACAGTTTGACCCCTATTCTATCCCTATTTTGGGTTTCTTAGTTATCTTTTAGTGCAGAAAGCTTCTGCCTGTGCTATCTCATCATACAGCTATGATACCACATGATTATATTTCTAGAATCCCTAGAGAATAGTTTGTACCTTAATTTTTTTGATAGATTAAAATGGAAGGCTTTAAAAATGAGGAAGAATAACTGAGTGCTTATTTTAAAATTAGGTAATACTGAAAGGATTTTGTTTCCTTTTTAAATTTTGTCAAGCAGCAACTGTTAAGCAGAAAGAAATGTGCTTTTGTTCACTGTTTATTCAGACATACCTTTATGATCATCTACTATATTTATGTTTCAAGCACTGTGTTTAAATGCTATTTTAATGTTTGCTTTAAATAAGAAATAATGTCATGACTTGCAATGTGATAAAACAAGAATTAAGAAAAGAAATAGTGTCTATTTTATGGGAACTTTCAAGAAAAGATAGTGAACAAGAAACAAATTAGGAGACTAGTTCAATATATTTTGTACAACTATATTTTGGAATGTAATATATTCTCATTACACCCGAAGAGCAGGATTCCACAGGGACTAAGGGAAAGCAGTTTTATCCCTTTCCTCTGGATAAGATATTAAGTTGGTACAAAAGTAATTGAGGTTTTTACCATTACTTTTAATGCCATTACTTTTAATGACAAAAACCGTGGATACTTTTGCATCAACCTAAAGTTTTTGCCCATTCCTTGGATGAAGTCCAGGGGAGGTCCATGATTTTTCTGTTCATATTTTGATAATAAAAAGGCCCATAATTACTTTTAGCTGCCATCTAATTTTAATAATTAAAATGACCATTTCCACATTGAAAACTCTGAACTACATGTATAATTAAATATATTTATTTTCCTCTGCTGCGTCTAGAGACTTCTGGTGGGAACCAGGGGTGGACAGCCTTCTCCTTCCCTGGCATTCTCTTTCTCTTCTCCACCTACCTCCTTAGCCAAGACTTCTTAAATCCTCTTAATAAAGCTGGAAAAGGAGAAGTGAGAGGCAGGGAAGTTGTCACTTTACAGACATTTTTATAACTTGGCATTGGCATACTTTGGTATCTAGATAGGTGGGTATCTAGAATAGTCCCTTCCTGGAAACTGTTGGTGTTCTCTGGATGTTCACTACAGGGTTGTTTAGGTGGTGTAGGTCTCCAACATGGCACAGCACTCTCCCCCTAGCTCCTGCCCCTGATGGTACATCCCATAGCTGCTTATTGCTGAGATGCCTTCAAGGTATCTCCATCCCACTTTCCTCTAGTAGGATCCACTTGGGCCTCAGGAGACTTCTTGTGCTCTTGCCATACTAAACAGAGGAGTAGTTCCTTCTGTCATCCTTATTTTCTCCTGTCACAGACTTGCATTTAGTCTTCTCAATTCTGGGTGAATTTCAAGCACCAGTCCCTGTGTGCTCTCACATCTCAGAAAATACATATCAATTACCACCAGGTCCTTTTAAAGCCTTTTCACATCTTGAGATAGAAGGGAAATACTTCGGCTTGGCAAGGTGGCTTGTGCTCACAATCCCAGCACTTGGGGAGACAGAGGCAGGAGGATCACCTCAGGTCAGGAGTTAGAGACCAGCCTGGCCAACATAGTGAAACCCTGTCTCTACTAAAAATACAAAAAATTAGCCAGGCATGGTGGTGCGTGCCTGTAACCCCAGCTATTCAGGAGGCTGAGGCAGAAGAATCGCTTGAACCCGGTAGACGGAGGCTGCAGTGAGCCCAGATTATGCCGCTGCACTTCAGCCTCGAGAAGGGAAATACTTCTTTTCCTTTTCCCTAACAAGGTAGTAATCTGAATTCAGCAACTGTTTTCAGTGAAATATTCTCTTCTGGTCCCTTTATTTTTGACGTCCTTGTATAAAGTGCAATTTTTTACACCCCTGTATAAAGTGCATACTTATCTCTGAGTGTAGAGTTTACAGATAATTTTTATTTTCACTCCCTGTGCTTTTTTATATTTTCCAAGTTCTCTGGAATGAAATGTCTATTTTTAAATATTCTGAAAGATTGATTAACATGGGTGCTGCATATTTTAAGCACTTACCTGCACAAAGGCAGAAAATAGTAGTTTCTTGCTACATGACATGTAATAACATTACCTGTTTATCCAACACAATTATATGAGTTTTGCAGTGCTGTTGTTTTGAAAGTTGTAACGTGATCTCAACTTGGCATTTTATTTGATCAATGACATTGTAGAGAAGTGCTAGTATTAGTAGTGAGAAACAGAATGAAATTTCTCCTTCATCCATTTTATGACAGAGTGAAAGGCCTTCTAGTAGAAATTTTTGCAAGAAACTGCTGTCAGCAAAGGTTAATTTGGCTTCCCTAATTCTGGTTTCCTTTGGTGGAGGGAGAGAGGAATCTCACGAGTTCTGAGAATAATGTTTATGAGGCATAATATTGTGAATACTGGAATTAAAAAGTATGTAAATATCCTGGGAAACATAGCAAGACCCCATCACTACAAAATATTTGACAAATTAGCTGGGCATGGTGGTACACTGTGCCTGTAGTCCTCGCTACTCAGGAGGCTGAAATGAGGATTGTGTGAGTTTGGGAGGATCACTTGTGCTCAGAAGGTTGAGGCTGCAGTTGAGTCATAATTGCACCACTGCACTCCGGATAACAGAGTTCTGATTGCCCAGAGCCTGAGCAACAGGGCAAGACCTTGTCCCAAACAAAATTATGTTTAAAACATCAAGAAGGAATTCAAGTGATAATTAAAATAACTGTGGTGTACAATTGTCTGTGGTGTACAATTTCAGAGTGGAGATGGGGTGTGCAAAGATGAGTAACTGATTGCCCAATTGCCCTCAGTCTCTTTCCCTTTTAGGGGCCTGTGTTATCTTAAGAGTATTATAGCTGACAGCTAGGATGAAAACACGGCATCATTTCCAAATGATTTCACAATCACCCATGTAACCAGAATTCTTTATAAAGAAAAAAAAAGAGAGCTTATGTCGGCAAATTCAAATGGAACACAAGGAGAAATTTGAAAATAAATTATTTACCTTAGAGAGGGTACCTAAGAGAACAATATGAAGAAGTATCCAGTGATTTTCCTGTGAACTTGTGTACACAGATTTAAGGTTATCCAAACAAAAATAATTTAATTTCAGTTAACAATCAAACTTAAATGTAATATGTGGTTTATGTTAGTAAGTTACTAAGCTATGCAAAACTTATCATGGTTGATATTGGAATTTGAACATACCAAGTATAATACCACTAAATTCTTTCCTCTTAACCCTTTTTGCTTATATAGTCAACCAGCTGTTCTCAAACTATGAACCTAGGGCCAGCAGCATCATTACCTAGGAACTTGTTAGAATTGTAAATTATGGAGACCCACCCCAGACCTACTGAATTAAAATCTCTAGGAATAGGACCCAGCAATCTGTGGTTTAATAAGCTGTCCAGGTGATTCTAATGCACATTAAACTAGAGACCCATCGAACTAGAAGAAACAATTTAAAGTTCCTACAGTAATTCAGTCTGATCTGGTTAAAAGGCTATGCCTGATGATTAGTGAATTGTGTTTTAATTGTATTTTGGTGAATTAACTCAGGAAGTAAATATTCTTGCCATGGAGATAAAAGAATTTTATGACAGATAAAAACAAATATGCATCAAAACAGGGATTAGTAGATTCTTACTTATTTAATCCAGAGTTCTAAGAAAATGCCTGAACTGTATACAACTTTCTCCAGTATCCATCTGTCATAATGGACACTGGCATCCACTTCAAAGAGAAACTTTTGTGAGGGATTTCTTTCATGGAGATAGCTATATTTTAATTACATTAAGCCATTTTTGGATGAGAATATGTTTTAGTAAATGAGTTGATACACTGAGCTGGTGATCACAATGTGAGAACAGGACATCGTTATAGGTAACTATTAAGAGAAGCAGAAGGAAAAGTCTAGAACTTGTCTCCTGCAGGTCCTCTTTCTATTCCTAGAAAGAGGCATCAATCTGGCCCATGAATGGCTTAGTCCTGAGGCATAGAGAGACACAAAGAGAAAGAGACTATTCCATAATACATGATCCTTACCTTATAATGTGTCTTACAACGTAAGTTCAAAGCATAGCATTAAACATCAGGAAAGGGGAAAAAGGGGAGCTGAAATGACATCAAATAGAAAATGTAAAAGAAAACAAAGTTCATTATGTAAAGTGTGAAATATTCTAGTTGTTCTGTAGCGGTACAGAAATCATGGAGAAATACCACCAGAGCAGGCCATATTTCTCTACCGTAATTTTTTTTTAACCTGCCCCATGACTTCTGGTGTTCTGATGTTCAAAATTGTGTCTATGCAAAATGTGTAGCTCCTGATGGAGGCGTGTAGCACATTACCTACAGCTGAGATGGAGGCTGAACTGCTTGAGAGGATGGAGGTGCTGGAGGTCCCTGGGCAGGATCAAGGTTCTCTCTGGGTCTTTGGCCCCTTCTAGGAGATACATGTTTCCAGACCACTCTGTTGAGCTCTTTCCACCTTCCTATGGCCCTTAGTGGGGCTACTTGGCAGGGTAGAATAGTGCAAAATAGTTTGATGGTTCAAATTGGAATGGGTTTCTTAGTGGCTTCCCCAGTTCTCCAGTGATACTATATTAGTTCATCCTCACACTGCTAATAAAGACATACCTGAGACTGGGTAATTTATAAAGGAAAGAAGTTTAACTGACTCACAGTACCAAATGGCTAGAGAGGCCTCAGGAAACTTACAATCATGGCAGAAGGGGAAGTAAACACTTCCTTCTTCACATGGCAGCAGGAGAGAGAAAAATAAGTGCTCAGCGAGGGGGAAGCCCCTTATAAAGCCATCAGATCTCATGAGAACTAACTCACTCTAGTGAGAATAGGATGGGGGAAAACACCCCCATGATTCAATTATCTCCACCTGGTCCCTCCCATGACACATGGGGATTATGGGAACTATAATTCAAGATGAGATTTGGGTGGGGACACAACCAAGCCATATCAGATACCAATGGTGAAGGAGCACACATAGGACAAGAAATACTGAGAATTTTGAAGGATTCTCAGTGGTTAGGGGTGTGCTTGTGAAAAACAGTTTTTGTCCGCAGGACTGTGCCACCGTTTGTCAGACCTCCTTCAGTTGATTTGTTCAATTGTAGAAGTTCTTGGCCTGCAGAGGACACCATATGGTTGGCAGTGAAAAGGAAACAACAAGAATACTGCATACAAGATGATTTGGAGCATGCAGGAACACTATAACGTTTATTTGCAAGCAGTAGGTTCAGGGTAAGATGTCAGAAGCAGCATTGGAGAGTTTAATGAGGACTGATACCTCTTAGTCCGTAGGAAAATGGCGGAAGCTTGACAAGAAAATAATAATTTTTTTAAAATGTAGAGTGAGCCAAATTCAGGAATTTGTCCCCATATAACTTGGTGAATTTTGCCACCTGTACAAGTAGTGGATTTTCCTCAATGTGTTCTAAAATTGCTGCTTGGCACAGTTATTCTGTGGAGCCAAGGGGGGAAAAAAAACAACAGAAAACAAAAAACAAGACTCTTTTCTTAGTATTATTTTTGCTTTCCCACATAGAATCAACTTGTGGATTGCATAAACCACAGGATATAATTCCACTATTTCAGCCAGAAACTTTCCCATCTGACCAAAGACAATTGCAAATATGCTAAACTTGCTTTAATGAAAAGTCATTCTTTACATAGCTTACATCTACATAAGATGACAAGTCACTCAACAGATAAAGGATTCTTTGTCTGAATCAAACAATAAGCCAGCTTTTCCACAAAATAAAGAGAAAAAAATGCCATTCTATTCTGAACTGAATGCACTTTCAACTAATGCTGTATTCAGTACCAAAACCAAAGGAGGTCCATCTGCTAGGAAGGCCAAAAGCCCATTGTGTGGCACATCAGTCCAGTCTGTTATGGAAATGGTCACTCTAAAACTGTTTACAATTTAAAACTGCATACTGAGAATTATGCTAACCTCTATTGACTGACTTCTGTTAAATGTGCTATTAAGAATCCAATTTACCCTGGCTTTCTCTAAAATGTGCTGAGACCAGTCAGATAGGTACATTATAATGGTCAATTGTCATAGGGTAGAAGTCAGTAGTACCTCATTAGCTCAAACACACCAAGCATTTGTTTCCGGTTTTAACAGGGGCTCCCTTGCCCCAGGATTATGGGAACACTGATGGAATATAGCCTTATGTGATGATGATTTGAGGTCCAGGGATAAATGCTGATTGAACAAGGCTGAAAGGCCATAAAGGGTGAACTATGACATCACTCTGCAAATCTGGCTGTGCATCTTCTGCTTAGAGTGAATATTTACAGATGTTATAACCTGAGTGTCAAGTCAAAATGAGATGATGAATTAGGTCAATTACTACATGGTAGACATGCTAGTCATGGTAATGCTTAGTAAATATAGTATACTTTTAATTATGATTACCAACACTCACATTTATTTTCTTTTGTCACTTAAATTATCAAGATTGTTAATACATTTATCCATTCACCAGTAAACTACAATTTAATTTTCTTTCTTTATAAATGTTTCTTTAACTTCTTATTGAAAAATAATCTAAAATCACCTTTGATATTTTCCTGTCCTTTCTCTAACCTTGTCTTTTAAATGATTACGGCAATAAAATGAAATTGCACCTTTTAATATTGTTCATCAGGCTAATTTACTTGAAAAAAAAGTGACACACACACACACACAAATATTCTTTCAGTGTATAGGCCTACATAATCCACAATAGGTTATGGTAACTTACCATTTTCTGTGAATTCAAATTTTCAGTCGAACTACTGAATTCAACCTGAAGTGAAAATCAGATCCATCTTCCTAGTGAGTAGCTAAAACCACTGCTAAAACTCTTGTCCCAGTTTTCATGCTTTTTATCCAAACCAAAATTGGAAAAATGTTGATCATAACCTTGGGCTAACCTTCCTGTACTCGAGTACTTAGAGGAAATTGTAATTTACTTTGCATTTTCTAAAATACCCTATTTTGCAAATATTTTGCCTTTTTGACTTCTTTATTAGGTATCATACTAATTTGAGAGCTAACAAGGATTTTACAAAAAGTACTAATTTTAAAATACACAACTTTGGTTGGAATTTCAACACTCATTCTTATTAGCTTTGTCACATTAGCTGTGTCTCTAGCTTACTTTTGGAAAAATAACAGTGTTGTTCCAATGTGAAAATACTTTGGACTGAATAAAGAACAATACAATTAGTGGTTACCGAGCACTCAATATTTGGCAAAGCCTGGAGCAAGGCCAGCAAATAAGCCTATTGGGAAGGCCTATAGCCATACAAATATGGAGGCTGAACTCTGTCATGGCAACACACTAGGTGGCTTAGCCTTCTGCAAGAACACTAATCGGTGAAGTCCTAACTAAGCAAAAAGGAGAAAGAAAATCTCTAGAAGAAAAAAAAAGTACTTCATGAATTTCCGTTTTTTTTTTTTTTCTTTTTTCTTTTTTTTTGAGGCAGAGCCTTGCTCTTTTGACCAGGCTGGAGTGTAGTGGCATGATCTCAACTCACTGCAACCTCTGCCTCCTGGGTTCAAGTGATTCTCCTATCTCAGCCTCCCGAATAGCTGGGATTATAGCACACATCACCATGCCTGGTTTTTTTTTTTTGCATTTTTAGTAGAGACAGGATTTCACCATGCTGGCCAGGATAGTGTCGAACTCCTGACCTCAGGTGATCCACCTGCCTTGACCTCCCAAAGTGCTGGGATTACAGGTGTGAGTCACTGTACCTGGCCTATATATTTAACTTTTACACGGATTATAAAATAATTCCAGGCTGGGCATCGTGGCTCATGCCTGTAATCCCAGCACTTTGGGAGGCCAAGGTGGGTGGATCATGAGGTCACGAGTTCGAGACCAGCCTGGTCAGCATGGTGAAACCCCATCTGCACTAAAAATACAAAAAATTTATCTGGGCCTGGTGGCGCACGGCTGTAATCCCAGCTACTCGGGAGGCTGAGGCAGGAGAATTGCTCAAACCCGGAAGGCGGAGATTGCAGTGAGCCGAGTTCATGCCACTGCACTCCAGCCTGGGTGACAGAACGAGACTCCATCTCAAATAATAATAATAATTCCTGATTTTGGTGTTAAAGCATAGCAGGGTAAAATCTGATTAGTTTAGGAAAACAAATATACCAGGTTTTAATTTATTGTCTCTGTGTCCCAAATCTATCGTTCTTTGCCTGCTATGTGATAATGGAAGTAGACTTTATAAATATTTCTCTTTTGCCAGTGAGAATGATAGTCTTGCCTATAGAAAAGGCCAGGGGGACACTGGAGGAGAAAGGGGTGTTTTTCTTCTTAGTTCTATTGTTCCTTCAGGTCAGCTTCCTGCAGCATGCAACTCTATCCATCATTTGGCTCCTACAGAGTGTAGTTTCTCTAGTGCTATGGTCCTGCCCACCAGTTTCTCTGGGTTCTCCAGCATATATGCCCTGCAAAGCACTGCTTCTACAGATCGTGGTTCCTGCAACAGGAACCAATGGCCAGCAGCTTTCCCCAGTACCTCTTTCAGTGCCTTCATGACAGAGTATTGCTAGTGAGGTACCTCCCTTTGAATGACCTCTCTTGGCATTTCTTATGTGACTTTCGCAGAAAGTTATGAGGGGCAGAACCTTCCTGAGGATAGATTCCCCTGCAGAGGAAAATCTGCAGAGGGCAGATTTTCAGGAAGTTGCACCAGCAGGGCTCCTCAGCCATTTATCCACCTTCAGGAGAGTTCTAGCTGTGCCCTTTCCAAGAAGGTCTCAATCTTAGTCTGGTTGGGTAGAAGTGGCATGGTTGACTCTTCCTTGGGTACTCTATCTCAGCTGTAGTGTAGTGGCCAAGTCCTCTTCCTACTATTCCTCCAATGCTTATACTTCTCTTTAACTCTTCCTAGCCAATTTTTTGTTACTCTAAGCTTCTGTTAATAATTCTTGATATTAAATTTTCCCTATTCAAAATACTGTGTGATTTCTAGATACTAATTGGACATGGACTGATATAATCAAATTTCTACTTTTCCTTATCTTTTATTGAAACCGTTGCTGAACATCAGTGGGCCTCCTGAAATCTTAAGAGGATAGTGAAATATGAGTAAGAATTCCATCAAATTTCAAGTATTTGTTTACTTATTGATATTTAAAAGAATTGAGAATTAATTTTGGTATCCTTTCAGAAAAGTCATCCAAATCTTAAAAGGTAATGTAACCATTAAGGTTGTTATTTTCCAGAGCTTTTATATTGCTGTACAGACCCTGTTTGCATATGATTAATGCCATTAAATAAGTGAATCTGTTATTATTTTATGGGTCAAAGTTTATATACAACCTTAAATCACTATTAAAATTGAAAAATGGACCGGGTGCAGTGGCTCACACCTGTAATTCCAGCGCTTTGGGAGGCCGAGACAGGTGGAACACAAGGTCAGGAGATCAAGACCATCCTGGCTAACACGGTGAAACCCCGTCTCTACTAAAAATACAAAAAACTAGCCGGGCATGGTGGCGGGCACCTGTAGTCCCAACTACTCGGGAGGCTGAGGCGGGAAAACGGCGTGAACGAACCCAGGAGGCAGATTTTATTTTTCAGAAATCCATGTTTAATCCACATTTGTAACAAAGTAATTTTAGTTTATAATTGCATAGCTCTATAAATATTCTGGTTATATTTAATCACTTTTTTTAACTTTTTTTTTTTTTTTTTTTGAGATAGAGTTTTGCTATGTCACCCAGGCTGGCCTTGAACTCTTGGGCTAAAGTGATCCTTCTGCCTCAACCTCCCAAGAAGCTGTGATTGTAGGCATGAGACTGTTTGCTTCAGTCTCCCGAGTAGCTGGGACTACAGGCGCCCGCCACCGTGCCCGGCTAATTTTTATTTTTTATATTTTTAGTAGAGACGGGGTTTCACTGTGTTAGCCAGGATGGTCTCGACCTCCTGACCTCGTGATCCGCCCGCCTCGGCCTCCCAAAGTGCTGAGATTACAGGTGTGAGCCACTGCACCTGGCCAAGATTTGTCTTCTAATTCATCTTTGCTATTTGTGTATTTACTATTTACTTTTTGGTTGGGGCAATCTCTTTGACTTAATTATATTTCAGTTTGTCTGCCTTTGAAATATGAGTAACAGTTTGCTAAATTGAAAGCATATGGTGATCTTATAAAGAATATTTGAGAGTGAATATAAAAAATATTTAAATGACAATGAAAAGAAATACTGATCTGAGATGATATAAACAGTAACACAATCCTTGTTGGAGTTCAATAATCTCCAACTTAATAATTGATGAATACAATGAAGTTACTGAACTAGTGGAAGTTTTGACAATTTGCCTTTTTTCAATATAGGTTTAGTATTTGCATTTATTTTAATTCCTTCATCATTAAAGATGAACAAATATAGTATACATAGTGGGTACTAGACATTTGTTAAGACATTATTTTTTCTCACCCGCTATCTTCCATAGCATTTTATTCTATAAACAACTAACTTGATCTTGTGCAATAAATAAGATATTTTAAAATAAATCTTTGGTCTTTTAAAATAGCTCTCATGTGTTATTATCTTGTGATATAAAAAATAGAAAGGAAATGGTAGAACTACATTTTCTGCTTAAACCACTAAATAGAATTTCTGTTACAGCACAAATGAAAATACCAGCTAAAGCAATATAAAACTTAGGTCTCTGGCTATCTTATCTCTACTACCTTCCTATAAAAGATTTTTCATTAACATAAAAGTGAGAGACAAATGTGAATATCCCTACAGTTTTTGAAGGGGAAAAGCCCTTGGCCATTAACACAGTAAGACAATGAGACTTTCCTCTCACTGCTACATTCTTCCTAATGTCACTCACTGTACTATAAGACTTTTATCTACTTTTTCTAATAAAGTTTTTGGGTAACATCACACAGAAACACTTTGTCCAAGCTGTTGGAAAGTTTGGGCTTCATTATTTTTCTGCCCCATTTTCTCTCTTCTGGTTATATTTAATCACATATTTTTCCCTCTTTCTCTCTTTTTTTTTTTTCTCTCTCTCTCTGTCTGTTTTTTAAGATTCCAATGACCTTTATGTCAAGCTCTTGAAGTTGTCCCATAGGTTCTTGGGTTCTGTTCATTAAAATAATTTTTTGTTGTTGTTCTTCAGGTCAGTTATCTACTAATGTGCATTCAAGTTAACTCTTCATTATTTCCAATATAAACTTAAGTCTGTTTACTGCATTTCAAAATTTCAGATATTATAGTTTGCATCTCTAAATATTTCATTTAGTCATATTTTACATTTTATAGTTCTTTGATGAGATATCTTATGTTTTTACTCATTACAAGCATATTTTTCTTTACCACATTGAGCACTCATTATAGTTTCTTTAAAGTCTTTTTGGAATAATTTCAACACATGGGTCATCTTAGAGTTAACTCAACTGTTCTGTTCTTTAGGGAGCCTTTCTTAAGCTTCCTAGTTAGGTTCTTCTCTGGACTCTAAGAGTTTGGGGTATACCTCTTTCTCATTACCTATTAGATTAAATTTAAATAATCTGTTTATTTTACTGTGTTCTCAACTAGACCAAAATGCAAACTTCTCAAAGGAAAGAACCATGTCTTTTTAAAAAATCTGTTCCTTCCTGTACCCAACATACTAACTGGAAAATATATTCAGTAGATGTTTGATTGATTACTTAACCAAACTCAGAGAGATAGACTTGTTAATCTTTCAGGTAAGATCATGCTTACTGGAAAGCAAGAACTTGGATTTGGGTATAAGTTTCACAGGCCAGAAACAAAATTTGGTGAATATACCTAGAGTTGGTCAAATTTTAGGAACTGATTTATGCTATCTAAAATCATAAGACATTGATGCATATATTACAGTTGCTATTAATTAAAATGCAATAGTAAATGTGCTTTTTAATGATTAATCCAGGTCCACTTTTCAGGACTTTTTTTTGTATGTTAAGCATATTGTTTCATTTATTGTGATTTGTAAGTTTTAATGGACAACGCTAGTATGTGCATACATGAAGACTTCTTCTTTCAATGGTTTTTTAGATACAAGTGTTTTTTGGCCACATAGATAAGTTCTTTAGTGGTGATTTCTAAAATTTTAGTGTACCCATCACCTGAGCGTTTTACACTGTACACAATATGTAGTATTTCATCCCTCAGCCCCCTCCCAACCTTTCCCCAACCAAATCCTCAAAGTCCATTATACCATTCTTATGTGTTTGTGTCAGGACATACTATTTCTAGTGCTGTGCGTTTGGAGAAGGAAATAAACTTAGTAATCAAAATATTGTTGAGTACAGTAAAATAAAAGTGGCTTTATTAAGGGATAAATCATTTAAGTTACAAAGGATTATAAACTATTTCTTTTCCTTGATAAGGTCTGATCAGAATACAAGTCTTCTGTCTACACGCTCTCCTTTGAAGAGTGCTAGACAAGTGCAGATATCCTTGTGATAAGGTTTGGATATTTGTCCCTGCCCAAATCTCATGTTGAATTATAATCTCCAGTGTTGGAGGAGGGGTGTAGTAGGAGGTGATTAAATCATGGGGGCGGATTTTCTCCCTTGCTGTTCTTGTGATAGTGAATGAGCTCTCCCAAGATCTGGTTGTCAGAAAGTGGGTAGCACACGGTAACCAAAACAGCATGGTACTGGTACCAAAACAGACATAGACCAATGGAACAGAATAGAGGCCTCAGAAATAACACCACCCATTTACAACCACGTGATCTTTGAAAAACCTGATAAAAACAAGCAATGGGGAAAGGATCTCCTATTCAATAAATGGTGCTGGGAAAACTGGCTAGCCATATGCAGAAAACTGAAACTGGACTCCTTCCTTACACCTTATACAAAAATTAACTGAAGATGGATTAAAGACTTAAATGTTAAACCCAAAACTGTAAAAACTCTAGAAGAAAACCTAAGCAATACCATTCAGGCCATAGGCATGGAAAGGACTTCATGACGAAAATGCCAAAAGCAATTGCAACAAAAGCCAAAATTGACAAATGGGATCTAATGAAATTAAAGAGCTTCTGCACAACAAAAGAAATTATCATCAGAGTGAACAGGCAGCCTACAGAATGGAAGGATATTTTTGCAATCTACCCATCTGACAAAGGTCTAATATCCAGAATCTACAAAGAACTTAAACAAATTTACAAGAAAAAACAAACAACCCTATCAAAAAGTGAGCAAAGGACATGGACAGACAATTCTCAAAAGAAGACATTTACATGGCCAATAAACATATGAAAATAAGCTCAACATCACTGATCATTAGAGAAATGCAACACAAAACCACAAGGAGATACCATTTCATGCCAGTCAGAATAGTGATTGTTAGAAACAATAGATGCTGGCAAGGCTGTGGAGTGATAGGAACGCTTTTACACTGTTTTGGGGAATGTAAATTAGTTCAACCATTGTGGAAGACAGTATGACATTCCTCAAGGATCTAGAACCAGAAATACCATCTGACCCAGCAATTCCATTACTGGGTATATACCCAAAGGAATATAAGTCATGCTATAGTAAAGACACATGCACACATATGTTTATTACAGCACTGTTCTGTTTACAATAGCAAAGACATGGAACCAACCCAAATGCCCATCAATGATAGACTGGGTAAAAAAAAAAAAAAATATGTTGTACCATGGAATGCTATGCAGCCATAAAAAGGAATGGGATTATGGCCTTTGTAGGGACATGGGTGCAGCTGGAAGCCATCATCCTCAGCAAACACACACAAGAACAGAACACAAAACACCTCAAGTTATTACTCGTAATTGGTAGTTGAACAATGAGAACACGTGGACACAGGGAGGGGAACAACACACACCAGGGCCTATTGGGTGGTAGGGGGTGAGGGGAGGGAACTTAAGAGGACAGATCAATAGGTGCAGCAAACCACCGTGGAACATGTAACAAACCTGCATGTTCTACACATGTATCCCAGAACTAAAGTAAAATAATAATAATAATAATAAAAGAAAGTGTATAACATTTCCCCTTTCACCCTCTTCCTCCTGTTCCAGCCATGTAAAATGTGCCTGCTTCCCCACTGTCTCCTGCTGTTGTGGGAAGTCAGGGACCCCAAGTAGGGGGACCGGCTGAAGCCGTGGCAGAACATAAATCGTGAAGATTTCTTGGAAATATATTAATTCCCCAAATTAATACTTTTATAATTTCTTATGCCTGTCTTTACTGCAGTCTCTGAACATAAATTGTGAAGATTTCATGGACATTTATCACTTCCCCAATCAATACTCTTATAATTTCCTATGCCTGTCTTTACTTTAATCTCTTAATCCTGTTATCCTAGTAAACTGAGGATGTATGTCGCCTCAGGACCCTGTGATGATTGTATTATCTGTACAAATTATTTGTAAAACATGTGTGTTTGAACAATATGAAATCTGGGCACCCTGAAAAAGAACAGGATAACAGCAATTTTCAGGGAACAAGGGAGATAACCATAAGGTCTGACTGCCTGCAGGGCTGGGCAGAGCGGAGTCATATTTTTCTTGTTGCAGAAAGCAAATAGGAGAAATATCATTGAATTCTTTTCCAAGCAAGGAATAACCCTGGGGAAGGAATGCGTTTCCAGGGATAGGCCTATGGACGGCCACTCTGGGAGTGTCTGTCTTATAAGGTTGATGATAAGGGATGAAATATGCCCTCGTCTCCTGCAGTGCCCTCAGGCTTACCAGAATTGGGAAATTCCAGCCTGGTGAATTTTAGTCGGACCAGTTGTCTGCTTTCGAACCCTGTTTCCTGTTAAGATGTTTATCAAGAAAATGCATGTCCAGCGGGACATGGAACCTCATCAGTAATTCTAATTTTGCCCTGGCCTTGTGATCTTGCTCTGCCCTTCTGCCCTTGTGATCTTTCATTGCCCTTTGAAGCATGTGATCTTTGTGACTTACTCCCTGTTCGTACCCTCTGCCCCTTTTGAAATCCCTAATAAAATTGTGCTGGTTTTGTAGCTCAAGGGCCATGATGGAACCTATGAATATGTGATGTCACCCCAGAGGCCCAGCTGTAAAATTTCTCTCTTTGTACTCTTTCTCTTTATTTCTCAGACCGGCTGACTCTTAGGGAAAATAGAAAAGAACATACTTTGAAATATTAGGGGTTTGTTCCCCCAATATTCTGCCATGATTGAAAGTTTCCTGAGACCTCCCAAGTCATGCTTCCTGTATATTCTGTGCAATTATAGTTTAGACCTAAAGCTGACACTATCTCATAGTTCTGGGAACACTTTTTTCTTTACCCTTAAATAACTACATATAGGTTCTTAGCTAAATGATAACCAACTTAATGGTATGTATTCATCCATCCATTCATCCATCCATCTGTCCATGTCTGAAATACATCATTTACTGAGAGCCAGGAAATTTTCAAGGCAAATGGAGAGGTACAGCCCCTACTATCATAGCACTTACAGTCTACTAGTGAAAGCTGTTATTAGATAAATAGTAAAGCAGAAGTCTCATGGTGTTATAACATAAAAGGTCAGAGAGCTTTGAAAACATGTAGTAGACAAAGGGAGTTTTGAAAACATATAGTGGACAGATTTCTGATTTCTAAACCAGAAATCATGGAAGGTATCTCTGAGAAAGTGGTGTTAAGTTGAAAGCTGGAGGATAAGTTGTGGTTAGCTGGAAAAGGGATTGGTGAGAAGAGATAGATGCATATTTCAGGAACTAAAAGGAGTTCAATGTTTTTGGAGCAGAATACAAGAAAGAGAGTAGTGAGAGATGAAATCAGAGAACACCAAATAGAGGCCTCTCTTTGGAAGATTTCTGAATAATATTTTTTAGAACTTTATCCTCATTGTGTTTAAAGAGTAGTTATTAATTTTTAATTCAGATAATTTTAAAAGCAAATAAAGGGATATAATCCAACTATCCAAATAACTTCTGTTGATATTAAAGCAAATGAACAAAACAAAACAAAAAAATGAAAAAAAAAATTATTTTTCATATAATGCAGAAAAGAATAAAATAAAAAATGAAAGCTTCTGTCTGTCAGCCTAATCCAACTCCTTAAATTTAACTGTCACTTAAAGTTTCATTGAGTTCCTTACAAGGTGGGATACAGGAATATTTATCAATCTAATTAATTAACTACCTATCTATCAATCTTTATTTCTGTGTATGATTCTGCTCTACTTCTATACCTCATAGTATATTTTGAATATTGTTTATATGAACACACAGCATTATCTGATGTTTTGACAGGTATATTTACTCAATTATGTGGCTATGCCAGTAATTAAGTTATTTTTCCTTGGTTTCAAACCTAGTCTTCTAAAACTCCTTTATGATGCAGTAGCTGGAACTCTGTAAACTATGTTTTCTTTCCCATGTGCTGCCTACCACTTTTCCTCTTTATTAATCTCTGCCAGTAAAGGATAGTAGAAGAGGAATGGAGGGCTGGAGGATGGAGAATGTCCTTTCTGTTTTCTGTCTATTTCTATTTCCTTCTTTCATTATTGCTATTTGATATTTGTCCTGTCTCTCATCCCAGAATCACTTCTTTCTCATGAAAGTGTCAGTTAATTCAGCAGCAGCAGCTGATTGAAATACCCAGAATGCACTCCTTTGCATCCTCTCAGAGACATGAGTACTGATCATGGAAGTCACTCCTCAGAAGGCTGTGCAGGGCCACATTATGACTTTCACAGGCCTTAGACACTTATGCTTTTGTGGGCTCCATCTTTCATAAAAAACATTAAAATCTATGTTTTACAACTCCATTAATACAAAAACAAGTATATAAGTGTTACATATCAAAATAATTTCTTTGACCTAAAAGTTCATTTTTCTTCTGATTTTAGAACAAGTCACAACATTCTCATGGGCTCCTAAAAGTATTTTGGGCTTTGGCTCTGTGCCTACATTACCTTATGGATAAGTTGGCCCTAGGTCTCAGACTCAGACCCATTGGCTTCTCATCCTAGCTCAGAAAGACCAGTATCAGCCAAGAAGTGCTTCCTTCCCAAAGCTCTGAGACCCAGCTCCATGGGTGCCCTTCCTCTAATTTGTTTTAATAATTCCAGTTTGTGTTGGCAGGTTTGATTTCTTCTGTGGCCTCTGTCCTGGGCTTGCAGATCACCACCTTCTTGTGGTGTCCTGCATGGTCATCCCACTGTCTGTGTTGTCTGTGTCCAGTCATATTAGATTAGGGTCTACTCTAACGACCCCATTTAACTTAATCACTTCTTTAAAGATTCTGTCTCCAAATAGAGTTATATTCTGATACCGGGGGGATAGAGCCTCAACATGTGAATTGTGGGTGAACATGGGGAGATACAATTCCACAATTCAACCCATAAAAATAAGTAGATTTGCCAATACTTATTTAACCAGAATCATGAGTGGGCATTATTTTCAGCTTGAGCTATTACAAACATGTATTAGCAAACATCTTGAACATATGTCTCAATTCATATATTCAAATGCAGGTATTTATGGAACTAATTTTTTAGGAGGAGACTGCAGAGTACCTTCATTTTAGTTAATAATTTTCATTGCTATTGCCTTTTTGTGCTCCTGAAATCATCATATTCTCCCTCAAAATATATGAGCATGGTGGCATTATCATCAAACTATTATATTTTGCTGATATGAAGAGTGAAATATATCCCTGTTTCGCTTTGTATTTCTTTAATTATGAGTCAGGATAATCATTTCATTTATATGTTTATTGTCTATGTTTTTTTGGCTATATATTTTGCTAGCTTTTTGTTGAGCGATTGTTGTTTCTAATTGATTTTTATGTGGCAGCTTTCATCTCTGCTTTCTTTAAGTGTCCTTATATTTTCACATTAACTAGTTAACTTGTCATTATCTTCAGGTCTTGCTTTCTAAATGACCTCCAACATTCTAGAATCTTTTCCACCAAAAGACAGAATTAGGAGTATCTCCTAGATATTGGGTTTATTTTGTTCACATCTAACACTTACCATATCTCATCATACAGAATTAACATTGCTTTCTACCTTCTTGTCTTCCTTACTAGATTATAATCTTGAGAGCAAGGTCCTTGGTTTGTTTCTTGAAGAGATCCAGGAAATTACGAGTGCCTGACTTTATACAATTCTCTCTCTCTCTCTTGTTCTCTCTCTCTCTCTCTCTCTCCCCATATATATATGTGTATATATGTATATATGTGTATATGTGTATATATGTGAATATATGTATATATGTGTATATGTTTATATGTATACATATGTGTGTGTGTGTATATATATATAATATAGACAGAATAACACTATATAGTTATTCAAAGTAAATACTAGTTACTGGATTTCAACCACAGCATCAACACAATGTTTTTGTACTAATGGAGTTATAAAACATAGCTTTTAATATGTAGCGGGACTATCACTCACTCCATAAATATTCCTAGCTAAAACAAATGTATGATTTCTTCTGTCTTGTAGGAAGCCCCTACATTCATTTTAATATTTCTTATTTAAAATAATTAAAAAATTAAAATAATATATAGGCTGGCTAATGGATAAAAAGAGTAAAGGTTTATATTGAGCCATATCTCTCAGAGTTTTGAGTTTGAGAACCATTGATTCAAATGTGTTTGAACATGTAGTCAGTCAGCATCCTTCATTTGTATATCTCCACGTCCTGAATTTAGCCAACAAAATAAATATACTGGTTGTGAACAGCATGTGATACTTTCCACAAGAGCAGAGATAGTTTTATTTTCAGTTTTAAAAAGTATTTCAATTATATATAGATGGAGGCTATCTATGTTGCTCAGGGGTAGTTCATAACAGAGACTTGTTTTGTTTTTGTTTTTTTTAGTAGAGGCAATCTATGTAGCAGTTCAGGACTTGGGCTTGGGAGCTCTCAAGTTTGAATCTTAGCTTCACCACTTCTAGTTTTGTCACTTTTTCCATGCCACTTAAATGGTCTGATCTCTAATGTCACCATCTGTAAAATAAAGATGATAATATTATCTACCACAAGGAATTGCTGGGAGGAGTGTAAGAGATAAGGTCTATGAAACATTTAGCACAATGCAATTAGGACACTAAGCTACCATCATTATTAGTATCATCTTCTTTTCTAGGTGGTTGGAGCTTCTTTCGAGTGTGGTGAGTTGGGAAGATTTCCACTGACCTCTGACTTTTCAAGGTTGAGGAGGTGGTACATTAGTTATTAGATTGCTATGGAAATTAAGCTCACATTGACTACAATAAGCAGTCACTGTGAAAAAGAGACCAGTCTTTCAGCCTGTGATGAAACAGCGTTTAAACTGCATATGTATATGTGTATGTGTTCCTGCACTTGTATATCTGCATGTATTCTTACACATGTACATGCTACACTCAGCCTATAAGCCTTCTCATTAGGAAACCGTGGTATATTTTGGCACTCACTCCATAAATATTCCTAGCTACTTTAAATCAAATGTGTGATTTCTTCTGCCTCATAAGGTGTCCCTGATACTCGTTTGAATATTTTTTAATTATAAAAAAAGATTTGTGAAGTGTGATATACATGGAACAGTGCCTTGGGCCTCCATGGGGTAGATTCTGACCAAAGATAAAAATGCAAGTAGAATTCTTAATTGGTTTTCGTGATGCCTAATTATTCTGGGGCCTGTCTGAAATGGAATGCATTTTGTGTGTGTGTGTGTGGTGAGTTTTGTGGCTGAAAAAAGAGGCAGCTGCCTGAATGGTGAGATTTCAGAAGGTCCCCAAAGTACCCTGGTTTTCAGTATCTCCTCATCATACCTGAAATTAGAGGAACATTTCAACTGAAAAAAATCTTTGCATTTTTCACAAGTGACTTCAGGAAATTCAAACACTGTGGAAAGAATAAACCATTCTTATTTGTTACCTTTTTTGAGGGACTTGTTTCCTGATTATTTTCTAATATAAAGGCTAAAAAAGATGGGCCTGTCAAACAAATAGGTAAAGACCAGGGACTTTTCAGAAGCCTGTATTTGATATTATTGTGGAAAAACTGAAGAAACTGGTTTTAAAATATATACACACACACACTTTTTTGACCCCTAAACATATATATTTATATGTGTATTTCTATATACATGTGTATTTATATGTGTGTATCAATATACACACATATGTATTTGTATGTACATATGTACATATATGAGTGTCTGATAAAAGATTAATTTAACCTAACGCTTTGATTTTGAACCACCTAATTATACTGCTCCTACCTTGAAAGAAAAGCATCTCTCACAGTGTGTATTAATACATACTTTTTCAAGTCTAAAATGTATTTTATTTCATTTATGTCTGTTAATGTAGTTATCTCTGGGTCATATAATTATGATTTTAATTTTTTATTATACTGTATAATTTTTTAAAAATAACTATTTGTTTAACTAGAAGTAAGAAAAATAAGAAAATGTCCATTAGGTTTCTACCCACTCAAGGAATTGACTTGTAGCTACCTAATCCCCTTGATCAATCATGAAGCAACCTGTGCTTTAGAGGAATTGGAACGGAACACTATATAGTTATTCAAAGTCAATACTAGTGACTGGATTTCAACTGCAGTATCAATACAATCAGAAGGAGAATTGATAAAATGCAAAGTTGGTGTGACTTCTGAAGGATTTTAGCTTAGCAAAATAAACCCTAAAAAATCATCAAATCATTTTCTAAACTTCAATTTTGAGGAGAGGAAAATCAAAAGCTTTTACCAAACTTTATACAGAAATGAGTCAGAAAGCTTCAATTCAGTTCAGTAAACACTTATTCAGTGTCTACTGTATGCCTACCAGATACCACAACATGCTCAAGATATGTACAAGAAATCAACGATTATGGAGAAAGTGTTTTAAATAAACAAGGAAAATGTCTGAAAGGATGTACGACAAAATTACCAGAGGCTTACTCTGCATAGTAAGATTATGGATGATGATTTTTCTCATTTTGCTTCTTTGCCTATACTTAAGTTTATACTCATCTCTGTGTGTGTGTGTGTGTGTGTGTGTGTGTGTGTGTTGTGTGCGCGCACACATATGTCTACCTCCTATGACTTTACTATCTGCATTTTATATGGATGCTCCTTTGTGATTTTTATTTCTGCTTCCTCAATCTGCAATTCTGCCCTACTGGGTAATAACATATTAGTGGAAAGAGAGTATTTTATACAGCAAGTTTTTAACTCATCTTTCTATGCTTACCTGGATGCCATGCTATTGTCAATCTAAATGCCACCTACTTCAACAATTCCCACCTCCTCTGTGATGCTTTCTCTGACCATAAATCATAAATACTTGTCTCTTTCAGTGATGAACATTTGGTGATCAGATACCTTGTACTGCTATTTATCTTAATACCTTACCCTACATAGTATGCATATTTTAGATTTCAAAGCAATTTCACATAAATTATCTCTTTTTTATTCTGTGAGATAATCAGGGTGGATATAATCCCTATTTTTGTTATGTGGGAAAACAAAGGATTAAGTAATTTGCCTAAATTTCTAAAGAGCCAAGACCAATAGCATAGACTTTCTGACTCTTTATATGATTTTATTTTCAGCATATGAGGCTACAATTAGTTTATTTTTATATAGAAACCATTTTTTTTCCTCTCTGACTACACTGTAAATAAACTCTGTGAGCTAAGGGACCCATCAGCACTTAAGACTATAGTATCTTAAATAGGTCCCCTATAAAATTATCGACTGTTTAATATTTTGACAATGTCTTTGAGGCAAATTAACTTATAAATCAAAGCAAATTTTCCAAGCTCATCTTTAAAAGATAAACCTCATAATACTAATTCTGCAGCTCTATCCATCTTCAAGCATTTATTTTAATATTTCATTTTAAGGTATATGTGCTTGTTTATTTTAAGATGTAAACAGGAAATTTAGAAAAAAAATCTGCATTTAGAGAGAGAAAACTTGACACTTTCTTTCAACTGAAAGGGAAAATTAAGAGAGGAATGACTTATTGAGGAGAGATGAGTGTAACTGACAAAATCTCTCACTGGAATAGGAGAAAAGAAAATCCTAGGGGGAAGAGAGAGGCATAATTAAATGTTTTAATGTAGGGGTTCTTTCTGGATTGTATATATTGCTGACAAGACAGGGGATAGGAGGCTGTCACAGGTATAAGGCAAGATTCAACAAATTACTTATACTGATGAGCTGAGATTTCCAACCACCAGTGGTGTCCGAAGTGGATAAAGTCCTAGCAAGTCACTCTAACTAGAACAGCAAAATTTTGTGGTGAGCATTGATGTTTCTGGATGAGTTGGTTGGATTAAGGAGCAAGGTAAATCACTCAAAAGCTAAAGGTAGGAAATGAATACCTAAGGGAGAGTACAATTTTTCTATTTATAGCAAAAGTAAAATCTAGTTAGACAGACAGTGATAGCAATGAACTGGGGTACTGACACATACTCTATAGTTCTTTCAATCTTTGTATATATCATACAAACTTAAAATAATGTTTATGTTATAGTGAGTAATGAAATTAATATAATATATGTTTTGTACAAAAATAATGGTGGGTAGAAGCATGTGCCTATCTCTCTCCTTTCTTGGATAATCTCTATGGAAGATACTTTCATTCATTCAACACTTACTTTGTCAATCACCATATAAGGTAGGCTCAATACTAGGCACTGGGGTTGTAATGGTGATGTGAGCAGACATGAGCTCTGGCTTCACAAAGTTTTCAGTCTGGTTGTGGGATGGAGATTCACAAATAAATGTAAAATTTAAAACTGCGGTAGAAGCTTTAAAGGAGAATCTTGGGTTGCTATGGAAACATATGGCAGAAAGATGAGACAAAGTCTGGATGATACAGAATTCTCATTTGAGGAAGGGACATTTGACCTGAGGTTAGAAAGAATTAACTGCATCATTGTAGGTTGGGAAAATAGTGTACAAAAATGAGTTTACAAGGCAGAGAGACCACAGGGACTTTAGCATCCAGGCTAGGAATATCATGACTGTGGAAGAGCCAGTGTAGAACTGTGCATACTCTAATATCTACATGGGGACCTGCCCAACGAGCAGGCCTTGGGTCTAAGGAGAACTTGTCAACCCAGAGAACATCCTCTGCAGAGTCAGTGTTGTATGATGACACACAAGTTTTTCTAATAAAGATTTTTAAGAAGAGGCATAATAATGTAACAGTAGTTATAAAAAAAAGATGAATATGGTAATTTAGTAAATACCTGTTTTGATGGTCATGCACTTGCAGCCTGTTGTTTATTTGACCACTGCTATCATCTGAATTGTGTCCCCTTCTCCACCCTCCACACCAAATTCTTGGGGAGGTAATTAGGTTTAGCTGAGGTGATAAGGATGGAGCCCTCATGGTGGATTAGTGCCTTTATAATAAAAGGCACCAGGGAACTTGCTGTCTCAGTCTCTCTGCAATGTGTGGACACAGCAAGAAGGTGGCTGTCTGCAAACTAGGAAGAGAGCCCTCATCAGAATGCATGATGGCATCCTGATCTCAGATTTCCAGATTGTGAGAAATAAATATCCAAGTAATTTTGTTGTGAAAGTCTGAGCTGACTAATACACTCACAAATTGTTGTTTAAATTTTTTTTTAATTGTCAACATTTAAAAATGGTCAGTGGCCACCTATGATGGCTCATGTCTGTAATCTCAGCACTTTAGAAGGCCAAGGCAGGCAGAACACTTGAGGTCAGGAGTTTGAGACCAGCCTGGCCAACATGGTGAAAGCTCGTCTCTACTCAATATACAAAAAAAAGAAAAAGAAAATTAGCCAGGCATTGTGGTGCATGCCTGTAGTCCCAGCTACTTGGGAGGCTAAGGCACAAGAATTGCTTGAACCTGGGAGGCAGAGGTTATAGTGATCAGAGATCTTGCCACCATACTCCAACCCGAGCGACAGAGCAAGATCTGGTCCAGTGTGCCCACTTTCCCACAGGATATCAATCTGGCTGGAACTAGGTAGTGTTTGCTCCCTTTTAACAAAATTCGTGTCCCAGTTCACACTTTTTTCACACTCATTTCACTTTTTAAAATCTTATCCACTGTCTGGCTTTTAGCTTTTACTGATATGGTTCCTTTGGGCATTCAGATTTGTGACCCTTTTACCACATTAATCAGATCTAGGAAAATAGTGATGGAAATTTAAACTAGAAAATATCATATACTATATTTAGAAGATAATTTTTTTATTATTATTTTTTGAGATGGAGTCTCACTCTGTCGCCCAGGCTGGAGTGCAGTGGCACGATCTCAGCTCACTGCAACCTCCGCCTCCTGAGTTCAAGCGATTCTCCTGCCTCAGCTTCCCCAAGTTGCTGGGATTACAGGCACCCACCACCATGCCTGGCTAATTTTGTATTTTTAGTACAGATGGAGTTTTATCATGTTGGCCAGGCTGGTCTTGAACTCCTGACCGTGGGTGATAGGAGGCCCACCTCAGCCTCCTAAAGTGCTGGGATTGCATGTATGAGTGCTGTGCCAGCCAGTAGATGATTTTTAAATCTCATATCAAAACTGTAATAAAAGGTAGGAAGCAGAAAACTTCAGAAATCCTTGAATGTGGCAGGTAAATAAGTTTTAACATCAGTTGATAGTTTGACAATTCCTTTACTAACTACCCCTTACTTTCTCTTATTCTAGTAATTATCCCCACTCCTGCATTACCGCACAGAAAATAGACTCTTTGATAATGAAAATGATGACGTGACAGAGTTGGTTAAAAAAATAATTGTAATTAAAAGAGAAGAGAAAAATCATATTTTCATATATCAAAATTACTGTGATTTTCAAAAATCATTAAACTCTTGGTTGAATTATCCCAAGAGTCCTTTCCTAGTCTCACAGACTTCTTAGTCTCATTTATCATCTTCATAAAATAAGAAAGAAGAATTTGCTATTTGTCCAATGAAAACACATACATATTTTAGAGGACAGAAAGAAATATTAGAAATTAGTCTTAGATTATAGTCCAGAAAAGATCTTGAGAAAGTCAGCCAAATAGATGGAACGAAAGAGTAAGACAGCACTCTAGGTTATTTTCTCTATTTCTTTTTTTACTGAGAATTTATGTGTGTGGGTTTAGTATCTCCCCCACCACCCACTCCATGTTGGTTTTCCTTGATTTTCTTCCCACCTTTTTTTTTGTTGTTATTGGGAGTGGGGGCAGAGTCTTGCTGTGTTGCCCAGGCTGGAATGCAGTGGCACAGTCTTGGCTCACTGCAGCCTCAACCTCCTGGGCTCAAACGATACTCCCACTTCAGCTTTGCAAGCAGCAAGGACTGTAGGAGGCATATGCCACTAGGCCTAGTTAATTTGATTTTTTTGTAGAGATGAAGAGATGAGGTCTCACTATGTTGCACAGGCTGGTCTTGAACTCCAGGACTTAGGTGATCCTCCCGCCTTGGCCTTGTAAAGTGCTGGGATTATAGGCACGATCCACCATGCCCAGCCCTTCCCACTGATTTTTATTTTTCTGGTGTACTCTTTTCATTTCAGCAAATGACCCAATATTGTTCCGGTTTCCCGAGATGGAGATTTGTGTGAAGACATTTTATTAGGCTGTGCTTTTGAGTACAACACCCGTAAGGGAATGAACAGTCAGAAAGCAAGAGTAGGTAGAGGGAAAAGTACAATGTAGTTGCAAGAGAAGTCTCAGTTTATTTTATAGTTCTTGTAATTATTGTTTGCCAAAACCTCTTGAAATATTTTACTAACCAGTCTATTCCCTTGCACCAGTATTCCATACGTTCACACACTGTGAAGGTTTAATAATTGCACTGCTACAGTGCATCAGAAGCTAGCAGTGTTCTTCATACAATCAGGGGTAGGGTTTTCATGGTATTGGGCCCTTTCTACCAATGCATTCTGTATCGCTTTGATAAAAGGATATTCCTATCCTCTATCACAGAATAAAGTCAGCGGAGGTTGTCCCTGTGGGTACTATGTCCACTCAAACATACTACTTCCGCAAGTCTTTGAGTCCCTTCGTCCACCATCTTACATGGCAGTTCTAGCATTTCACTCCATGTGAATGACTACTTTTTCTAGCTTTCCCAGCTGCTAATCCAGGGTGTGGGTGGTGCCTTTTGTTTGCTTGTTTGTTTGTTTACAACAAACAGCTTTACTGAGATATAATTCATGTACCACACAATTTACCCATTAAAGGTGTTCAATTTAATGATTTTTGGAGTACTCACAGAATTGTTCAACCATCAACACAACTAATTTTAGAGCGTTTTTATCACCTTAGAACGAAACCCAGTACTCTTTAGATATCACTCCCCATTCTCCCTTTCTAGGCAACCACGAATCTGCTTTTTGTCCTGTAGATTTGCCTGCTATATTTTTTGATACTTTATATATATTGAGGCATATAACATGCAGCCTTCTGTGAATGACTTCTTTTAGCATAATGTTTGCAAGGTTCATATATGTCACAGCACATATTATACAACATTCCTTTTTTATTGCTGTTTATATTTCATTGTATGTATATGCCTCATTTTGTTTATCCACTTATCTGTTGGATATTTTTTGTTTTCATTTTTACTATTATGAATATTGCTTCTCTGAACATTCATGTACAGGCTTTTATATGGACATATGTTTTCAATTAGTCTGCATACACACCTAGGAGTAGAATTTCTGGATCCTATAGCAATTCTATATTTAACCTTTTGAGAAATTGCCAGACTGTTTTCCAAAGTCGTTGTACTATTTTACACTCCTACCAGCAGTGTATGAGGGTTTCAATTTCTCCACATCCTCCTTAAAACTTGTTATTTATTTGTTTTTATTATAATCATCCTAGTGGGATGTGAGGTGGTTTCACACTGTGGTTCTTATTTGCATTTCACTCATGACTAATGATGTTGAGAATGTCTTCATGTGTCTATTGATACATAAAATAAGACTGGAGAAATGCCTGTTTTAATTTAATTTTAAATTGGGCTATTTGTTTTTTAAGTTTTAAGAGATCTTTACATATTCCTGATATAAGTTCCTTATGAGTTATGTGATTTGCACATTTTTTTACTCATTCTGTGGGTTCTCTTTTAATTTTTTGATGTCATTTGAAATATAATAGTTATTAATTTTAATGAAGTCAAATTTATCTAATTTTTTACTTCATTATCTGTGCTGTTTGTGTGATAGCCAAGAAAACATGGGCTATGGCTTTTCTGGTGTGTCACCTCGGCTATGCTAAAGTGTTTTTTTTTTGAAATGGAGTCGCGCTTTGTCACCAAGGCTGGAGTGCAGTGGTGCGATCTCGGCTCACTGCAAACTCTGCCTCCTGGATTCACGCCATTCTCCTGCCTCAGCCTTCTGAGTAGCTGGGACTACAGTTGCCCACCACCATGCCTGGCTAATTTTTTGTATTTTTATTAGAGATGGAATTTCACCGGGTTAGCCAGGATGGTCTCGATCTCCTAACCTCATGATCAGTCTGCCTCGACCTCCCAAAGAGTTGCAGTTTTTTAATCAATTCTAATTTAGGTGTTACTGTGAAGGGATTTTGCTGATACAATAAAAGTTCTTAATCAGTTGATTTTATGTAAGAGGCACTATCCATCTGGGAGGCCCTAAGTGCAGGAATGAGGCTTCTCTGAAAGACAGAAATAATTGTGGATTACATTACAACTTTGGTCTGTATTTGTGAATTTTCATCTCGCTCTTGATCTTCCCTTACTGACTGCCTTCTCCATGAATTAGAACACACTTAGCCCTGATAAGTGTATAAGCCAATTTCTTTGTAAAAAAATTATGTGTGTATACATGTACATATATATGTGCATACATGTGTATGCATGGTATACACACAGGCACAATTTCCTATTGGTTCTGCTTCTTTGAGTGAGCTCTGAGTTCAGTGATATAGTAGTGTTAAATCTAGTGTTGTCAAAGGATAGTGTTTCCCTATCAACAAATTTATCTCAGTAAATATATTAACATGATTTTTAAAAAGAATTGATCCCTTTTCCAGCTTTATGTTCTGCCCTCCTCCTCTTGACCCATAGTCTCAGAATCCAAGTCCATACCTACCTCTGCACCTCTGTCGGAATACGCTGTATGTATCCTGAAGCTCCTTTAGTATATATTACCTTGAGTCTCTAAACAGACCCAACAGTCTTGCAACTAGATTATGTCATATTTTTACAATTATTGGTCTACAGCGCATTTAGGAAGGTAGGGAGGAATGTTCTCCTGCAAAGCAGATGCCTTGATATGTCCATTGGACAATAGTGGAGCACACCTACACTTTAACCAGGAGGACAGACCACTTCTTCAGGGAAGTCAGTTCAGGGAAACCTAGTGACTCAACTTTTTTTTTGTTTATCCACTCAAATAGCCCCATCCTACCTCTGAAGAGCTCACTTCTTCTCAATCAGAACCTTGACCATAGTAATAAGATGTTCTGGTGGTTGGGAATTTGATCTTCTCTGGGTTCTGCTAATCTTCTGCCTTAGTCCTGAGTTTAATAAACATGTTGTGTGCACTGCAGTTATGGTAGGTGAATATATCTTTACATTCTGCCAAAAACATCCACTTCTTTTTTTGTTTTATTTTTTCAAGTTGGTGATCATTTAACCTCGGACTATCATTAACTTCTTCAGTTCATTGACAGCTTCCAGAAAGCCATGCAAAGCCATAGTCTTGAACCTCTCAATCACATGACCTAATGCACTAACCAGTGCTTCCCTTTCTATCAATATTTCAATCCATTTCATTAATTGTGACAGTTGTAACAAGGGACCCATTATAGCATGCTACAATACTATCGATGTCTATCAGGGAAGGGGCCCTCATGGCTGGCCTGTTAGCAGGTGATGACCTAGTTCCAACATCCCATTTTTAGATGTTGCTTGTAGAGCTTCAACTAACACAAATCCTCTCAGGTTGGATACCCTGGAAACAGATTCTGAAGCCAAGATCTGCATAAAGGAAATTATTGGGAGGGTTTTCTGGAACCACACCATCTGAGGGAGTGGAAAGCAAGACTGGACAGAGAAAGAAACAGAACTGCATTCCACAACAAAGGCCTCATATGCACCTATGGAGATCTCTGAGCTGGGGTGGCACTTTAGAATTGTTCTGAATTTTGCTCCACATTTTAGCAGGCCAAGCCTTTTTAGCCTATTATCTATGAGTCTTTGTCTAGAGGCTGTCTCTGGGAAGGATGTTCAGCTTTGGGCAAGGCAGCAACTTTCAACTGAGAGCAGTTTCCAGGGAGGGACTTGGCTATGAGCAGTTAGCAGCCAACACTCCCAGAGGCTGGGGAATGAGTGCCTTTTTCCTGAACGTGGGAAGGAAGGATTTGGGCAGCACACCACAGCATCTGCTACATCACACCACCATCCACACAACTGCTCCGGCTCAAATCCTGGATCCTTCTTCTTCTCACATCCCATATCCAAGCCATCAGAGTCCGCTTGATGAGACCTCCAAAATATCGCCTGTATTTGTTCACCTCTCACCACTTCTACTGCAAAAATTCATATCCAAACAACTGTTTTCCTTCACCTGGATGACAGTCTCCCAATAATTTTCCCTGCATTAGCCTATTACCATTCATCCATTTTCTTCACAACAGAATAATCTTCTGAAACCATAAAGTGTATTTCATATTTTAGAACCTTCTAATAGTTTCTTATTGCAGGTAGCATAAAATTAATGTTCATTATCATGGTCTACTCTCATCATAACAGTTGCCCTTTCTGAGTCCAGAACCTGCTAAGTACACGACATTCATTATCACACATAATCCTCACAGTAGCCCTTTCAAGATGCTATTAATGTCACTATTTTACAGATAAAGAAACTGTGTCTTAGTGAGGTTAAGTATCCATCATGACTGCAGCTGCAAACCAGTAGAGCCTGGCTTTGAACTTAGTCCTGTCTGATCCCAAAGCCTTACACAATTCTACCATCCCTGTTGTTAATATGTACATATATACAAATTCCAAACTCTTGCCCTTGTTTTAGACAAACATTGTTTTGGCTTCTCAGACAACCTCTCACCTATGAAATCATCACCACTATTAGCAACTCATATTTTTTTCTAAGAACATAAAATATTTAATAAATATAACTTAATTTTGTATTTTGTCTTCATGAATAGTTGGAAAATGATGGAGTCAAGAAATAATTTCAGATGGGGGAAAGGAAGCCATAAGGTAGTCAAGAGAACTGTCAAGATATCCAAGTTACCCAATTCTGGGAAGAGGAACAGAAATACATCACCAGCCTCTGAGCAACACCTTTTCCTACCATGGCCTCCTGTCAACCTGTGGGAGTTTCTTCATGAGAATGCTATCTCTATTTTCTTTCTTTCTCTCCCTTCCTTCCTTCCTTCCTTCCTTCCTTCCTTCCTTCCTTCCTTCCTTCCTTCCTTCCTTCCTTCCTT